>NC_058132.1:232965582-233029581 GCF_016433145.1 Gracilinanus agilis | reverse complement strand
TGGAGAGACCTCCGGGAACTGATGCAGAGCGAAAGGAGCAGAGCCAGAAGAACTCTATACACAGAGACTGACATTCTGTGGTAAAATCGAATGTAATGGACCTCTGAACCAGCAGCAATGCAATGACCCAGGACAATTCTGAGGGATTTATGGTAAAGATGCTACCCACATTCAGAGGAGGGACTGCAGGAGAGGAAACATATAGGAAAAACAACTGCATGAACGCATGGGTCGGGGTGGACATGATTGAGGGTGTAGACTCGAAACTACCACACCAATGCAACTACCAACAATTTGGAAATTGGTCTTGATCAAGGACACGTGACAAAACTAGTGGAAATGCGCATGGGTAGGGGGGGTGCGGGGGGGGGGTTGAAGGGGAAAGGAGGAGCATGAATCATGTAACCATGTTAAAAATGAATATTAATAAATGTAAAAAAAATGAATATTAATAAATGTTTGAAAAAAATAAATAAATAAAAATGGTTTTGTCCAAATAGAGCTAGCGTAGCCAAGATTAGAAAGAGAAAAGGAAATTTAAAGATAATTTCTCTGATATATGTCTTATATATAAAGTATACAGAAAGTTTTATCAAATTTATAAGAATAAGAGCTATTACCCGATTGATAAATGGTTAGAAGACATGAACAAATATTCTTGGATGAAGAATTCAAAGTCATACACAGACATATTAAAAATGCTCTAAATCACTATTGATTAGAGAAAAGCAAATCAAACCAATTCTGAGATATCATTTCATACCTTTCAGATTGTCTAAAATGATAGAAACCCAAAGTGACATGTTGGAGGGCTATGGAAAAATGGGGACAGTAATACACTCTTGGTGGAATTGTTAATGGATCTATTCACTTTGGAGAGCAATGTGGCATGATGCTTAGAGAGTTACAGAACTTTGAATATTCACAGACCCAGCACTACCATTGTTGAGTCTATTTTCTAAGAAGAATAAGGAAAAGAACCTATATTTTTTCAAAATATTTATAGCAGCACAAGAATTTTTAATCATTTTTAAGACAATGTTAATCAATCAAAAAATTTATTTAATGCCTATGACATGTGCTAAATCCTAGGGATGTAATTAATAAAAGAAACTTAGTCCCTGTCCTCGGTAAGCTTACAACCTAAAGGTAGAGACAGCACATGTAAGGAGGCTGGGAATCAGGAGAGGAATGGGATACCAGGGAATGCGCAGGATATGAATATTATTCCATGAAGTTAAAATCAGATAGGATAGCAAATACAAAGTGGTGTGATCTGAGAGTTTAGTTTCCACTCTCTATAAAGGAAGACGTTGGGAAGAATTTGGTACCCCTCATTCTAGTCCTCTAAACAAAGAGGTGATGAAGCTGCTGGTGGTGAAATCAATTAAGACTTGAATTAGCAGCATGATCAGAACCTCAGAATTTATGAGCTTATCCTGGGAGAGTCACCTATAGCAGTTTCGAAATGGTTGTGAGAATCATGCTTTTTCAAATGTCTATTGATTTCTACCTGTTTTCATGAAATAATGTTGGGGAGGGGATCATGGCCAAACCTAGCAAAAATAAATTGTTGAGTAAATGTTTTTAAGTCTTATCATCTTATACCTGCTAAATTAGATTTTTTTTTAAATCCACTGAATGCTAAACAGGTAGGAGAGTCAGAAATATGCCTTTTTCTCATAGGATCTATAGTTACTAGGACATACTATTGCTTGCTAATGTATCTACTTGACCCCTGTGCCTCCTAACACAAGTGCTGCCAATATCTATCTCACTTGGCACATTCAAAGTGAAATGAAAAAATTGTATGGATCTATTTGCTCCCTACATTTGTCCATGACTTAGGGAATGAGTCTCAGATAACTTCTCTCTCTGACTGCAATAATTAACTTTCAGCCTTAATGCTGGTTCTATACTAAGCTTTTGATAAAGCTACTTGGCTGGTCTCATTTTTATCTTAAGAGGATATTAAATTATGGTGAGATGAAATCCAAAGATTCTGGGTATTACTGGAATGAATATGAAAGAAAGAGATAAATAAGAATTTAGAAATGAAATTGAGTTGCAAGGAAGTACTTTGCCCTGAAATATCTAATTATATAAAAATCTTTATCATTAATAATCTCTAAAAACTACTCTCAAATGGTTATCATTCCTTTGTATGGTAAGAAAAGAAGTTCTCTGCTCAGAGTCAAGTGGGAAGGCTGCTCTCAGAACCAACAGTCACATGGGTAAACACAATGAATAGATATCTATTCTGAGGACAGATCTACACTGATCTATGAAAGACTGAAATGTCTTCCTTTATGGAAAGTGGGAAAAGACACATGCCAAGCTATCAGTAGCCTCCTAAAGAAGGACAGGAAGGTTTGGGAACACTGGAACTAGGCGATTTCTCCTTTACTATCCTATCTCTCATAGAAGGCTCAAGCTAGAATTAAATCTATTTTTTTTTTCAAGTTCTGTGGTCTAGTGGTAAGATTATTTGGAACTCAGGACAAATGCCACTTTCCCAGATCACTTTTAAGAGGAGAGCAACAACCACATAAATGAAAGTAACCAATAGCTGGTATATACATCTTTATCAACTCAAACTATAGTAGAAAGCAGAAAAGTTATATAGATAAAGGCAAACAATAGAATACATTAGTATAAATCAACACTGATTTGGGAATAAAACAAAACCTCACCTCAACTAAGGAAAGGAAGATCTCACCAAAAGGAGTCTACTTTTAGTATGTGTGCACTAGAATTCAAAAGATAGAGAAAGCTAATTTACCACATCATTGCAGGTCCAGAGAGATCTCCAGTTGTACTCTTCAAAAGTTATCACTTGCTCCTCTTGACCTGTGTCTCTCAAACTCCTCTGAAATGTCTGTCCTCATGTATTAGTACGGTCCACATCACCGTCAGCTCGGATGGTTCTCAGCCAATCAGGAATGTTGTCATTCTCCACTTAGTCAAAAGAGTATCACAGGACTATTGCTCAGGAAAAGATGCCTAAGCTTGGAGAAAAGTAAGATTATATTTGCAATGGAATTATTACATATAACCAGCTGTCAGGTGTATCTGTGGCTAGCTACTTCCTCAACAATATTCCACCTTGACCTATAATGGATTATTCTCTAGCATGAATACAGTCGGTAAGTAAGCGTCTTTTAATGAAGTAGTTTATTGCTAGTTCTATGTCTTGCCAAACTCTCCTTGTAGTTGTCTCAAGGTCCATCCTACTTCTTTTTGGTGTGTGAGTTTGCTCAGGGCTATGAGTTTCATTCATTGTCTCCAAAGCAAGACTGCCTTATTTGTGATCTTAATGGAGTGGAAACTCATGTTAAAGCTCATTGTCTTTGCTGCTAAGAGTTGGAGGCCAATCTATTTTAGTTCCTTATTTTCAAGGCCACATCTCATAAGTAAGGGCCCTAGGAAAAGGTTTAGTCACTAATTGGTGCCTGAGATGGTGATCATGAGATTATCTCTTACCTGGACGATTGTGGTAGTCAATTAATCAACTTTCCTTTGTAAGAAGGCAATGCAATTCCTGGCATTTTGGAACTTTGGCAGTTAGAATGCTGAGGAAGGAGATCCAGTGACCACTGGAGGAGAGCAAAGGATTTTGGGATTGAAGAGCAATAAGGAGCAACTTTTGGGAGGAAGCCAATGTGGGAGGTGGTTGTTAATTGGCAGAGAGAACCTCAGAAGTGCAATTTGGAAGTTTTTCCTCAGACATTCAAAGAAAACTGACATTTCTCCTGATACATCTTAGTTCCTGATGTTCACTGATAACCAGCAATTGCCTCAACAGAGTTGGGGGGAGTGTCTGGACTTCCTTTGGGGAGCCAATCCCCAGACTCCTCACTTGCCATGGGCATTGCCCAGTATTATCCCTCTGTGTCTAATATCAATCATAACTTTAGAGAAAATACAATAGTGGGCACGGGAATGTGAAGCTGCATTTGGGGAACACGGGGTTCAGATCTTGGGGTCTGAATCTCTGTGGATACCTGGCGTGGTGAAGGACTTGGGTTTAAGGAATCACCCTGTACACTCTTTCCTGCAAACCCCATTCCCATTCCTTCTGTTATCAGTTCCTGAAATAAGCCTAATCAAGTCAGATCTGCATGTACCTATTGGTGGGAGGCATAGTGTAAGAGTTAGTGAAGGGAAACAAGCTGAATCTCTTGACTCCCTACCAGGAAGCAAGGGGAGGTTTCTGAGTACCCCAACTGGCACCAACATCCTATCTGGGTTACACTCATTTCCCTTTGAGGGGACAACATCCCTTTAACCCCTCAAACCTGGCACGACTTTCTGGGAACCCCTGTTTTCCTCAGGGAACCCCATTTGTCCCCCAGTAAGGAAGGGTGACTGTGAGGGAGGAGAGGACATTACACATCTTACCAATGGGTTCCCAATTAAACCCCAATCCTCCTAATCACCTCCCTTCCTATACCTTCCACAAATATTTTCCTTCTTTAAATGATCCTCTGAAAAATTGGTAGTTGCAGAGTATAAAATATTATTTTACATTATTTTACTGTTTAAGAAGCTCTATCCTCTTAGGGCAGTGATGGGCAAACTTTTTAAAGAGGGGGCCAAAGGAAAGGAAATGCTCATCTGTCTGTTTCTAAGGCTATTCTTTCAAACTCTCATTGTATTATATCCTACTCATTGTATTCGTCAGATTAGGAATAATGTCACACAGCCAGATAGAACATTTCAGCCTTCCCGCCTCCATTTGGCCCACGGTCAGTAGTTTGCCCATCACTATCTTGGATGAACAAACCTTTTTTTTTTTTTTTTTTTTTTTTGGCATTTAAAGCCCTTCAGTATAAGCTTGCCTATCTTTTAGAATATGATATATAACTATTCTTTATGTGGGCTACATTCCAGACAAATTGGCCTACTTGTTGCTCCAAATGTAAGAAATCCCATCTATCATCTTCATGACTTTACACATGTAGTTCATGCCTGGAATATACTCACATCACTTCCAACATTTAGAGTCCTTAGCTTCCTTCGAAGTTTCACTCAAGTGGAATCTCTTAAAGCAGCGATGGGCCGCCTTTTGAACTTGGTGTGTCAAAATTCGTCAAAAAACTGAGCATAACTCAAGTGGCATGTCGCTTCGAGAAAAAAAACCCATGATTTCACAATATTTATAGTTTAAATAACAAAAATATATAATTGTAATATATAACTATTTAATAAACCAAAATAGGAAAATTCATATAGGTATAATTGTTATCTGTAGTGCACAGAGTGTCTACACTACACTACACTACAGCACTACTACACTACATTACAGCAAATGCTTCATCCTCAGCATGAGGCCCCATACTTCTCTGTATGAGGTTGCGTGTCATTGAAAATGGCTACGTGTGTCAATGCTGACACACATATCATAGGTTTGCCATCACCATCTTAAAGAATCCCTTTCGAGTGGTTAATATATAGCTCCTTAAAATTCCTTTTTGTTCACTTTACATAAAAGCTGTTTATTCCCCACCCCCTCAATAGAATTCAATGTTTTTGGGATAAGAGACTTTTATTTATGCCCTTATATTCTAGTAATGTAGCACAATATGTGGCACTTAGTACATGCTTAATAAATACATGTTAAGTAAATAAATGAATATAATTGGATCTGTCAACCTTCAGTCAAAGTTGGAGATTATCTAATTCTGTGCTATATTAATGAGATCTCAGTCAAGCAAATACTCAGTTGGCAGAAGCTCAGTTTCAAAAAAGGTAAGTCACAAGTCTTAGACAGGAATAAAAAAGTATGATTGAAATGATTGTGTCTAATACCTGAGACAAGGAGTATGGAGTCAAGTTTGCTGGCTCTATATCTAAATCAGGGGAGTTCTGGACTACAGATATGTGGGTGAGATCTCAAGAGAGGAATTTAACAAATGATAATGAAATTAAATGCAGGCATCTTGCTACTGGTATTTGATTTATTTGGATATCTTTGTTTTGAAATATTATCTAAATTGATTGAATTCTAAGATAAGAAGAAGACAGTTCTGATAGTCTATGAAATATGTATATTCATGTATATATGCATATATTACACATAAAATGCATGGTTATATTTGTAATTTTTTTGCTGTTTTTGTTGTTCAGTCCTTTTTCAGTCATGTTCCATTTTTTTGTGATCCTTTTTGGAGTTTCTGTGGCAAACATAATGCAGAGGTTTGTCATTTCCTTTTCCAATTCATTTTATAGATGAGAAAATAAGGCAAATAAGATTCAATTACTTTCCAAGGGTCACATAACTAGTAAATGTCTTAATCTTGATTGGAACTAATAAAGATGAGTATTCCTAATTTTAACCTCAGTGCTCTATCCACAATGCCACCTACCTACCTTTTATTAGTATAGGGACTTCCTAAAAAGGAAACTCTTCCATTCAAAGAAGAAGAGCCTCTGCCTCACTCTTTATAATCTTAGAGATTTGCCTGGGGCATAACAAGGTTACCTGCCTTGCCTACTATCACAAAGCCAGCATTTATCAGGAATAGGGCTTGAACACAGATCTTTCTGACATGGAATCCAGTCCTCTATACACCATCCATTGATTTATATTATATTGATTTATTTTTGCCATTCTTTTCTTTTTAAATTTTGAATTTGAGATTTTCTCCATCCTTCACCCATTCCTTATCTACTAAGAAGGCAAATAACATATAAATTATGCATATGAAATTTTGAAAAATATATTTCCATATTAGTCATATCACAAAAAAAGTAAAGAAAAGATAAAGTGAGAAAATTACACATAAATTTGCACTCAGAATTGATCAGCTTTCTCTCTGAAGGTAGATAGCACTTTTTCATCATGAGTCCTTTGGAATTGTCTTGGATCATTTGATTGATCAAAGCAGTCAATTATTTCAGAGTTAACTATTATTACAAAATTGTAGTTTCAGTGTACAATTTTTCCAGTTCTTTCACTTCAATTTGTATTCATAGTTCATATAGATTTAGTCATGTATTTTTTCCCTGAAATGACCTACCAGAATGCTTGATTGATAAGTATTGTCTCAATTTTAATTTGTTTTCAAACACAAAAAGGAACTACTTTAAATATTTTGGGGCCTATAGATTCTTTTTTTTTCTTTCACGCCTTTGAGAAACAAACTAAGTAGTGGTATTGCTGGATCAAAGGGGTTGCATAGTTCTATAATTCTTTTGGGCATATTGCTGGAATGTACTTCAGAACAGTTGAACTAAGTCACTACTCCTCCAACAATTTATGAGTATGCTGATAGGTATGAAGTTGAAGCTTAGAGGGAGTATTAATTTGCCTTTCTCTTGTCAACAGTATTTTAGAACATTTTTTTTCACATGTCTATAGCTAGCTTTGATTTCTTCAAGCAAAAATTGTCTGTTTAGGGAGCAGCTGGGTAGCTCAGTGGATTGAGAGCCAGGCCTAGAGACAGGAGGTCCTAGGTTCAAATCCGGCCTCAGACACTTCCCAGCTGTGTGACCCTGGGCAACTCACTTGACCCCCATTGCCTACCCTTACCACTCTTCCACCCATAAGTCAATACACAGAAGTTAAAGGGTTTAAAATTAAAAAAAAATTGTCTGTTTATATATTCTGACTATTTAAAATTTGGTAAATGTCTTTAGTTTGTATAAATTTAACTCAATTCCCTATGTATTTGAGCAATGAGGACTTTACAAAATATGTATACATTTTTAAAAATAATACTTCTCTCTGGTGTTCTTGTTCAGTGATTTCAGTTGTGTTAGATTCTTTGTTGATCCCATTTGGGATTTCTTGGCAAAGAAATTTTCTTAACATTTATTTCTCCAGATCATTTATTAGATAAGGAAATTGAGACAATCAACATTAAATTACTTTACCATGGTCACAGAGCCAGCAAATTTTTGATGCCAGGAAGACTAATTTCCTCATTATGTCTTTTTTTGTCTTATATCCTTATTATGTCTTATATTGTCACCCTTTATGTCTAAATTGTATGTACCCATTTTGACCTGGTCTTGGTAAACACTATGAGATGTTGTTCAAAGCATAGGTTCAGCAAAACTATTTACCAGTTTTCCCAGCAGTTTTTGTCACATAGCAAATTTTGCTCCAAAAAGTTGGAGCTTTAGGTTTCTCAAACAATAGATTACAATGGTCATTTATTGTTGTATGTTGTATACCTAATCTATTCTTCTGAGCCATCATTTTATTTCTTAGCCAGGACCAAAAAGTTTTGATAATTACTGCCTTGTATGAGAGTTTGAGATCTGGTAGGACTAGGTCACTTTAATTCACATTTTTTTCCATTAATTTCCTTGACATTCTTAGACTTTTATTCTTACATATTAATTTTTTGGTACTTTGATTGACATGTCATTGAATAAGTAAATTAATTTAGGTATAATTGTCATTTTTATTATATTGGTACCACCTACCTATGGATAATTTTCTTCCAATTGTTTAGATTTGACTTTATTTTTATGTGTCTGAATTTGTCTTGGTAGGTAGACTCTTAAGTATTTTATACTTTTATAGGTATTTTAAATATAAAATACAAAAAAAGATTAATGAAATTTAAATGAACAACTTTGAACTAATAAATAAAATTAGGAGATGGTTTAGATGAACCATTAGTTAATTTAATTTAGAAAAGAAAGAAGAAAACCAACTTACCAGTATTAAAAATGAAAAAAAGGAGAATTCATCACCAAAGAAGATAAAATAAAATTAATGATTAGAAGTTACCTTGTCAATCATATGCCAATAAATTTAACAATCTAAGTATTTTCCATAAGAATGGGTATTGTATTTTGTCAAAAGCTTTTGCATTTATTGAAATAATTATATGATTTGTGTTAGGGTTTTTTTTTGCATAAGATATCAATGAGTTTCCTAAAAAAAATTATCAGGACCAGATGGATTCATAAGTGAATTCTACCAAATATTTAAAGAACAATTAATTCCAATACTAAATAAAGTATTTGGAAAAAAATGTGCAAAGAAGTGGTCCTGCCAAATTCCTTTTAACACATAAATATGGCACTGATACATATATCAGAAAGAGCAAAAACAGAGGAAGAAAATATAGATCTTTTTCCTAATGAATATTAATGCAAACATTTAAATAAAATACTAGAAAGCTGATGACAGCAATAAATAACAAAGATTGTGCATTGTAATCAACTGTAGTGTAAGATGGATTGCTAAACCTAAATAAATACCTCCCCCTTTGAACCAATTCTGATGAGAATATGGATTCAAGTGTTGTCTGTCACACCAGCCATTGTTATTTCCAGTGTAAAAAGTCATTTATGTCTCTATCATATGAAATAATTTAACCCATTCTCCCTGTGTTTCCCCCCTTCCTTTTTTCTTACTTTATAATTTTACTTTTTTTTTTTTGGTATCTTTCCATCATATTAAACCTACAACTGTGCCCTCTTTCTATAAGCATTCCTTCCAGCTGAAATAATAAAGGAAAGGTTCTTAGTAGTTATAAAAACCATCTTCCCATATAGGATGTGAACAGTTTTACCTTTTCTCTTTCCTATTTACTTTTTAAGCTTCTCTTGAATCTTGTGTTTGAATGTCAAAATTTCTGTTTAGCTTTGTTCTTTTTACTAGGAATTATTAAAAATCCTCAAACTCATTAAAAATCAACATTTTCCCCTCAAGGATTAAACTCAGTTTTGCTGGGTAAATGATTCTTGGTTGTAATCTTAACTCCTTTGCCCTCTGAAATATTTATTCCTAGCTCTCTAATCCTTTAATATAGAAACTACTAAATCTTATGTTATCCTGACTATGATTCCATGATATTTGAACAACAACTTACAAATTTTCCTTCTTCCCTTGGAACTTTTGAAATGTGGCTATAATATTCCTGAGAATTTTCTTTTTGGGTTCTCTTTCAGTAGGAGGGGATTAGTGGATTCTTTCAATTTCTGTGTCTGATTCTAGGTTATCATAGCAATTTTCCTTGATAATTTCTTGAAATATGATGTAGAGTTTCTCTCTCTCTCTCTCTCTCTCTCTCTCTCTCTCTCTCTGTCATTTAGATAGTCTAATAATTAAGTGATCTCACCTCCATCTATTTTCTAGATCAATTGGTATTTTTCCAGTGAAATATTTCATATTATCTTCTATTTTTTAATTCTTTTGTTTTTGTTTTACTATTTCTTAGTGTCTCATGTAGTCATTCATTTCTACTTGCTCAATTCTAATGTTTAAGAAAATATTTTATCCACTGAACTTTTGTACCATTTGGATCTTTGTACTTTGTTTTCTATTTGTCCAGTTCTGCTTTTGGAGTCATTCTCTTTAATGAGTTGTTGTGCCTCTTTTACTTCTTTTAACCTCTTTTTTTAAACCACCTTTACCTTTTAAGGTGTTATTTACTTCATTTTTTGTTTGTTTCTTACAAAAACTATTGACTTTCTCTTCATAATTTTCTTATATCATTCTAATTTCTTTTCCAGATTTTTTTCTACTTTTAAAATTTGATTTTTAAATTATTTTTTGAGCTCTTCTGGAATTATTTTTGTCCCTATAACCAATTTACATTATTTTATGAAGCTCTGAATTCTACTGTTTTTACTTTGTTGCCCTCTTTTTAATTTGTCTTGATCTTTCCTGTCACAATAGCAAACTCTGGGAATCTCTCTCTGCTTATTTATTGCTAAATTAATTTTCTTTGTTATTGATCTTATTGCCCCAGGACATTAGTTTTTCCCTCCATTTTTCCTTTCAGTGCTATTAAAGAATATTCAATTTAAGCAAAATAGTTCCCAGCTACATCTAGGATAGAATTGGTGAAGTTCGATATCTTAAAAAGCTCACTGGCTCAGAGATTAGAATTAACTTCAGGAACACTAGTAAGAGGAATTTGGCTTATGGAGGTTGTGAGTATATCCCCAAAATATCTATATCCATACACTGTTCCTAATTGATAAGGGTTTAATTATATCTAGGAATGGGAAGGGGAAATGGTTCAGGATTGATAGGTAAGGAAAAAACTACCTAAACAGTTATGTCAAAAGCAGCCCCTCCCCCCCAAAGGGGGAAATGTATCTTGAATGACTGAACCCCTATTTATGCCTCAAAATATTCTTCTTCTAAACCTAGATAGCTAAACTAAGGTAAACTGTGATATTGTTGAAGGTCTAACAAAAGTGAAACAGCTTTGGCTGTCAGAGACTGAATGGCTCAGCTCAGAGCCACACAACTTGCAGAGATAGCACCCAGATCAGGATCAAGACCCCAAGACTCAAGACCTAAGACTCCAAACCCCCCCAAGCCAGGTGTCCTGCCTTTTTATACCAGGACTCCAACTGCCTCTAACTGCCCCCTCTCTCAGAGTTCTGGGGGGGCACTATGGAATTCTGTGATGTGGCTTGCACCCCTTTGCAGCTTGAACCCGTCTCAGCAATATGGATGCCACAGTTACACACACCAATGAAACCGAAATCTTTAGAAGGACAATGATAAAACCATTTTATATAAAAATTCCAGTTAATGCTAGCTCAATATAATTCCCTTTCACTCTGATGATAATTCTTTGTGTTCCAATCCATTCAGCATCTAATGAACAAAATTTTGCATGAATTAATGTAAAGAATGTGTAGCATGATTAAATGTAAGGAGAATTAGAATAAGTGTGAAGACACTTGAATCTTAGTCTCTATCTGGTATTACCCAGCTAAATTAAGGATTATCAAATGGCTTCAGCTCTGTACACCTTATAATAACTGTAGTTCATGTGTTTACAGTGCTTTAGAAGTTTACATATATATATATACATATATATATGTATATGCATCCCCTCACATGAATGCATATACAAACACACACCCAGTAGGGTTTCCATATCCACAAATGATTCATTCCAAGATCTACCACAGATGGCCTAAACAACTGATAAAAGCAAACACTGACCCCATACATATGTGTTCTCTCCCTCTCTCCTTACTCTTGCCTCATTCTCAATATTGTAAAAGTGAAAGTGAAAAAGAAATAGTGAAAGTGAAAGCAGAAAAGCCCACCTCAAAGGACAGACTGCTGCCAAAACTGACCTCTTATGTTTTGATGGAGATAATTGAAACCACCAAAAAATGAAACCACAGATAAGGGCTCCTTACTCTGTGTGTGTGTGTGTGTGTGTGTGTGTGTGTGTGTGTGTGTGTGTGTGTGTGTGAATTTATTTTCAACTCACTATGATTCTGTCTCCTATGTATCATTATTCCTTTTACTAATGAGGAACCAAAGTTTAATAAATTGCCATAATATTCTAGCTCATGTGAAGTGAAACTTGAACCTACATTATTTTTGCTTCAAAATCCAGTGCTTTATTATATTATGCTGCCTCTCATTAAAAAAGGAAGGCATTGGACTAGATGAGCACTGGTTTCTTCTAGCTCTAATTTTCAGGGATTCTAAGAGAATTTTAGAAAGAATCCAATATGAGTGACATAATAGCACAGTGAGAAAAGCTAACCGATATCAGTATGTCTTTGTTGTTACACTTATTACAAAATAGCTTTCTTCCAAAGAACGTTCTTTGTACATTTTATCATGAATTCTTTCTCTTCACCATGCCTGGTCACATTTTTATGCTATTTTTATATTCTTTTAAACTTTTGTGTTTTAAAGTAGCAAAAAATACAATAATAGTTTGCCCTTTAACTATCCTTCTGGGTAGGAAATCTCAGACTTAAGTTCCATTGAGGTTTTGCCCTGAATACAAAAAAAAATCAAACTTCAAGAAAGTGAAGTTCATCATAACTCCATAAGAGGATATTAAATGCAATGATATTTCACATTATTTGAGATGTGAAAAGATGGTTTACATGAGGAATAACCAAAAAATGCAGAAAGGTACTTTTCTTATATTCCTCAAAGGTTATAGTAAACATTAGTCTTCTGTAAAACTAGGTACTTACTTTTTGCTGGATGAGAAGTTAAGCAGTAGAGGTGCTGTAAAAAAAATCAATCCTGATGGTCCAGAATTATTTCAGATTCCAGTTAGATGTCCACTGTGCTATCTTCAATAAGTTCAGGCACTAAACCTAGGAATCATTTCAACAGAACTTGTATTTTTCCTAAGTTCTGTGTGTATGAATGTATGAAGGAAATTTAGTGATAATTACTATCATCTGGATGGGAGGAATTGTTTTTAGGGGGAGGTACATTTTAAAACCATTAAATAGCTCGATAATTTAGTGCTTATTTTTAGTTTAAAGTTGCTAAAGTTTCTAATTACTTGTTTTTAGCTTAAGGCACTAATTATTATCACCAGAATGTAACTAGGAATTTTTGTGCTCTATTCAGTAGAGTTAAGGAAAATTATAGACATCAGTCCATAGTAAAGAGATAGGGACTCCAGAAGAACTATGTGAGACTGCCTATGGAGTTGTTTCTGTGGAAATGAGAGGATAGACATTATTTAGCAGGGCAAAGGCAAAAAAAACCTTGGTTATCAATGCATCATTATAAGGAAGAAAGGGTAAATGCTTCCAGGAAAAGTTAGAGGAACTGGTCAATCTGGAAGCTTCTTATTTTGATTAATTATCCTTGCTTCCTTGGAGCTAAGCTCCATATAGTTTACTGAGAAACCTACACTGCTCTTGTCTCTGTCTATGATCTTAAAGCAGTAGTAATCAAAACAATATGGTACTGGTGAAGAGACAGAAGGGAGGATCAGTGGAATAGACTTGGGGTAAGTGACCTCAGCAAGACAGTGTGTGATAAACCCAAAGATCCCAGCTTTTGGGACAAAAACCCACTATTTGACAAAAAGCTCCTGGGAAAACTGGAAAAAAGTATGGGAGAGATTAGGTTTAGATCAACATCTCACACCCTACACCAAGATTAATTCAGAATGGGTGAATGACTTGAATATAAAGAAGGAAACTATAAGCAAATTAAGTGAGTGCAGAATAGCATATTTGTCAGATCTTTGGGAAAGGAAAGATTTTAAGACCAATAAAGAGTTAGAAAAAATTACAAAATATACAATAAATAATTTTGATTAACTTAAAAAGGTTTTGTCCAAACAAAAGCAATGCCACCAAAATTAGAAGGGAAGCAGCAAATTGGGAAAAATCTTTATAACAAAAATCTCTGACAAAGGTCTAATTACTCAAATTTATAAGGATCTAAATAATTATACAAAAAATCAAACCATTCCCCAATTGATAAATGGACAAGGGACACAAATAGACAATTTTCAGATAAAGAAATCAAAACTATCAATGAGCACATGAGAAAGTGTTCTAAATCTCTAATCATTAGAGAAATGCAAATCAAAATAACTCTGAAATACCACCTCACACTTAGCAGTTTGGCTAAAATGACAGCAGAGGAGAGTAATGAATGTTGGAGGGAATGTGGCAAAATTGGGACATCAATGCATTGCTGGTGGAGTTGTGAATTGATGCAACCATTCTGGATGACAATTTGGAACTATGCCCAGAGTGCTAAAAAATTGCCTGCCATTTGATCCAACCATACCACTGCTAGCTTTGTGCCCCAAAGAGATCATAGGGAAAAAGACATGTACAAAAATATTTATAGCCACGCTCTTTGTGGTGACAAAAAACTGGAAAACAAAGACATGCTCTTCAATTGCTGAACAAATTGTGGTATGTGTTCTTGATGGAATACTATTGTGCTCAAAGGAATAATGAACTGGAAGATTTCTATGTGAACTGGGATGACCTCCAGGAACTGATGCAGAGTGAAAGGGGTAGAACCAGGAGAACATTGTACACAGAGATGGATATGCTGTGGTACAATCGATTGTAATGAACTTCTCTACTAGTAGCAATGCAAGGATCCAGGACAACTATGAGGGACTTATGAGAAAGAATGATAGCCACATCCAGAGAAAGTACTGTGGGAGTAGAAACACAGAAGAAAAACAACTGCTTGATCCCATGGATTGATGGGATACTATTGGGGATATAGATGCTAAATGATCATCTTAGTGCAACTATCAATAATATGGAAATAGATCTTGATCATAGATACATAAAAAACCTAGTAGAATTGTGTGTCAGCTATGGTGGGGGGCTTGGGGGACAGGAAAGAACATGAATCATGTAATCATGGGAAAATATTCTAAATAAAAAGTTTTTAAAAAAGCAAGCTGTGATTGTCCTACCTTAGTCATTATTTTGTCAACTCTAAGAATTGAGAACCAGAGATCAACAGTGTTTTTCAGCAAAAGTTGTTTATTCCTTTGTGAGAAAGCTAGACACATGTTCCAGGACTTGGAACAAGACCAAACCTGGAGAGGAAAAGAAAGCAAAAGATTTTATAGCATTCCAAAACGTATGGGGTGGGATGGGGGTTGCTCATGATTTGGTAACAAAGGGTGGAAAGTTCTGCTTAATAATAGTTTGGTCCTCAGCAGTTTGAAATGTAAGAATGTAATGTAAGAAATGTAAGTAATGTAAGAAAAATGCAAGAAATGTATTAGTAGTGGGAAATAGCCTTGGAACTATCTTGTTTAAGTTAATGATTCCTCATGGAAAGTTTGATTGCAATCTGTAACAAAAACATTCATAGAGTTACTCCCATAGCATGTATCATTATTTTATCTGGTTAATTCTATTGATCTTCATCAAAATCTGAAAAGTAAGGCAATTCTAACAACATAAAAACATTGTACACAGTATCATATTCCTCTCTTTTGGTCAAATGATTCTTAAGGAACCTCCATTGATTTTGGAGGAAAAACTTGATAGAACATAGGTCTAGTCATGATTGATTGTGGGCATCTCATATAATATAAAAGAGCTAGGAGGTATTCGACAACCCTGAAAACACTAAGAAGCAGAAGTAGAAAAAATAATCAGCTTTTTAGTATTGTGTGATAAAGAGAACCCAATACTCCTAGAAGTCAACTGAAAAGATAGAACTTCTATTAGCCAAGAGTAGAGAATAGGATAACTTTTCGTTTCAGGGAATGGGCAATGGAAATGATGATTCTGGATTGATTTACATAGAAACAATGTTTCTCCTGAATATAGTCAACTCCTGGGCAATTAACTGATCTTGGAGTTCTATACTGGCCAGGGAATTGAGTTCATGTATAAGGTAAGGAGGGATTTAGCTGTCACGTTAAAGGAGATGGCAACTTGTAGTGTCATGGGACATACACCACCTTTTGGTTATTTTAAAAAAAATGTATTTAGAATATTTTTCAATGGTTACATGATTCATGATTCCCCCCCTACTTTCTTCTTCCCCTTTCCAAAGCTGACAAGCAGTTCCACTGGGTTACACATGTATTATTGTTTAAAACCTATTTCCATGTTATTCATATTTGAGTAGAGTGATCTCTTTTCACATAAAAACCCTAATCATATCTTTATTGAACTACATGATCGATCATATGTTTTTCGAATGCGTTTCTGGTTCCACAGTTCTTTCTCTGGATGTAGATAGTGTTCTTTCTCCTAAATTCCTCTGGATTATCCTGGGTCATTGTACTGCTGCTGGTAGAAAAGTCTATTACATTCAATTATGCCATAATGTATCAGTCTCTGTGTACAATGTTCTAGTTTTGCTCCTTTTGCTCTGCATCAATTCCTGGAGGTCATTCCAGTTCACTTGGAATTCCATTTCCTTATTCCTTTCAGCACAATAATATTCCATCACCAACATATACCACAGTTTATTCAGCCATTTCCCAATTGATGGTTACCCTTTCATTTTCCAATTTTTTGCCACCACAAAGAGCGTAGCTATACATATTTTTTTTGTACAAATCTTTTTCCTTATTATCTCTTTGGAGTACAAACTCAGCAGTGGTATGGCTGGATTAAAAGGCAAACATGCATTTAAAGCCCTTTGTGCATAGTTTCAAATTGCCCTCCAGAATGACTGGACCAATTCACAACTCCACCAGAAGTTTATTAGTGTCCCAATTTTGCCACATCCCCTCCAACATTTATCACTTTCCTGTGATGCCATATTGGCCAATCTGTTAGGTGTGAGATGATACCTCAGAGTTGTTTTAATTTGCATTTCTCTAAACATGAGGGATTTGGAGCACGTTTCCATGTGCTTATTGATAGTTTTAATTTCATTTCTGTGAAAACTGCCTATTCATGTCCCTCAACCATTTATTGATTAGGGAATGGCTTGATTTTTTGTAGATTTGACTTAGTTCCTTATATATTTGGGAAATTAAACCTTTGTCAAGAGTTTTGTTATAAAAGTGTTCTCCAAGTTTGTTGCTTTCCTTCTAATTTTGTTTACATTGGTTTTGTTTGTACAAACCCTTTTTAATTTGACATAATCAAAGTCATTCATTTTACATTTTGCAATGTTCTCTATCTCTTGCTTGGTCTTAAATTCCTTCCTTTCCCACAGATCTGACAGGTATACTAATCTATGTTCACCTAATTTATTTATGATTTTACTCTTTACATTTAAGTCATTTACCCATTTTGAATTATTCTTGGTTTAGCATATACCACCTCTTGACAGAGATTATTCCAGTTCCAAAATGGAAGCCCTAAAAAGAGTCCATCAACTGTCATTTAAAATGAGGATCTTAGAAGGGGTAGCTTCTGATTTTGTGTGGTGGAAAATAGGTTGTAGCAGCATCAGTGAAGAAGAAACAGAAATATCAGGCAAAAGCAAAATGAGACCACTGGTCCCATATCATTTCAAGGGAAGTGAAACATATTCAATAGAACCATAGAGTAGGAACAAACTACTTGTAGAGGTATCAGAAGCCATGCTGACTGATGGATGATCAAGAGAACTGGAAATTGTACTTCTCCAAAGGGCATAAATGTTAAGGTTAAGAGCTAAAGAGGGTAGTAGTTGCCTACAAAAGGTAAAGTTAGCAGTAAAACTGACTAAAAAGTTATGTGATACCCATTTATCAGATCCTGGCACCTTATAACAGGGATGGCCCACATTCTGTATGCTGTTTAAGCAATCATTGTGCTTTTTATCTCAGCAAGTGGAGGGGTCACTTTTGTCCCAGGTGGAAGTGTTGAATTGCTTCTGCAAGATATTCTAATATTCTAATAGTTACAAAAAAGTTTTAGGAACCTGCCCCAAAAAGGTAGCGTTTGTTTTCTTATTTTCTGGGACAGAAATACGAAAGGAGAGATTAGTGTCAGGATAGACCTGCCTTGATCCATGAGGTTTTGAATTGACACTAACCTTCCCAAGACAGTAATCATCAGATTTGAGAGACTGGAGAACTGCGACATTGAGAATTGTTGATCACACAGCTAGAGGCTAGTTCAGGAAAGGCAATGGGCTCTAAGAAAGTGATGTGCTTATACCTTCCACATAGGTAAACAGTTTGACAAATTCCAAACTTTAACAAAGTGTTTGAGAGGTGGGAGCAGAGGGTCGAGTACACTGAAAATAGGAATGGGTATACAAAATACCAGGGTTAAGCACATTTAGAGCTGCCAGGGTATAAAAAATAAGGATGAGACTTTAAAGTGAGGTGACACAGAAAGAGGCTCGCCCATTATGAATATAAGCAGATGGAGAAAGGACTCTGATGGAGAAAAGAAAGAATCCACTCTATACAGTAATAATTAGGACTCAGGTATTGGGGCCTATAACACATCAGAGATATTATCCCTTGTCTGGATTCTTGGGAACACTATCTCCTCCGGCTCTCAGCTGCTTCTGGGTTTAGACTAAATGAATCTAAGGCACCTGGAAATTTCCATAGTCCAGTCCAGAATGGAAGCTTTCTTTAGGTAAGAGAGGTGAACCTAGGTGTCTACATCTTGGAGCTTTGCAATAGTGTTGGTAAATATCAGGGTCTGGTATAAACCTTTTTACCTGGACTTCAACAGACTCTGTCTGGAGATGGTGTCTCCAATACACCCAGGCTCTGGGCTTGAAATTGAGGTAACTTGGAAAACATATAGGAAAAGATTGAGATATTAATCACTTTCTATATTGATTAGACTATAGGAATATTCCTATAGAAGATCAGCCTTTACTGGAGGAGTGTTCCCCTAACCTGAAGAGACATTTCCTAGGGCTATTAGGACATTGTTTGTCCCATTACAACCTCAAGTGGGGGGGGAGGGGAGAGAGAGAGAGACAGAAAGACAGAGTGACAGACACAAAGAGACAGAGAGAGAGAGAGACAGACAGAGAGACAAAGAGAGAGAGACAGAGACAGAGAGAGACAGAGAGAGACAGAAAGACAGAGAGACAGAGACAGTGAGACAAAGAGAGAGAGAGATTGCATTCTGAAGGGGTGAGATGATAAGGGTATCAGGGCTAAGAGGAGAACTCAAACCCAGGTGAGATGGAAATCTTTCATCAGGTTTCCTAACTGAATTTTCAGTAACTAGTTTACTCTTTCAACTTAGCTGGAATACTGAACACAGTAAGGTCAGTGAGCCACATTGGGCAGTGGTCCATGAATTAAATAGATGTGATAGAATTGCTCTTGTGAAATGGGTGTCTTGGGTCATTGTGCAATTCTTCAGGTTAACCCCAAGTAGGGATGATCTTTTGCTAATAGACTTTTGGTCACTGAGGTCACTATAACTTGCTTGATGAGAAAAGCTCCTACCCACCAAGAAAACATACAAACAAAACCTAAAGGATACTTACAACCATTCACAGGATGGAGCTGGGCAAAACCCATCTGCCAAAACTCAAAAAGAGAGGGAAAATGATCTTCCTGTGGTTTCAGTGATCAGGAGGGATTTGTAATGAAGGCAAATGGAACAGAATATTGCATATGTGGCAAAACAAGTGGTTTTAGCAGCTCTTGTGAAGTGATTCCATTAGTATTCCTTTGCAAGTTATACTTGTTTATCTACTGCCCAATGGGTAAGCTTGTGTGGATTCTCAGGGAGAGTCAAAGGGACCAAGAGAACCAAATACCCATTCAAACTGTACCAAAGTCTCATATCTGTCTCTAGTGCATCCCTCTTTATCCAATGGGGTTACAAAGGTTTTTAGTATTGTTCTTTGGACTAGTACAATTTCTTCTGGGATCACAATTGGTAAGGAGGGTTGTCCATTTGGAAGATCAAAAGCAATATGGATGGAAACCAGGGTCTTAAAGGCTTCCTCTTCTTCATGATAGTCTTCCAACTCATTTCTCTTCCCATGAGTATTTTTACAACTATGTCCAGGGATCTTAGCCAAGGCCATAGTACTGTGCAGAAGCAAACAATTGAAAAGACTGGCAATACAAAATTCTGGTTTTTAATAGAAGTTTCTAACAATATCAAAATTCCCTAGTACTTCCATAGCATTTCAAAATTGTGGACAACTCCAAAAGCATACTTTTTGTCTGTGTAAATATTTTCTCTTGCTTTTTGCCAGTTTGCAGCCTATAGCAACATCTTCTAACTCAGTTTGTTACACTGAGATTGCCTCCAGCAAGGGGGTTGCTTCACTTAGGTCAGATTCAGTATAAAAACATCACCAGAAACAAATTCTTCAGTAGAGAGAGATCTGCATTTGGAAATGAGACTCAGCTAAATCAGGTCTGAGTTAAGAACAATATTGGTTAAAGAATATAGTCATAATATTCCTCAGCTTCTTGAAGGTTCTAGCATAAATGTGACAGAATTCAGAGTATTGTGCCTGATCACAGTTATATTTGGCTGGGGTACAATGAGAGTTCAAGTACCATCAGTCGGCTATGTGTGTATGTGATATAAATTGAGGAGAGTCTCCATGGTATGAGGAGTATATATAATCAGATTTTTTCCTAAAACAATATAAGTCATATTTTTAACTAAGTCTACTATCGCCACAATGGCTGTGAGACAACCTGGAAGAATGTTGCCTCTACATTCAGAGAGTGACCAAAAATTTTTCCATGTTTTTGCACCAGAACCTCCATGGCATTCCCCCATTTTTAGTCAGAATGAGATGGAAATAGGGGGCATAATTAGGATGGCCCTGAAGTGGGAGGGCAAAAAAGGCAGATTTGATTTGTTCAAGAGATTCAAGAACATTAAGAGGAAAAAGTAGAGGGTTGGACAGTTTTTTTTGTCCATTTTATTTTTAAAATTTTATTCATTTTCAGATTACATGTTGACATTTAAAATAATCATTTTCTGATATTTTTCATTTGATATTATCTCTCTCCCTTCCACTTTCTCCCTACTCAAGGATAACAGTTAATATCATACAGGTTGGACATGTTATATCATTTATTATGTATTTCCATGTTTTTCATATTATATCATGTATCACTTCCACTAAAGAAATATTCTGGGAGGAAATAAAATGGAGAATGATATGCATTAATCAGCATTCAGATTCTTTCATTTCCTTCTACGGTGAAGGTTAGCCTTTTTCATCATGGCTCTCTTGGAATTGCCTTGGATCCTTGCATTGCTGATAACAATTAAGTTATTCATAGTTGATCATTGTATTTTATTGCTGTTATTTTTGTTGCTTTTGTTTGTCCTTCATTTTATTTTTCTTTCCAGATTACATGTTGTTACAATTTTTAATAATCTTTTGGACACAGTGTTTAAGGAGGACATATTCAGGTAGGGCAATCAGGGAAATGGAAAGTATCCCCAGTCAATAGTAGCCTACGAGATCCTAAAATCTGTGAAGTTGGTGTTTGGTCTCAGTTATGGGAAAAACAAGAATAAGTCATATGAGAGGAATCAAAGAGTATCTTTTTGGGAGTAATTAAATAGGCAAAGATTTGGTTGGAGGTGCAATTTCCCCCTAGATGCCTTATGATCCTTTAGAACCAATTTTGTGAGGAGATAAGAGTCAGAGGAGCTGACGAATCCGTGGATACAGAGCAAAGAATAAGTCATCCACATATTAAAGAAGAGTTGAGGAACTAGGAAACTCTAATGTTGAGAGGTTATGGTGTAGGATTCGGGAAAAATAGCTAGGACTCTGTATACCCATGGAGAAGTACTGTCTTGGTTATTGGGAACCCTCTCATGTAAAAGTGAATAAAAATTGGGATGAAGAGACTATCAAGGCAGAGAAAAAGGCACTATATAGATCGATTACTCTGAAATGACTGGAAGCTAGAGGGATATTAGTGGAGAGGATATATAATGACTAGCAGGTCATGGAAAAGCCTCCAAACTCTCCCACCAAGCTTATGGTAGAACCAAGAAAATGGGGCATAGGGAACAATAAGGCCAACCTTTAGTTATCCTTATATGAAAGGGTGAGCCCCTTCAAGGCCTTATGACTAAGAGGGAATTACCTAATGAAAGGGAGAGATTTTAAGGGATGATCTATACCTGTATGCAAGGGGTGGGGTCAGCCATCCTGCATGTCACCAATTCATGTCTGTGGAGAAAGTTGCCTGAATAAAAGAAGGGGATGGAGTCTAGAGAGTGAGAAGGGGGAATATCAGCAGTGGATTCTGACTAGATCAGGAGAAGTAGATGAATCTGGAGAAGGGGTCAGAGTCAACATGAGTAGTCTCTTTGAATTAAATGTAATAAAGGCCTGGAAAGCAGAGAGGGAATTGAGACCCAAAAGACTGAAAGGGAAATTTGTACAGAGGAGAAAAAGATGTTCGCAGTTCACCAAATGAGAATGGTAGAGGCTAGGAAAAGGGGGGTAGAATGTGGTATATTAGAAACTCCCACAATAACAAAGAGTTTTTCACTTCAAGGAAGAGAGTAGGGGAATATGGAGCACTGAAGGATGGAAAGAATTGCCTCAGTATCAGTGGCTCAATTTCATTTTTAAGCAGTCAGTGAAAAAAAACCCTATAAGAGAGAAAAATTCCACATTGGGGAAGAACAATAATATATGATGATCAGCTGTGAATGACATCTATTATCAGAAAAGACAGGATCCAAGGCAACTCAAAGGCACTCATGATTGGATAAGGATATTCACTGCCAAAGAAGGAACAGATGCAGTCAATGTATATTGGAATATACCATTCTTCACTTATTTCCTTCATGAATTTGTCTCTAGTGTAAGCAATGTACGTGTAATTTCATAATATGATGAACATGGAAACATATATTATGTGATGATATATGTATAATGTAGATGATATTACTTGCCTTTTAGGGAAGGGGGAACGTTTGAAGGGAGGGAGAGAATATGAATTGTATAATGTCAGATAAAATAATATTAAAAATTACATCAACAAAGAAGCAGAAAAATACATATTTTAAATTTTTAAAAGCTAAATGGCAAATCAGGGGTAGAAGCAGCGAGAAGAGAGTATTCAGAGGTAGGAGACAGATCAGCTGTCTGGCATGCCTTTAAATCTTTGATTTCTTGCTTAAGAGTTTCAATTAATCACTGCTGGTCGGCAGTTTGCAGATCTGATTGTAGGGAGCAGAGTCTATCTCATTTTTCTATTTTCATTTTACTTAAACATTCCTTTACAGAGGTTAGATTATACTCAGTCTTCCTTTTAGTGGTCTTTTACTGGAACTTGTTAAACACATGCCATTGTAGCACCTTGATTTTCTTTCCTGGCTGATCTAGAGACTTTCTCCAAAAGATAATTTTATCATGATTAAATGTACCTCATGTAGTCCAGCAATGTAGGGAATTTACTTTGGTGATATGCTGCCAGTTGTTAAGATACTTGCAAGCTTCTGGTCCATTAACCAAATGCATATACTCTGAAGTCTTATTCTTTGATGGCTCCTTCTTTTTATTCTGATTTCCTTTAATCAAAAAGAACCAGCCAGAAATAACCAATATCCTGAATCAAAAAACTTCCCAGGAAGAAGTAGACAAGTCCTCTCTTTGGTTGAGACATCAGGAATTTGGTCATTCAAGGGAATGGAGCTCAGGCAATGATGGGAGCCTGAATACCAGCAAAAGGAAAGATCACTCACTACTTTCCACAGACTCGAATTGAGTGGGGCACAATGGACCTCTGGAGATGTCATATGCTTGGTTGGGTCTCACTGAGCAGGAATGGCTTCCACTTTCCATCACCTCTGTGGCCTCAAACTGTCAACCCCTAAAGATTAAGAGCAAGCTATCATCAGTGTTTCTCAGAAAAAAAAAACAACAATGTTTATTCATTTATGAGAGAGAAAGCTAGACACATGTACCGGAACTTGGAATAGAGACCAAGCTCAGGGAGGAAATGTAAGCAAAATGTTTTATAGCAGTTCAAAAAGGGGGTGGAAGGGTCCATGATTGGGTAACAAAGGGTGGAAACTTCTCAGTAGCAGGGATTGTTCTTCAGCTCTTTGGAATGAAAGAAGCAGGATATGCTTAAAAGAACTGGAAAATAACCTTGGGGTTATCCTATTTGATTCAGGGACATCCACAGGGTCACTTCCAGGGCATGCTTCATTTTTTTTTATCAGGATAATCTTGGTGGATTGACACTGCTAACAACATAAAGTCATTAGACACAGTATTGCTGGATTCATCCAGTAACTTCAAATTCATGGACTTGAAAAAATCTACAGTTATTGTAGATCATATTGGAGCTCAGAAGAAAAAAATATCCTTTTTCCACGCTACCAAAATGCGTTAGATCTACCTTAAAATTTTTGAGAAACATTTTTCACCCTCATTTATTTAATGTGCTATTTATCTAATCACCTCACAAATACTTGTGGGTCTTCTATATCTAGAATAGAGATAATTAAATTTCTTGCATTATTGACTACTTTGGTCATTTAGGTCTACAGACACATTCTCAAAATAACATTTCTAAATTATTGAGGGAAATGATAAATTTCGATTAGACGTTAGTAGAAATAAAAAGGTATTTAAATTTTTTTATTTAATTTTTTATTCAAAGATATTTTATTTTCCTAACTACATATGGTAACAATTTCCAACATACATTTTTCAAAACTACAAGATCCAAATTTTATTCTTTATTCCCTTCCCTCCCCACTCTCTGAGATGGTAAGAAATTTGACTTGGTTTAGACATGTATTATCATGCAAAAATACTTCCCATATTGGTCTTCATTGTAAGAGAAAACTCATATAAAAACCAAAACCTCAAAAAAAACCATAAATAAACTAATATGAAAATAATATGCTCTAATCTGATTCCAACAGTTCTTTTTCAAAGATGGATAGCATTCTTTGTCACAAGCCCTTCAAAATTGTCGTGGACCATTGTATTGCTGAGAATAACTAAGTCTTTCATGGTATGTCATCCCAGAGTGTTGCTGTAATTGTTTACAATGTTCTCCTAGTTTTGCTTATTTTGTTCTGTGTCAGTTTGTGTAGAGCTAAAAATGTTTTTTGTTTTTGTTTTTTTATCCCATCCCAGTTCATAGAAACTCTAAAATCTATCCACAGACTTCTTGTCTACAATATTTACCTCTTTTTTCACCATTCTGAAAATACATTTGCCCAATGTAGCTTTCTTTATCTAGAAGAAAGATATCTAAGAATTCTGTTTCTTTAATAATCTTTTCACAAGTTCAGTAATTCAACAAACATTTGTAATCTGCATCAAACAAAAAAAATAGATAATGAGATTATAAAGCAAAAAGATAATCACTGTTTCCTTCAGAAATTTTACATTTAGCCATAGAAAATCAATGTCTATGCAGATAAATAAATAAATACAAAATGAACACAAAATATTGGGGCTTATGGAGTCAGTCTATGAATTATTCTACTCCACTCACATTAAGAGAAGTTGTTGGGGGCAGCTGGGTAGCTCAGTGGATTGAGAGTCAGGCCTAGAGACGGGAGGTCCTAGATTCAAAACTGGTCTCAGACACTGCCCAGCTGTGTGACCCTGGGCAAGTCACTTGATCCCCACTGCCCACCCTTACCACTCTTCCACCTAGGAGCCAATACACAGAAATTAAGAACTGATCCAGCCATTCTGGCTGGCAATTTGGAATCATGCTCAAAGGGCTATAAAAGAATGCCTGCCCTTGGATCCAGCCATACCATTGTTGGGTTTGTACCCCAAAGAGATCATAGATAAACAGACTTGTACGAAAATATTTATAGCTGAGATTTTTGTGGTGGCAACAAACTGGAAAAAGAGGGTATGTCCTTCAATTGGGGAATGGCTGAACAAACTGTGGTATATGCTGGTGATGGAATACTATTGTGCTCAAAGGAATAATAAACTGGAGGAGTTCCAGGCGAACTGGAGAGACCTCCAGGAACTGATGCAGAGCGAAAGGAGCAGAGCCAGAAGAACATTGTACACAGAGACTGATATACTGTGGTAAAATTGAATGTAATGGACTTCTGTACCAGCAGCAATACAATGACCCAGGACAGCTCTGAGGGATTTATGGTAAAGATGCTACCCACATTCAGAGGAAGGACTGCAGGAGAAGAAACATATAAGAAAAACAACTGCTTGAACGCATGGGTCGGGGTGGACATGATTGAGGGTGTGGACTTGAAACTACCACACCAATGCAATTACCAACAATTTGGAAATAGGTCTTGATCAAGGACACATGACAAAACTAGTGGAAATGTGCATCGGCCATGGGTGGGGGGAGTGCAGGGTACGAAGGGGAAAGTAGGAGCATGAATCATGTACCCATGTTAAAAATGAATATTAATAAATGTTTAAAAAAAGAGAAGTTGTTATGACTTGATATCTTAAAGGGAATAAAGCACATCTCAAAGAATTATTAATTGAATGAGGAATCATTGGAAGAAATTGGATGATCTATAATGATGTTTATAGGAAATCTGGATTGATTTTCAGATTTGGACACAGTTTGTATGCATAAAACAAAGAATAGGCTCAAAACAAAGTAGGAGATTCTATTGAGTTCAAAAACAAGAGAGATAAGACTCCTTTAAGTCTCTGAGAATGAGTTCTTCCAGGAAAGGAGAATGCCTTACTTTCATCCCTGGTTTCTTCCCTTTCTCCACTGGGGAGTGAAGGATGTTTGAATTTCAAAAGATCAGGAGGAGTATAGACTTTCCCTATTGCTATCAGGGTCCAAGCAATGGCCCTCAGACAAAGTAACTAATAGCAATATCTGAAAAAAAAAAAAGCTAAAAACATTGGAACTGAAGAGGAAAAGAAGATGGATGATTCAGTGAGGAACACAGAAGCTACAGCATACAAAGGGGAATATCATGTTTGTTCACAGAGGAGAATGGGCATCCAACAATCAAGAGTTGTGAGTTACCCTTTGTAGTGTAGGGGAGTTCTGATGAGGAGCACTTACATAACCAGAGAGTTTTAATGGACTATTATCATTCAAAAGTGTAGTAAGGACAATAAGGAGGGATAGTCTAGTGTGACTTCTCTTTCTTTAGTAAATAGGACATACATTGGCTAGCTACACTTTAAGTTGAAGTTTGTAAGTCCCTCAAGACTCAAACATATCATTTGAGACAAAACAAAATAAAACAAACCCTATGGTACCAATGAGAGATTGCCCTGATGTCTGTAAGACCAGAAAAGTCCAAGTATTTTCTTAACTACTAAACGACTGAGGAGTGAGAAGCTGGGACGGAGTGAGGAATAGGGCTGGGTTTGCTAGTTATACTTGCATTCTGAAATGCTGAAGCCATACCTTCAAAATGGCTTTCACCAGTCAACAATCTACTCCTACCTTACCAGATTCCTGTGCTCTGTCATCAATATTATCTCTTATTTGGTTTCCTGTCAATTTGCAAAATATAGCTACCCCTTTCCCATCCCTCATTCAGAGGAAGATCTGCAGATTAACATTTCCCTCCTGGAGAGTGATTCCTGGATGTAAACAGAGCATAAAGAAGATGTCCCATTTAGGTGACCCTGATGCTAATAATGCATCACCCATGTGCCAGCTTATAATCATATCATCAGAGGAGGCATATTCATTCCATTTATCATAAAGCCACAGACTCACTGCCCTCTGTCTCAAGGCAGCAATTGTTTCCGTCAAGGTTAGATCACCACCTGTCTAGAACAACTGGTAAATCCTCTCACATGAGATATATAATGGCTATGTAAAGCCACTGTAATATGGTAGCTTGTTTTTTCTGCTCTATCCACTGGGTAGCCATCATGTTAGTGGATAATCCATTCATTTTTCTACAATGCACCACTGTCAGTAGCATAAACAATCCTGTCTTCTAGTGATTCCCTTGTAGTCTTTTTGCTACCTCCTGAAATGATTAAAATAAGAAAAACATTTTTATATTATTAACTTTATTAAAGTAAAAAAAAACCAGAGTTTTCCTGGCTGAAATGAACTACCTCCCCAGCTACCCTGAATTTTCTCTGATTCAAAGTTCCCTCCTAGGCATGGGATTGGGTTTCTATAGACCAATCCATCGCCTGGAAGTAGGGGATATGAGGTCTCGCCCTAGCACAGGATCAGTCCACTCAGGACCAATCCCACATCAGAAAATAGGGGGCTTAGTTCCTCCCCCAGCATGAGATTGGTACATTCAAGACCAATCCCATGCCAGGAAGTAAGAGGGAGGGACTCCTAGGGCACTGGGGAATGTAGTTTCTCCAGCCACAACACTTCAAAACCCACATTCCTTAGAATACTAATAACTTCCCTCTTATGATAGATATATCTGCACCTTTGTCCCAGACTACCTTTTTGTAATTGGTCAATAGTAGATATCAAGTAGATTTTGACCATTTGTGCTGTTTCTGAGCCTTCCTCTGCTGTTTCCCCTCCCCTAAAGTGAGACTTGATTTAGATGATGAATAAATTGCTAAATGACCAAAAGATATGCATATTTTATATATTATTTATAGAGTATATCTGTCTATTTGTCTAGATAGATAGTTTTTTAGCCATTTAGTATTCCATTTGGGGTTATATTGGCAGATATTGAAATAGTTTGCAAATTTCTTCTCCAACTGAAATGGAAGTGAGGAAACTGAAACAGAATTAAGTGTCTTGCCCAGGTTCTGTTTTAATGTATTTCTATAATGGATTTTTTTTCTAATTTGTTATTCAAGCATTAAATGCATAACTCTAGGTACAATTGTGAGCATAGGCACTTAACAACTACTTTTGATTTTGCTATTTAGGTTTCTGTTAGATATTTAAATTAATAAAAATTTTTAAACTGATTAAAACTATAAACAATTTCATTAATCATTAAAAACTGATTTTCTTGTGTAGGTGGAATAGTTGTTAATCTACACTAAAAGTTTGATTACAACTGAATAGTAGATAATTGATAAAAGTGTAAAAAAGACTCATGTGTATATATATATATAATATATGAAATATATACATATTTATATATAGTATATATGTATATCACATATATGTGTTATATATACAGATATAAACATGCAGAATATATAGTAATAGGAAAAATCTACTTGATCAAGAAATTAAAGCTTCCATTAAATATGGCTACTCAGAATCTAAGATCATGAGACTAAGTTAATTGCATAATTGTAGTCTCTAGATAGAAATAAGTTTTTTTGCATACTGATGATAGCCCTTGAGGCCTAGAAGGGAACTATAGTCGGGCAAAAACATCATTACAAGACTGTTTAAGCAATATTTCTGTGAGTTCTAGAAGAGGATTTATTCCTTATATTAAAGTATATTATATTCTTATATTATCTAATGTAACCCATTCATTGTGTGGTATAAGAATATATTCCCTATATACCACACAATGACTGGGTTACATTAGATAGTACCATCGGAAAGCCAAATAGCTTATAATCAGTTGAATACTTCATCATCACCATCACCATCACCATCACCATCATCATCATCATAGTTCTCCACTTGGATCCTCAAATATTCGAACTCCCAAGTCACCAGCCTAGACTAAAATAGTGTATAGTTGGGACTTCATCTCCCTGCATCCCTTTCCCTGCACCCCCATATTTGTGTCTTCGTATTGTTTATAAGTTCTGAATCTCCTCTCTCTTCTTCTCTCTTCCACACTCCTGGCTTTGGTAAGTTCCCTCTGATTCTAATCTTTAGTTTCTCTTTTGCTTCAAATTAAATTTGATAAATATTATTAAATGTAATACTTAGAGCATTTGCATATTGATTTTTTAAATCTACAATAGCATGTTCTCTTCTCTTTGACTCAACTACCATCAGGAAGGTGGAGCATTTCAGAGGCCTTTGTCTCAATTAGATGAAGGATATTAAAACCTTAAAGTAATAGAGATCCAGAACCAATCCATCAATTAACCAACCAACAAGCATTTAATCAATGAATCCTATGTGGCAGGCACCTATGTAATTATATGTAGCATAAATATAATGTGAATAAAAATAAATTTATGCAGAGTAGTAAAATACAAGATCCCAAAGCAAGGGCTTATAACATCCTGTGATGAAAGAGTTCAATTTCAGAATCACATGGTTTATGGCAAACTATGATGCTTAGATTGTTGGGTTATAGATGTGGACTGTAATATCATGTCCCTCTTATCTACAGTGAGAAGTAGACTAGTACATGGATAGCCTTGTGCCTTGTTGGTATTTTGGAACTGTGTGATGGTGATAAGACCAACTCAATGGCCTTAAACAATAGACTCTATACCATGCTGAGTGACCAGTAGATGGGCTGAGAAAATTTTGGGAGAAAATACATAACTTTGTCAAAATGAGATATATTTGTGAGATGATCTGTCCAGTACCTGGGCCATAGTAGGCACTTAATAAATGCTTGTTCCTTTTTCTCCATTTCCATTATGATAGTTTGACAGAGATACAAATTATGGTACCATATTAAAATGTTACTAGGAAATATTTTTAAAATAAATAAAAATACAATAGAATATAGGTATTATAGAGATCCTCAACTATGATTTACTGGCCCTTGTTTCTATATGTCTGACATGTGGTCTGAGAAAGCTCTCTAGCTTCCTAGTTTTAGCTTTCTTGCAACCTAATAATCCTCTTTTAGACATGATTTTCTTTCTTGCCTATGGGTTTCTCAGCCTCTTTTCTGCTATTTCCATGCTAGAAACTTCTCTATAACTTACTAATTAGTAAAAAGTGTCCCATCAAATGATTATAATGAAAAGAGTAATAGCAATTTTAATGTTTACCAACTACTTTACAAATATTAATTCACATTATTCTCATAATCTTTCCCTTCCTTTAATAGGTGCTATTGTTACCTTTACTTTAGAGGTGTGGTAACTCAGAGGTTAAATGACTTGCCAGGGCCATATAGCAACTAAATGTCTAAGTACACATTTGAATTTGGGTTTTCCTGACTCCAGGTCTAGCACTCTGACTATTGTGTCACCTTACTTTAAGCATGCCTGGCCAGAACCCTCCCTATAAACTAGTTGACCTTATGTTTTGATATATGAAATAAGCCAGATGCTATTCACCCAAATTATAAGGAATTATGAGACTCCGATGTGTCCCGGGCAAAAATTTCCTTCTCCTTCCTATGTTCCAGTGATCACCTCACTTTGGTTGCACTCAGAAAATCTTTTTGCTTGAAGATGTATCTTGTTTTTCTAATATCTAGTACTTTCTTTGTTGGTTTTTGTTTGTTCTTCCACCAATTTCTTCACTCATCTAATTCCTCCTGTTTTTATCAAGTTAAGCCATTAACCCTCCTATGAATTAACACACCAAATAAAAGGCAGCTAATTTCATAATTTAGCAATTCTTTATTTATTTCTTCTACCTATTTTGTGGAAACTTCTGAGTCATCAAAAGCAGCTAAAAAGGAAAAAAAAACAACAGTAATAACAATGGGACTCAGTGCCACTGAATAAATTTAGACAGTCTGCTAGCTTTATTTAATTCATTATGGAAATTTATGGCTAAATCTTTCCAGAATCTATGTGAAGTCATATGCTCTCACTAGAACCTGTAATAAGTGGCTATTTTGCCGCCATTTTCAGAGAATCCCCTTATTTTGCTAGGTCATAGTGGCCATTGAGAGGGGAGTTGAGTGACATCCATCCATAGGTATAATCCACTCAATGCCATCTCCCCCCCTCTCCAAAATAGCCACTTATTACAATCCAAATGTCACTTTCCCCTGCAAAAGTCATGAAATTAAGTAAATGAGCATCTTTTGGTGAAAGGGGATGGGATACACGAGAGAGATCTCAAAAACTGGCTAAAGTGCTTGGAGGAATACATTTACATTGTTGAATATGAGTTAATTTTCCATGACAAGAAGGTAAGTTAGCAAATATTCCATCACACAAAGTTGGAAAGGACATTTTAGTTCTGAGTATAATTTCAATAATATTCATTGAGTCAAAAACTCTAGGAACCTTAGAGATCTTTATGTAGTAATCCCACTTTTTGAATTTCTAATAAGCCTGTTTACTTTCTTTTTGTTCAAACTCTTACCTTTCATCTGAGAATCATTACCAAGTTTTTGTTCCAAGACAGAAGGGTGTTGAGGGTTAGGCAATCGGTGTTAGGTGACTTTACCAGGATCACATAGTTAGAAATTGTCTGAGGCCAGATTTGAATGGAGGCCTTCTGTTTCTAGGCCTGGCTCTCACTCAATCCATTGAGCCACTTAGCTGCCCCAGGCTATATGTTTTCTTGGACAGAATGAATTGCTCTCTTTTTTACAGCTACAAAACTCTTGGAGAAATGTAATGGGAAAGTCCTTGTCTTGGTCATTGCTTGAGTAAAAGTTATTGGGAAGAGTTTGGTTTGAGTTTAGAACAACTCTTTCAGATCTCTGATCATTAGGATAGGTCAAGGTAGAGAATCTACCTGAGGAAAGAGAATGTTGGTTGAGATAATACCAAAGATATTGGAGATCAATCTCAAGTTCCTTAACCCACAGAGTCCAAATGGAAAAATAAGAGGAGTATAGAAAAAAGTGGGTACAATTCTAAGGAGTCATCAAATTGCTAGAGAAAAACCAACACCAGAAGGACGTTTTCCACCAACAATATGATGTTATTTTCAAGTGATAGCAAACAAGTCAAGCCTTCTCTACATCCTGACTTCATGTTTTGTAGTTTGCTTCACACCCATTAATGATTCATCTCTTATTCATCAAGAACTTGTACCCCTCTGCGAAAACCAGCAGCATCTTCCTAAGAGGCATATTAACCTGTTTCATCTGTTCAGAAATTCCCCAGGAAATGGCCCTCAGATATATGTGAACAACCTGAAAACATTACTTAATTTGGAAATGAAGGCCAACTGCATCTGGCCTACAAACTAAATGAGCTCTCTCTGTCTCTTTACTTTAGTAAGGGTAGGGTTTTTTTTTTTTTTTTTGTATAATTTGGCGCAATTCAAGGACTTTGTTTTGAACCTGCTGTTTGATGAACTAGTTGCAAAAGGCCCATAAAAGCACTAAGGAGAGCTGCTCTCCTGAAGGGATTAATCTAAAAAAAAATTAGGCCTTTGGGTCTTAAACCAATTAGTGTAATTGAACAGTCTCTATTTTTCAATTCTAAAAACAATTTCTTTTCAACAGAATTTCCAAGTTTGAACATTAGCTATCTTATTCCACTTTTACTTATAGTCTTATACTCTATAGAGACAGATATTTCCTCAATCAGACTTTGTCTTTTTTTTTTAAGCCCTTATCTTCTGTCTTAGAATAAATGCTGTGTTTTGGTTCTAAAGCAGAAGAGTAGTAAGAGCTGGCAATGGGGATCAAGTGACTTGCCCAGGGTCACACAGCTGGAAGTGTCTGTGGTCAGATTTAAGCCGAGGACCTCCTGTCTCTGGGCCTGGCTCTCAATCCACTGAGCCACCCAGTTGCCCCCCCAGACTTTGTCTTTCTGACAGATTCGATCTTTAGAATGTTAAATTGAAATGAGAATTCAAATCGACAAATCCTCATATTTAGATATCCACTCTATACCTTCTGTTAGGTGTCATGAGAAATACAAAGAATGTCATATGTTTGCTGTCCTGAGGATACTAGTTGGAGAGACAGGAAAAATGTGAGATTGTTAAGATGTCTTGATGTCTATAGTCAAGTGCTAAGATGCTTGATAAAAGAAGTAAATGCAATTAAGTGAAGAAAATAGAAACTACTTGGACTGAAGAAAGCTTCACGGAGAAATTGATTAATTCCTCAAAGTGAGTTTGTGGGATGTAAAAAATTCAGAGAAGTATAGAGAAGAAACGAGGCCATTCTAGGCAAAGAACTCTGACTTCTTTGGAAGTCAATGAAGAAACTCTTGGCTAGATCAGGTTGCACTTGTGAGGGAAAGGGGAAATAGACCGGCTATGACAGAAGTAAAGACTTATTAATATATGAAATTATTTATTATTTCCAAAGTGCTTCCAAATGTGTTATTTCATTTGATCCTTATAGTAATTTTGGGAAGAAGATAAGGCAAGGAACAATTATTTTGATTTTATACATAAAAAGGAAAAGTAACTTACTCATGGTCATGCCTATTCATTTGGCAATCCAGAGCTACTGTCTCTACAGTACACCACTTTTCCATGACAGTCTTGTCATATCCCAAGCCAGGGAATTTGTGAAAAAAAATGTGTACAAAAAGGGAGAAAAATTTCAAGAATATTTCCTTGACTAGTCTTTAAGCTCCTGGAAAATAGGAATTGTTTGCATTTGGTGGCATAGAAGATAGAGCACTGAAATTGGAGTCAGGAAAAACTAAGTTCAAATCCTTATGAATACATTTAACCAGATCTGAGACTCTGAACCTCATTCTGGAGTTAATAATATCCATTACCTAATAGATTTTTTGTAAGGACAATGACATTACAAATGTAAAATGTTTTGAAAATCTTCAACTACTATATGAGTGCTAATTGTTACTACTTTTATTATCATTTTATTATTTCTCATAGTCCTGAGTCTGTCTAAAAATAAGAATCATTACTACCCATATTATACAGGTTATTCTCAAAAACTAAGAAAATAAATACCCTAAAAAATTCTTTAATTATATGAATATAAATCTAATACCTAAACCAGAGAAAGATAAAAGACAGAAAGAAAACCAAAGACCAACATTATTAATGAATAACAATTAAAATATTAAGCTAAATTCTGTCACATTGGAGTGACTTATTCAAGAAATCATACATTATTACCAGGTTTGCTTTATGCAAAGGTTGGAAAGATGCTTCAGTCTTAAAAAAATGTACTTAATGACATTTAAAACCAAAAATCCCAAACCATAATTATGTGAATATAATGGAAATATAATACTAAAATAATATAATTATTGTATATTATAACTTTATGTCATAATAGTATAACATAATTATCCCATTATAATATAATTGTTTCTGAGTTAGAAAAAAGTCTTTGACAAAATAAAATACTAAGTGGTAAAATTCTATTAAATCTCATCATAGAGAGTCCTCTTATAATGTGCATTTTAAAATGTCTCTGAACCTTGGAAGATTACATTTCCCAGGATTCTCTACCTTAACTTCTTCAGACACAGCCCACTTCCTTTGTGGGAGGTGTCTGAGAAAGTATAAAAAGATGAGAGAGTGAGGGTTTTGGCACCTTTTTTGGAGAAGGATGGAGAGAGCCTTTTCCTCCAAAAGAGCCTTTTGCTCCAGAGATCTATCTTTCCCAAACCTTTCTTTCCCTAACCTAAATAAATCCAGCTTTTATATCCCTATAGTCTAGCCTGATTTTGTTCTGCTCCGAAAGGCTCGGGTTAATTTCCTCACTGGGGCTGTGGGCTACCTTGGCTTCCTTCCATTTCCCTACCTTCCTTTTCTCCCCTCATCAACCATTTTTCACCACACAACAATAATATCATAAAATATTCTAAAACCAAAAGGAAGCATCATATACAATGAAGATATATTAGAATGTTTTCAAATAAATATGGAAGTAAAGTCAGGGTGGCTACTCTTTCTGCTATTATTTTATATAGTTCTGGAAATGCTGGAAATAGCATTAACACAAGAGAAAGAAATTAAATGCATAAAGATTGGAAAAGAAAGAAATTCTCCTTATTTGCTTACAATATGGTATAGTTAGAAAATCAGGAGAGATATTCAATATGACAGTTGTGTCAGAAAGCTGAAAGTTAAATTCTTTTTTAAATCAACATAGCAATAACAAAATCAAGGAAATAATCATAGAAAGGGAAATCCCTTTCCAAAAACTACACCACTTATAAATATCTGGGATCAATCTACCAAAATATACAAAACACCAGTACAGATTCAATTACAAAGCACTACCTAAAGAAATGAATAATTAGTTAAATAGCTGGTGGAATATGCACCGTTTATAGCTGAGCATTTCCATTATAATAAAAATGACAATGTTACAAAAGTTAACATATTTTTAATGCTAAGGTAATCAAATTAACAATGGGAAACTTTTTAGTATTTGATAAAATCGACAAAATTCATTTGGAAAAAAAAAGATCCAGATCATAAAAGAAAAGATGAAAAGAAATCAGGACAAAGTGGAATGGCACTTTTACTCTTAAAAGTATATTAGAAAGCAGTATTCATTAAAACTATCTTATATCAGTTAAAATAGAAGGTAAATCAATGAAGCAGCACAGATAAGAGAAAATCGGAAACAACAGAACTCAATAAATCAATGGTCAATACAACAACAACTATATATATATATATATATTACCTAGAAAAGACTTTCTGATTTAATAAAGACTATGGAAAACTAGAATATGGTCTGCCATGACCTTACTGTTAAAGATCATGCTATTAAAAAAATCAAAAGAGACACAGATGAAATATAGGAGGTAGGAAGCTATAAGAAGGAGGTAGGAAATCCAAAGCTGCTGCACATTGAACATGCTTTGGGATTCTTTCAATGCATATCATTTGTGCGAATTTTTTCTTCTTTTCGTTTTTTTGTTTGTTTTAGAAAATGCTATTTGGAATATGAGATGGCTTTCAGGAGAAGGGATGAGAAGGGATTCTGGGAAAAACTGTTTGTAAAAAAAGACATCAACAAAGTCTTTTTTCTAAAGTAAAGACTGATAGATTTAAATTCTCATTTTAACTTCATCTTTAAAAATTTTAGAGAGCAGTGATCAACTCTGAAAAATTAAGAAAACAAGATAGTGAAATCCATTTGAGAATTCTGAAAATTTTATTGCCTGAAATAACAAATGGATCTCTCTTGAATTGAGAATATGCTATTAAAAGGTAAGACATTCGAGTATAAAAAATGCTTAAAACAATGTGGGTCCAGCCAAAAGAATATAGTAGCTTTTACATCTATCATAGAATTAAAAAGACAAGTTTGATTTTTGTCTCCAATCTGAGTCTGAAGGGAAGCCTAGCAAGGTAAAACCAATTAGGGTGAACTTTGGCATGAATTTTCCTAAATCTCTGGGTCATGAAAAGAATTGGAATAGATTTGTGTTTTTCTGTTTTCTCTCTCCCTATCAGCCTAAAGTTCTTACCCCAGTCTATCTTCTTATAAAAGTTTTTTTAAACCCTTACCTTGTCTTGGAATTGATGCTATTGGTTCCAAGGCAAAAAAAAAAAAAAAAGTGGTAAGGGCTAAGCAATTAGGATTAAGTGACTTGCTCAGGGTCACATAGCTAGAAAGTGTCTGAGGTCAACACCTTCCATGTGCAGGCCTGATTCTCTATGTACGGTTATTACCTAATTAACGCTAGCCCAGTCTTTCCTGCTCTTCTGAAAAGTCAGACACCAGATTATGACTTGATAGCCTTCTGTTCTGGCTCCCTGCCTCTGTAGCTGCATCTCTCTGATGCCTTACAGGGCTTAGAATTTCTTGACTTCTGCTAAGACATAAATCAGGGCAATCCTTTGCTGCATATCTCAATATCTTTAGTGGCAATCTTAAGCATCATATTCTCAATTTGTAGAAGTAATTTTTGTTGACATATATAAGCTTGCATTGCGCTAGAGGTTTTCCCCAAAGTCCATTTTTGCAAAACAATCATTAAGTAACCCTGACTTTAAGAAAGACGATTCACACGGCTATTATTGGAATTCAGTCAACCACAGAATTCTCTTGGCCAGATGTAAACTATCCTGGCAGGTTCTAACGAAGAACAGTAAATCCCTTCTTCAGTCATTTTTGCAAAGGGCAAGAGAGATCATTTTGAGCAAGGGGCTTTTCCAGTGTGATTCTCTATGAATACAATTGTAGCAGTGTGGTAACCATATTTTTATTGAGTGTCCTAGTGCCTTTGTGCCTTTGGAACTTTAATGTTTATTTGATGCAGAATGTCTTAAGCAGTTCTGAAGAAGGAAAGTGCAAGTGTATGAAAATCTGACTTTTTTTTTTTGGCCTATACTCTTTCTCAACTGTATATTCCTCTTTAAGTACCTTTATCTTAAAGATACTGAGAAGTGTTTACCATGCTTAAGAAATGAAAACAAAGGAATAGTAGTTCCCATAGATGTTTCTGGAGTCAGATATTTTTTGCTGATAGAAAATTGAGTCTTTCTCTAAAAGTTAAAAAACCCAAAAAACAAAAAACAACAAAAAGTACAATGAAGATTAAAACTTTATTTTAAAATGAACAAGAGAGAAGGAAGGAAGGGAGGAAGGGAGGAAGAGAGGAAGGAATGAAGGAACAGGGACAGGGAAAGGGAGGGAAGAAGGCATCTTTTTTTTATGGGTAATTTACCAATCCTGATTGTATATACCAATAATTGTGATGAAAATAATCACTTATATGTATATAGTACTTTTAGATTTGCAAAGCACATCAAATAGATTATCTCATTTGATCCTCCTCACAACCTTGCATGGTAGATATTTTATTATTACAATTTTATAGATAAGGAAACTATGACTCAAAGTATGTATATTCATGATCGAAAGCTGTTTATTAGAGAAAAGGGCTTATAATATTTCTAGTACTGCTTATCTTTAGAACAATCTGCTGTTAAAAATTAAACATACCAGGATACCAAAAATATTTTTTTTCCTGTCAAATGATAGCCTGGCTATTCTTTATATTTATTTTTGTCTCTGAAAATCTAAGATAGCTACTTTTTTTTTTTTTAACTCCAACCCTCCATCTTAGAATCAAAACTGTGAATTGGCTCCAAGGCAGAAGAACAGACAATGGGGATTAAGTGACTTGCCCAGGGTCACACACCTAAAAAATGTCTGAAGGCAGATTTGAATCTAAGACCTCCAGTCTCTACACCTGGTTCTCAATCCACTGAGCCCCCTACTTGCCCCCTATCATATTTACTTGTGACCAAATCTGAGAAGACCAACACTGACTGATATGTAGATTAAGAAAAATTCTTCTAATTCAAAAAAAAATCTCAATATTATCATGCTTTCAGAATATATTATTTTACTTGTAGCACAAAGGAAAGCCCTACAAAATAGATTGGCAAAATATTAGAAATAAAATAGTCTTCTCTTATAACTATTTTGTCCTGTAGAAAATGCTTTAAAAGAGATTTTAAAAAGTGTTGATTATCAAGTTTCTGCTAGCATTCATTAGTCTCATTTCTTGCAATTGTTTCCCACAATTTCTCTAACAAATTTATAAGTTGTAATTCTATTTTAAATAAATCATGGTCAATTTAAAAATAAGTTTCTGTTCATTTCAATTTCAACCTTTAAAATAATGGCATAGCTTAAGTTTAAAATCTGCTTAATTTAGTTCACTTTTACTATTCATCAGAAAAGTCTATAAGATAATGCATTTCACTAGCAAACATTCATATTTTTTAATATTAATTTATTATGGAAAAACAGAATTACCTCCCCCCCATTTTGAATGTTTTGGGTTTCTCTAAGACTATTTGATGAACAATTCTTCAAAGCAGTTCTTTGAATTTAATTGACAACCAATGAGCATTGAATTAATAAGTAACTGAAGTTTGTAAATTTATAAATGTCTAGGTGAATTTAACTACTGTCAAGCAGAATATTTTGGCACCATGATATTTTGGGGTTTAACCATAACTATTTTGAGTGCAAACTATTTTTTTATGTTTAGGCATACATAAATAAAGAATGCCCAAATCTTTCAGAATAATTGTTTCCTTTTTATTAGTAGTACAACTTTACCCTTGTTTAGAAATATTTGAGAGAAGGAAATAATTCCCAATATATTAATCCTTTCATTTTAGGTCTTTTGTTTTTAGCTTGTCATATGAACTGAGGATTGCTGTAACACTTTGGATTTGCCCACCCAGTGCCAATCTAACCTTGACCTAGTTTTAATGAAATGTGTTGCTATTCAGTTTTAAAGAAGACCTTAAAGCTTTACAGACCTACCTTCTGTCTGCTTTGCCAAAATCCCTGTTGTACAAAACTGCCACTAGAATTTTGACTTTCATAATTTCTTAAATGACGTCTTTACTAATTAAAAATAACCTGTTGAATCACAGCTCTGCCACTTTGCTGTCAGAAAGGCAGTTCACTAAGGTTTTCAGTACTAACAAACCAGCGTTGTCCTTACAGGCATAACTTGAGAAGGAAATAAGGTAGTGACTAAGCTGTTAAGCGGAAAAAAAAATTAACTTTAGTGTTTGAATTTCTCCAAGCTCTTCTATTCCTTGCCAGGGTCCCAGTAAACCCGAAGTGAAAAGCAAACAAACAGAGTGGACTTTAGAATAAAGTTTTCAAGTACCTTAATCATTGTATGTGATCCTGAAAAATATGTATTTATAAACAGCATAAAAGTGCCATATCACAAAGTCAATAGGCAATCTTATTTTAAAGAACCTTTAAATATATAAACAAGGACTATATGTCAAAGGATAATGGGGGAGTCAAGAAACATGGAGTGGACTTTAAAAAAGAGCAATTTAAATAAATTTACTGTTCTTAAGGATAAAACAAAATTGAAATGGTGCAGAGGGAAGTGGCTGGGAATCACAAGCAGAGCTACAATTTTCTTAACCATTAACTATTCTTATATTTTTAAACATTAAAGAAAGAGGGAAAAAAGAGAAATCTGTATTAAGTCAATAAGAATTACTTTAAAAATATGTTTCCTAGGGTGATTTTACATTTAATTAAATCTTACCTGTGATTGGTTCAAAAATAGGACTAAAGAACTAAAATGTTATATGAGATTGCTTAGATTAAGCTGAATTTCTAATGTATTTAATCAAGAAAAAGAAAATGTATGAATAAATTTTTACTTCCAAGGGAACCATCATGTCAAGCATTATTTTATACTTTCTATTATCATAGTGAAATTTGTTTGATATAACAAAATGAATTCACTTTTGAATGACTATTTTAAAGTTGATTAAATAGTAAATATTTATTAAGCACCTATATTATGTGCAAAAAAAGTGCAAGATACAAGTAGATACAAAGATGATAATCAGTCTCTTCCACTGATTGAGGTTATAAAACAGTTAAAGAGAGGTAGACAAATACTTCAGGGCATCTTTGATCTCATTAATGTCTGTATGCTCTGTTGGTATAAATTATATTTCATTGATGCTTTTTCATTCTGTTCAGTTCTTGTCCATGTCCTTTGAAAGAGTAAAAAATCAATATGTCAGAGAACTTCCAGTTTATTTCACATTTTGAGAATATCTGTGACACAACTGATAAAACATTCAGTGATATCTGTTTTCCTCAATAATCCATCTGAAAACAATCAAGGAAATCTGAAAATTGGGACAATTATTTCCATTTGAATCAATGTAAATCTAATTAATTCATTCTAGACACTCCAAAATATATACCAAAAACACATTTCATAGAGAATAAATATAGTGTTTAATACAAAAAAAGAAATGAATATGAAATGAATATAAAAGACTAATGTAAATAATAAATGAGCATCTGAGCAGAATCCAGACCATCAGGATGGCTGCCTACCTTTTGGCTGTCCTTGGCAGCAATGAATCCGCCAACTCCAAGGACCGGAAGAAGATCCTAAACAGCATCAGCATCAAGGCAGATGAAGAACAGCTCAAGGTCATTGTCAAGTTCAGCAGCAAAAAACATCAAGGATGTGGTTTAAAGGTAGCAGCACACACGACGAGCCCTAGGAACATGAACTAATCAATTTTGTCATTTAATGTTTTCTTTTTAATTAATTATTTTGATACTTTTCAGCTCTTCTAGAGGCTAAGACCTCCCCGTTCATTTTTTTTCTGTCAGTTTTTTTCCTCATTCTATTGAAATAACTTTTTTTTTTCTTATTTCACCATCACCCTTTAGTATTTAGAGCAGGGGTAATTAAGAGACTTGCTGATTTAGATGATAGATCAGATACTTAGAAGGAGTCAATGTAATTCAATATGAGCTCAGGAACTCAGTATGCAATCCTAAGTACTGGTTTTACCTAAGGGCAATATAGGGTGCTATGTCATGAGTTTACAGTGAAATTCTCTTATTTTAAAGTAGTATTTGCTTAGTGGGAGTGGGAGGATTGTATTTTCCCTTCCTCTCCTTATTATCCACATTTTATTTGTTAGATTTATCATTGTTTTAGGGTAGTAGGAATCAAAGGGAGTATTAGAAACCATTTTATGCCCCCTTACTAAGAAGGCCCTCACTTTCACATTTCTAATAGCCTTTGATTTTGTTCAAGGAAGAATAAAATTTCTGAGTATTTTGTGGTTCCATGCCAGAAATCTTGTTGATTTCTGTGAAGTGAAACATTGATTTCTTCACATCTGTTGCTAACCAAGCATCTATGTGCAGGGTGGCATTCTATGCCTAAAAGTTAGTGAAAACTTTGTCAATAAATTGATTTCCAACTATCCATTGGGAAGAAGTCAATACCTTAAATTAAGGATTTATGTAACCTAGAAAAAAGATAATTTAAGAATTATTAAATATTTATATTCAAGTGTTACAAAACCCCTGGACTTTGGTTTCTCATCAATGGAGTCTTACAGAATGATCTACCAAGGTTCATTTCATCTATGTATTTTATAATTGAATCTTTTTTCTTAATTAAATCTTGACTATAATATGAATTATAGAAAAGTCCAAATTTTACAATACTTTAAAGAAAATGAAGTTTTATAATTTTAAAATACATATGATATTAGAAGTTAGCTAGAAAATTGATGTCTAGCCTACATCATTTAGAAATTTATTTAATGCATATAGATGATTATTCATTAGTATATCCTTTATATCTCTGCTAAACTTGTTGAATTTTAATGTTTGATAGTACTGGAATATTAAAAGTTTAAAACTTGCTTCTAAAATTTAACTTACAAAATTAGTTTACTATTTTTAACCCAGTCTTTATGTAGATAATTGCATATTCTAAATCAATTAAACTTCTTATGTATATGTTTTACATATAGATATTAGTATGGAAAATAAAAGATGACAGAGATCAGTTGTCCTTCACTAAAGTTGTAAGAAGAAATGATTTTGAATAATAATAGGAAGGACATGAAGTATGAAATATCCTTACTTCTGAATCACAGAACTGTAAATCCTAAGAGTTGAAAGGGACTTCAATGGCCATCTAATCTAATCTATACCTGAATGAAATTCACAAAAAAGCATGTCTGACAAGTAGTCATCCACCTTCTGCTTAAACATCTTCAAAGAGGAAGAATCTACCACCCAGATTTTGGGATTTATTTCCTCTGATATTAAACCTAAATTTATTCCTTTGCATTTTCAATTTTCTGCCCCTAGTGAGCCCTCTGGAGTTAAATAGAAAAACAAACAAACAATAAATCCCTATTCCCCAAGATAGTCCTTCAAATATTCTTGTTATAGTTCTCTTATTCCTCTGAGATGTCTGTGTTCTTGGACAGTATTCAAACTTTTTAGTCTCAGGACTACTTTATATTCTTTTTTTTAATTAAATCTTTTAAAAATTTATTTAAAAATTTTTTAAAGTCTTCTTAAAATAGTATTTTATCCCCCTCCCAATTATATGTAAAAAAGGTTCCAACATTTTAAAAAGAATTTTGAGCCTCTAATTCTCATCACCTCCAACTCCTGTGGAGATGGTAAACAATTTGATGTAGATTTTAAATGTGAAATCATGTAAAACATTGTTTCCATATTAGCACTTTGTGGAAGGAAACTAGAAAAAATAATAAAGAAAATGAAGAAAGCTTAGTTTGCTATGGATTCAGACTCTATCAGTTCTTTTTCTGGAAGCAGATGGCATTTTTAAATTATCTTTGGGATTGTTTTGGATCATAGTATTGTTGAGAAAAGTTAGGTAATTGACAATTTTTCATCTTATAATATTCCTATCACTGTGTACAATGTTCTCCTTGTACTGCTTATTTCACTCTGCTTCAGTTTATGTTAATCTTTCCAGGATTTTCTAAGTTCCTCCCACTCATCATTTCTTACAGTACAATAATATTCCATTATAATCATATACTATAACTTAGTCATTCCTAGATTGATTGGTATCCCCTAACAACCCACTTCTTTGCTGCCAAAAAAGAACTGCTTTAAGTATTTTTGTGCTTATAGGTCATTCCACTTTTTATTTTTATTTCTTTAGGATAAAAACCTAGTAATTGTATTGTAGGATCAAAGGATATATACTGTTTTGTAGCTCTACAGGCATAGTTCCAAATTACTTTCCAGAATGGTTGAATCAGTTCATAACTCCCCCAACCATGCATTAGTTTCTCAAATTTTTTTTTATATCACATAGTTTTGTCATTTTTCTTTTCTTTCATAATAGCCAATCTGATATGTATAGGGTGGTATCTCAGAGTTGTTTTAATTTGCATTCTCTAATTAACAGTGATTTAGACCTTTTTTGTGTGTGTGCTGACTATAGAGAACTACAATGACTGAGAATTGCCTATTCACATCCTTTAACCCTTTATCAATTGAGGAATGCCTTGTAATATATATTTGACTCATTTCTCTGTGTATTTGGTAAGAGGCCTTTATTAAAGAGACTGGTAATTTTTTTCACCACTATAATTACTGTTTATTACTCTTCATTCTATATGCCCTTTTTTCAATCAGTCCCATCTCCTTTTCTTATTCCCTTCACCTTCTACTTCCCTACAGGGTAAGATAGATTTCTATACCTAATTGATTTTATATATTCTTCCCTTGTTGAGCCAGTTCCAACAAAAGTAAGGTTCATGTGCTTGTCTTTCCACTCCTCCATCTTTCCCCATACTGTAAAAGCTCTTTCATGTCTTTTATGAGAGACAATTTACTCCATTCTATTACCCACTTCCCTTTCTCCCTATGCATTCCTCTTTCACATGCCTTAATTTTATTTTTTTAGACATCATCCTATCATATTCAACTCACTCTCTTGCTCTCTGTCCATGTATACAACTTCTAACTGCCCTAATAATGATAAAGTTCTTAGTAGTTATCATCTTTCCACGTAGGGATGTAAACAGTTTAACCTTATTGATTTCTCTTTCCCTTACCTTTTTAGGCTTCTCTTCAATATTGTATTTGAGAATCAGATTTGCCACTCAGCTCTGGTCTTTTCACCAGGAATGTTTAAAAGCCCTTCATTTTATTGACTATCCATCTTTCCCCCTGAAGAGTTATGGTCAGGTTTGCTGGGTAAGTGATTCTTAGTTTGAAGTCCCAGTTCTTTTGTCCTCTAGCATATCATATTCCAGGCCATCTCATCCTTGAATATAGAACCTGCTAAATCTTGTTTTATGCTGAATGTGGCTCCATGATATTTGAATTGTGTCTTTTTGGCTGCTTGCAATATTTTCTACTGACCTTGGGATTCTAGAAATTGGCTTTAGGGGGAGTTTTCCTTTGGGGGTCTAAGTGAATTATTTCAATTTCTATTTTACCTCTCTTTAGGGGCAATTTTTCTTGACAATTTCTTGAAAGATAATGTCTAATCTCTTTTTTTTGATTATGGCCTTCAAGTAATCCAATAATTATCTTCCCCGGATCTATTTTCCAGGTCAGTTGTTTTCTCAATGAGATATTTCACATAAATTGTTTCTTGATGTGTAATGGAGTCATTAGCTTTCATTTGACCAGTTCTAATTTTTAAGAAACAATTTTCTTGAGTTAGATTTTGTGCTTCCTTTTCCATTTGACCAATTCCATTTCTTAAAGAATTCTTTTATTCAGTGAATTTTTGAACCTCTTTTCCCATATAGCCAATTGTATATTTTAAGATGTTCTTCTCTTCAGTGACATTTTACAAATCTTTTTTTTTATTTTATCAGTTCTGCTTTTTTGGAAGTTCTTTTCTTCACTGGATTTTTGGGCATCTTTTATTAATTTGCCTATTATGTTTTTAAGATATTATTTTCTTCAGTATTCCTTCTCTTTTTCTTTACCAAGTTGTTCACTATTTTTTTCATAATTTTCCTGTATCACCCTTTTCTTTTCCCAATTTTTCCTACCTCTCATTTGATTTTTAAAATCCTTTTTCAGCCTCTCTATTAATTCTTTTTGTTTGAGACCAATTTATATTTTTTCTTGGAAACTTTAGATGCATTAATATTGACTTTGTTGTCTTCTCAGTTTGTTTTCATCTTCACTGTCACCAAAATAACTTTCCAAATTGATTTTCTTTTTTTATTATTTACTCATTTCCCAACCTTTTTCTTTTCTTTCAACTTAAAAAAATAACTGTTAAGGTTGGATTCTGTAACTGTAGTGAAAAGAGCACTATTCCAAACTTCAGAGTCTTTGTAGATCTACCTTCAGAGCTGACTCTCAGGATCTTTCTGCTTTCAGTTCTTTCAAAGTGGTATGATGCGAGGAGAGGGTGTTTATAATATTCTCCTAGCCTGTGAGTAACCACAAGCACTGTTCTGCCTTGCAACTGTGACTAGGTTGCCCCTATTCCCTTGTGGTCACAAGTGCTAGTGTGAGCTAGTACTCCTCACTCTGAGACCAAGAAGCAGGATTGTGATCTGAATCTACATATGATCAATGGGACAAAAGCCATGGAGACAGGGTCAACAAATGGTTTTCTGAAATCTCCTTCTGAACAGTTGTCTAGTCCTCCTCAATAACTGTGTCTGAGATCTCCAGAAGTCTTTGTTGCTGATTCTGCAGTTCAGAAGGACTGTTGCTCAAATGGAGCCTGCCTTGGAGTACTACTTTAAGATCCACTTCCACTATGGTACAGCAGAGCTTTCTTGCCTACATTCTAAGTTGTTTGAGAGTGAAAAATTATTTCACTCCATCTTTTTGTGTGGTATGCTGCTCTAGAATTCACTTTGAGGCTTTATATATCACTGTTGTATATTCTTAAAAATTATTGAGGACCCCAAAGACATTTTGGTTATATGGGTCATATAATTATTATTTTTTACTATATTAAAAATTAAAACATATTAGTATTATTACTAGTTTTATTTTTAGGTCATAGACCCTCCTAAGAACCAATTAGGGACCTCCAAAAGTCTCTAAACCACACTTTGAGAATTGCTATTCGAGGGTAAACACAGCTAGTTCTTTAAATTTATTCTCCTATCACATGGACTGAAGTCTCTTCTCTATACTTGTTGAACTCTTCTATAGTTTCTACTCATCAATGTACTTCTTAAAAAATTATTTATAAATCTAAGATCAGTACTATAGATTCCATCTAAAGAAATCAGAGTGCAGAGGAACTGAACACTGACATTTTCTGAACCTGTGCCTCATAAAACTGTTCAAGATCGTATTCACTTTTTTGTCTTCCACAAGCACAACTCTATTGCTTAGTGTTTGGTACTACATTTTTTTTCAGCAAACTCTCACTCCTCATTTTATACTTACAAAGTTGAAATTTTGATCAAAAATATGAGACTTTAATTTCATCTTTGTTGGAGTTCATCTTATTGGATTCAACCAAGCATTTTAACTTGTCAAAATCCAGTATATTACATATTTCATCACGGTTTTGTGTCATCTAAAATTTGATAAGCATGTAATCTATGCCTTTATCCAAGGTTTTGTTGTTGTTGTTGTTTTAAGTTAAACAGAACAGGATCAAGATATGTCCTCTAGGGAACTCCAAAGTAGATTTCCTTGCACACCGATATTGAACTATTTAGATACTCTCTTTGATTGCTCTTCAACAAATTCTGAATCCTTTTAACTTACTGCTTAGCCTGGAAGTCTCTGATTTCTCTATAAGACCAGCATAAGCTAGTTTATAAAAATTAAAGGGTTATTTTCTACAATACATGTAAAGTCATCTGGAGCATTTCCCTTATCTACCAGTGTGAGCTATTTGGAGGTAATCATAATTATGCGACTATAACTACCTCAAACCCAGACTTAGTATATTCTCTACTATGAGAGGTCAGGCTTCATAAATCAAATAGCGAGGTATTTAAGTAAATCAATGAACAAATGTAAAAACATTTATTAAGTACTAAGTCTCAAGCACAATGCTAAATGCTAGCGATACAAATACAAAGAAAGCTTACATCCTAATAGCGGAAGACATATATATATACATATATATATATATATATATACAAATATATATATATATATATGGAAGTGGGGGGTCTCACAGCCTGTGTCCTCTTCTCCATAAATAGCATCTACCAGTCATCTAATTTTGAAGTGATCTTCCAGGTGGGTAGAATAGTGAAGAATCAGAGTAGAATGGGAAGGACAACTGGATGGAACAATTTAGTTTGATAGTCAGAAATTCACCTAGATATAGCTGACTAGTTGAATTCAAGCTCAATTCATTCTCCAGTGACGACAGCTCATCACAGAGGGAAAACTCCAAGGGTGAGCTGATTAATTTCTGTAGGGACTCAGAGCTTTTATCAAGGCATATAGCAAAATAAAATAAATTAAAACAAAAGAAAAAAACCAAGCAACAGATTTCTCAGGCCTCACACAAAATCTGGACAATCCCCTAAAGTTAACCATGGCACTGGGGAAGAAATCGCACCCAGACAACCCATGCACTAAGGTTAAAACCCTTCTTATGGCTCTGTTTCCTGGCAACCAGCTGTGCCTCACTGCCTCTTCGCTTTGATTGTCACAGCTTCCTTGGAATGGTCCCAGAGCTCCCCTTGCTGCTGCCTTTCTACTCTCCTCCAAAGCTGTTCTACTCTGCAGCTAACACTGTCACCTTCTTCTACTTCTATTCTTTTTGTTGTTGTTTTTTTATGAAATCATCCTTGGTAATATGTCTCAGGAGATAATTAGCTTTTGTTTGTTTGTTTGCTTGTTTTGTTAGTCACTAGCTCAGGTGGCTTTTTAGACCTTCCCTGATTCTTTTGCCCTCCCTTGCAGAAAGATCTCCTTGCTTTACTCCTAACTGAATCACACAAAAAGTATTTATTTCTTTCCCTTTTTTCCTTCATTCTGGAATATAATATCTATTCATTCCATTGGGTATAGAACTTCTAATAAAATTTTTCTGGGGTAGGGACAAGCATAATCACAGTTTTCCATCTGACTTTTCAACTCCATCAGGCACATGGCAGCTAGTGTCTGGGCCATGTGGATTGCCTTGAAGCTTTGATAAGTGCCAAGGAAGCACTTAGCAATGTTAGAGGAGAAGGGGTGGGTTTGGGCCTCTATCTCTGCTGTAATAGCAAAAAGACATTGTCCCCCTTATGGAGAGAAAAATGACTAATTCTGAGAGTTGTCTTTGAATCCCAGCAGGAAGAATTTAGATTAGAAAGAAAAATAACTCATTCTGGTATGAACACTGGCCACTGAGAGGTAATAGAATAGTTTCCTCTACTGGTGTTAAAGTATAGATATTAAAGTATAGAACACACAATCTACAAAGAGTGATTGTTTGGGTTATCAATGTGGACACCTAAAAATGACTTATTTCAGCAGTGACCTATTTGAATTAGAAGTATGGAAGTATGGAAATGGCTGAATACTGGAGTCAGAAGTAGAAGGAAGGAATTTTATGGAATACACTCAGTAGAAGTGATTTAGAGCATCAACTATTCAGCAAAGAACTCTTTGGAAACAGCCATAGAGAGAAGCATTGTTACATCAACAAGCATCCAGCCTGACAGTGCATCTCAGGTGTATTTGGAGGCCACCCAGTGGTCAGATTCATATTCCCCTGTGATTAAAACTTGCTCTGTGATCCTTACTAAGTCTTAAAAAAGAAATACATAGAAAAACCTTTGAGGACTATGGTCTTTTTCTATCATATTCAAATGAACTTCAGTTTGTGAGTTTAATGGTTTAGCAAAGCAGGTCTCTCCAATGGACTGGAAAGCTACTACCTCCATTTTGCCATTGTTCTTTTCAAAGTGATTTCCCTTCAAGATTCCTAATAAAATTCTGTTACTTACTAGTAGAATGTCTCTTTGTTGGATGATTAAATAAACAACTTCTTACCCCTACTTCCATAAAGGAAAATGACATCTAGTCCCCATATCATAGATTTTGGGGGAAAAAAAGTACCATTTTTTTAACCCAAGATCTAATTTGCTTATTTCAACTTGGTTATTGGAATCATTTTAAACCACAAATTAAAATAAGATGTGACTTGCCTCTGAGACATAAAAGCTAGAGAAACAATGGGGGAAGGGAAGTAATGAAATTGTAAGGAAAGTGAAGACATGTGATTGACTGCTTTTTCAATTAATTGTTCATCTGAAGAAATTTATTTTGAATTCTAGTCTTCCACTGAAAATGACAGAAAAACAGAATAGGATAAGGGTTTTCTAATGTTATGAAAAACGGCAAAATATCATGTTATGTATTTGTTAAATTCATAGTTCTCAGAAGGAGAGATCAATAATTAGAAAACATTAGAAATACTCATTCTATTTTCATTTTTATTTTGGAACTGTGGGATTGTAGACCATTATACTGTAATCTAACCTAGTTAGTTACAGAGTGTATATTATAAAAAATATGCACTTGAAAATAGGGATGAAAAGGTTTTAGGAATAATTGACTTGAGTGCATTATCTGTACATAGTTTCTAATTTTCAAAAATGAGTTCAAAAGCTAAAGAAGATGAATCTAAATACAATATCACAAGTCTTCTGAGAAACACAGTATTATTTTGGAGATCCAGAGCTGGCCTAAGGACCAGGAAGAACAGAGATTAAGTTACACCTTTGACTTTCAGTGGTTCTTAAGTCTCACCTAATATCCTATTTTTTGATGGAAGCCTTAGAGTCTGAGAGAAACAACACACCAACAAATATACACAAAAAAAGGTATACATAGGATAAATAGGAAATAATTAATTCCCTCTTAATTCTAATGTCTTCCCTCTCTTAATTATTTCCTATTTATCCTATGTAGACCTTTTTTTAGCTAGGATTTTAGGTGGGCTCATTTTTGAAAATTAGAAACTATGTACAGATAATACACTCAAGTCAAGTGCAGATTTTTTGTAATATATACTCTGTAAATAACTATGTTAGATTACAGTATAATGCCTAGAATCATGGAGGCAAACAATCAGTCAATAAACATTAAGTTTCTACTATATCCTAGGCACCTAAACCTTAGCTATAAGAAAAGAGGCAAAAGACAATTCCTGTGCTCAAAACGCTTACAATCTGAGAGAAACAACACACCAACAAATATATACCAAAAAAATGTATAGGTGCCTCCATGATCCTGGGCAAGTTATCTAAAACTCAGTGTTACATGTAGATAGATAATTATCTACAGTGGAGAAAAGAACCTGCACTCTGATAAGTATTTCCTTTTTCAAGAGTTCCCTAATTAGTGAAATCACAAATATATTTTCTAAGTGCATATTATATGCCAATTCTATAGTTTTTCACCAAGTTTATTAAAACTTCAAGAAAACTGATAAATATAATTGACAGTTTTATATATACATATGTCTTTTTGTCAAATAATGCCTTCTCAAATGAGAGGAGGGGAAGGAGGAGAGGAGTTGACAAGGTATTTTAAGTTAATAAACAAATAAATTTAAATTTTAAAAAGTGCAATCTATAAGGCACTATACTGTTTACTTACTAGTTGCATCCTGACATACTTTTAGCCACCTTCATGGAAATGATTGGATCTGGAGATTGTCACAAATGCCTTGCAGATAATGTGAAGAACTGAAGGGGGCATTTTGATATTCAAGGACTTTACTTGGAATCTTCCTTCTGCCACTTATAGCCAGTTCCTTCTCATTGGAACAGAAGATTCTGGAGGACAGGAATTGTTTCTGATTTTCTCTTTGTATCTCCTGGAGTGACAATGTGCATATCTATGTGCATAGCTGACATTTAATAAATACCTATTGAATTGAATTAGATTATTTGAAGCCAAGGTAAACAGATAATGAAAAATATTGTCAAACCAATTGTTTTCCTATAAATATCACTAAAGGCATTTTGAGGAGAAACTTCACATCTGTTCATACTTGAAAGCTAAGCACCACATAGGTCATTCTTTGTTCAAAAGAAAACAGGCTTGTTTTTTGAACAAATGTTTTTGAGAGATTTAAGTAATTAAGATGTCTATATTCTTGATGTCTTGGGAATGTTGGGGATTTTAGGCTGAAACTCTGCATGTAATTAAAATTTATTAGTAGTATTCTATCCTCCTCAATTTACATATGTAATTTTATTTGTATATCCATATGATTACTCTTTGCTTCATAAACAAGCCAACATCAATTTTTCAGAGAACAACCCTTTGTTATTTTAAACTTATTTTTAAAGAATAAATTCTATCCCTTTGTAAAGCTGAGCATAAAAGATAAAATTTTAATATGTATTAGATTACTAATATTCCAGTGAGTAAATGAGTCAAAATAAGGCAATTGGCTTCTTGTGTTGGATCCAAAGGAATCAAATGTTTCCAGTAATGTCATATTATTTGACTTTCAACTATCCTCCCTCCACCACATGGAAAACTTGAGGAAATTATTTAAATAAGAATATTTCTTTTTAAGAGGGAAATTATAATTAAATTAGGGGAACATAAAATAGCATACTTGTCAGATCTATGGAAAAGGAAATAATTTAAGACCAACCAAGAATTAGAGAACACTACAAGCTACAAAATTAATGTTTTTATTATATTAAATTTAAAAGGTTTTGTACAAAAAAACATCAATACAATTAAAATTAGAAGGGAAGCAACTAACTGGGAAAAACGTTTATAGCAAAATTCTTTGACAAAGGTCTAATTTCTCAAACTTATAAAGAACTAAGTTAAATGTACAAGAAATCAAGCCATTCCCCAATTGATAAATGGTCAAGCTTTCAGATGAAGAAATCAAAACTATCAATAAGCATATGAAAAAGTGTTCTAAATCTCTCATAATTAAAGAAATGCAAATCAAAACAATTCTGAGGTATCACCTCGCATGTAGAAGATTGGCCAATATGACAGTAAATGAAAATAATAAATGTTTGAGGGGATGTGGCAAAATTGGAACACTAATGCATTGCTGGTAGAGCTGTGAACTGATCCAACCATTTTGGAAAACAATTTGGAATTATGCCCAAAGGGCTTTAAAAGAATGCATGCTCTTTGATCCAGCAATATCACTACTAGGTTTGTATCCCTAAGAGATAAAATGTTTGTACAAAAAAATTTATAGCCACACTTTTTGTGGTGGCAAAAAATTGAAAAATGAGGGGTTATCCCTTGATTAGGAAATGGCTGAACAAATTGTGGTATATGATGGTGATGGAACACTATTGGGCTATAAGAAATGATGAACTGGAGGATTTTTATAAAAACTAGGAAGACCTCCATGAACTGATGCAGTGAAATGAGCCTATATCAGGAGAACATTGTACATAGTAACTGAACATTATGGGACAATCAAATATAATAGACTTTGCTACTAATAGCAATGTAATGATTCAAGATAATCCCAAGGGACTTATGAGAAAGAATGCTATCCACATCAAGAAAAAGAACTGTGGGAGTAGAATTGTAGAAGAAAAACATATAATTTATCACTTGCTTATATAGGTATAGGACTTGGTGTGTTAGTTTTAAAAGACTACTCTATTATAAAAATGAATAATATGGAAATAGGTAGTGAGTGATGATACATGTATAATTCAGTGGAATTGCTTATCAGCTCCTGGAGAGGGGAGGAAATAAAGGAGAAAGAGAACATGAATCATGTACCTTTGGAAAAATATTCAAAATACATAATTTTTTAAAAGAATATTTATTTTAATTTCCTTTTATAAAGTTTATTCCTATCAAGTTTTCTTTACTTTAGATTTAGCTTCTAAATAATAGATATGTAGTAAAAACATCATATATTTTCATTTATATTTTATGTATTTATTTAATTTTATTTATTTACTCATTCATTTTTTAATTTACTTTTAGCATTCCTTTTTTAAAAAATGAATTCACATATGTGATTGTATATGTATTTTTATGTATACATATACACATGTGGGGAAGCAGGTATATACTATATATACATATAAAAGTATAAGTACATACATATTATAAGGATGATGTTAGTAAATAAGTATTGTTTTTATTAGCTTAGAGATAAGAAGTGAAGAACTGGCTTGAGAAAGAATTGGAATTTGAAGCAGAGCTGAGAGAGAGTGTTAATCTCAAAAGTGTTGACAGTTGTAACCATTTTTTCTGTGACAGTTACTCTCTCTGGGTGTAGCAGTTGGCAGTTGGTCTCTGGGCAGTTGGCCTCTGGGCAGTTGGCAGAGTCACACAGGGACTCTCTCTCTTTCAGAGCTGGAGGAGATAACATCTTTGCCTCTCTCTCTCTCTCTCTCTCTCTCTCTCTCTCTCTCTCTCTCTCTCTCACTGTCTGAGTGAAAGACCTGAAGGAGCTTAGTGTTTTCTTTTTCCAACTTGGGAAACACTAATGACTATCTATTGTGGTTTTTATAGATTGATTTAACTCTGAGAAGACCAAAGAAAATGCTAGTCTTTGGTTTGGATTCTGAGCCTGCTAAGGCTCAGAGTCCTATCTTGATTCTTGTTGAGACTCAACCAGCTAGCCTTTGTTATTTTTGTAACTTAGAGGCAAAATTAAGAATTATAAGGATAATAGTGGTAGTTTTATTTAGAATAGTATAAATTTGGGTTAGTCATATCAGGAAGGATTAGTGTAGCCTGTGAAACACAGGAAAAGTGGTTCCTTGTGGAACCAAGGAGTTTTATTTAGATGTAGTTAGAATCCCTTAATGTTGGAAATCCTTTTTATCCTTATATATTTCAATAAATATTTTATTTTTCTATAATGAGAGTCTCTTTAGTGTCCTTGTGCCTGGCCCTGAAGAGAAGTTCACTTATGAGTTTCGCTTCACTTATCACTGAAGATACTTTTGACTACATCTATCAAAAGTATCTGTACAATTTTAACCTTTATTTCCACAGTTTTCACCCATTTATTTTTAGAGTTTTCTTATTATTTTTACTATATGTGTGTGTGTAATATGTATTATTACATATTCAATTTTTACATCAATAATTACCCCTTATTAAGGTCCACTAAAAAGTTTTTAAAAATGAGGTTATAAAGAATAGGTCACAATCAAAAAAGACCAAACAAGTACAATAAATAACAGCTTGATGTGCACAAATAAAAAAATGAAGTGTCTAATTAAAAGCTCCCCAAATAATTTTTGTTCTCTTACCTCTCATTTGAAAGGGGAATTTTAAGTAAAAAATTAATGATCTCTCTTAATTGCTAAATCTAATGGCCTTTTAAAAGTCTTAATTATTAGGGGCAGCTGGATGGCTAAATAGATTGAGAACCAGGCCCATGGATGGGAGGTCCTAGGTTCAAATCTGGCCTCAGACACTTCCTAGCTGTGTGTCCCTGGGCAAGTCACTTAATTCCCATTGCCTAACCCTTATTGATCTTCTACCTTAGAACCAATATATAGTATTGATTTAGAATCAATTTAGAATTTAGAAGATTTAGATAGAAGGTAGGTGTTTAAAAAAAAAAAAGTCTTAATTCTTCTCAAGATAAATGCAACCTTCACATTGTTGATCACCATCTTTCCTTATGCCCTTTTTCCTGAATAGGTATTCATCCTATCATTATTTCAATGTTTTTCTCCTACATGTATGACTTCTTAATCTCATTGGCTTCTATTTGTCCATTTAATTCCCATTAAATGTAGGTAGGATCTGAGGAATTCTTATGAACTATTTTTTTCCAATGTATGCCATCTTGTTCTTTTCATCAGCTCCAATAAAGTTTACCTATTAACTCTATGCAGATGACTTCCAAGGATATATGAAAAACATACATGATGTTTGCACATATACCTATATCTACACATATATATGTATCTATGCATGTTTTAAAATAGGTTCAATGTGGAATAATGGAGAGAAATTAGCATGCGACCCTGAAAAGTTTGGCTTAGAGAGCTACCACAGACATACTGAATGTATAACTCTGAGCAAGTCACTTTAAACTTAAACACTTATACTAAGTTTTTAAGTTTTAGAGGAGATACTGAACTTTGAAGATCAGGTTCTGTTTTTCTATTGATATGAGTAAGAAAACCCCTATCTCTGACCAATATCCAGAAATACAACATATAAACTGTTATATTCATTCAATACATCATTGTATTATCAAATATCCAAAAGGGTCAGACTATTCAATTAGTTGGAGGGTATTCCATTTGAGTGAGGAAAAGAATGTGACTTACAGAAAAGCCTTATGTCTGTCTTTCTGAGATCACTTCTCCAAACTTTTCAATTATTCTTCTATATTCACATGGTACACAATAAGTATATGTATGCATTGTCTAAATGTATGGATACATACACAAATATATTTAGATGTAGATACAGATATAGGTCCCCGAGGGCAAGGAGTTTTCTTTTGTCTATTGAATCCAGGTACCTAGAACAATGCTCTGTACATTGTAGGTACATGATAAGTGCTTACTGGATTGGTTTGGATCAGACTTGGAATTTGATTGTGATAGGTATGAAATCTGGGATTTCCCTGGGATAGGAAACTCCTGGATAAATAAATCACTCTGTCAATTTAAGTCAGTATCTTTCTCTGGAATTTAAATTCTTAGAGAGCTGACTAGAACTTAGAAATGTTAAGTGACTTCCTAAGGCTTACACAGCCCAGAGGTCAGAGAACTTTTGAACTACTTGAACTCTAGTCATCCTGGCCAACAATCTCTTCACTTTTACACTGAATGAATCAGGATCTTCAGTTCTTTTTTAATCATTATTACATTTTTCCTCAACTTAAAGCCTAGTCTCCTTGACAGACACACTAGCAACAAAACAGAAAATCTTTGTCTGAATACTGATATCTTTATTAATTGTGTATATGTCCTTGCATAATTCCAACCACATTTTGTGGCCTCACTTCTCTTCTATGAGGTGATTATCTCTAAGGTCTTTTCCAACTCTAAATTCTATGAAAATAAAGGGATTAAACAAACAGCACTGCTTCCTCTGTGCTTCATCTTTTGTATGTTTTCTTTTTTGAATTTCTGATGATTGGAGTATCCTCTACAATCAAAATTCTTTCAAGTTATATCTTTGTTTTCTTCATCCTATCAATCATAGTATTAGAATGTCATATTTGGTTAATCTCCCATCTCCATTTTTATTATTATTATTTTTTAAACCCTTAACTTCTGTGTATTGGCTCCTAGGTGGAAGAGTGGTAAGGGTGGGCAATGGGGGTCAAGTGACTTGCCCAGGGACACACAGCTGGGAAATGTCTGAGGTCGGTTTGAACCTAGGACCTCCCATCTCTAGGCCTGACTCTCAATCCACTGAGCTCTCCAGCTGCCCCCACCCCCCAACCCCATCTCCATTCTTAAGAATCTTCTTTATGAATCTTACTGTGATCACACTATGTCCATGCGTTCTAAGGAGACATAATTGCCTTCTTATAGATTCCTATTATTTATACATTATACATCACTTCTTTAATTCAGTTAAGGATGGAGTTCTGAGTAGCAATTTCTTGACTTTCTCATTTTATGAAAGACGAAATTGTCAGCAACTCAAGTCAAGCATTTATTAGATGCTTCTTCTTTTAGTGTAATGAGGACAACCAGTCAATGCCTGGATCCTCAAGGTGTCCCATTACTACTGTCTTACATCTGTGCCAATTAGGGATTTTATTTTAGGATAAACCTATTCTGATCAACCAACCATTGATGAATAATGAAAATTATATGAGCTTGATATTACATATGACTAAAATTCAAATGAAAGAAAATGTGACATCATTGAAATTGAAAATTCAGACTCTTACTAGAGAATATTACATGCAGCTAAATAGGACTTAAAAATGTGAGTTTATTTGCTAATACATATTACTTAAATTTATACAATATGAAATTGCTCATTTAAATAGTTCTAATTTCAGTGGAGGAAATGTCCAGTTAAATAACTAACGAAATAAATTAATAAATAAAGAAATAAATGTATGGGTGTCTCTGCATATACCTGTAAGCACAAACACAAACGTACATACACACAACCATGCATAAAGTCTTACTAAGATCAGGAAAAGTTTTCCAAGGCTTCTGAGGACAAATAATCTTTTTATTAGAGAAATTATCTTTCACTATAACAAAAATAACTATTTATTACTTTTTCTTCTTAAAATCTGGAAAATATAGTCAAGAAAATAAAATAAATGAGCAAATATCATTGTTTCTCCTATATGCCAGGCATTTTGCTAAATGCTGGAGATACAAATATGATAAATAAAACAATCTTTAATACAAAGGAAATATATTCTAATTCATGAGACAAAGGAATTTGTAAGTATATGCAAAATGAATAACAAGAGAATAAATATGATGCAGTTAAATAGAAGGTAGTTTAAAGGGAAGGGCACTAGCAAGTAAGAAGATCAATAAATATTACATGTAGAAGTTGGTAGCTTAACTGTACTTGAAGGGATAGATGAATACTGTGAAGTGGAAGTGAGGATGGAGTACATTCCAGAGATGTGGAGCATTCAACACAAAAGAGCAGAGATGGAAAATGGAGGGTCATGTGTTAAGAATGGAGAGATGTTCAGTTTAGTTAAATCAGATTATGGAATGGTAAATAATATGCATATGTAGATTGGGACAATAATATTGAGGGCAGGAAGGTGACAGAGTGAATCCAGCTGTTTCTGGAATCAGGAAAAATGGAGTTCAAATACAGCCTTATACACTTTCTAGTTATGTGACACTGGGCAAGTCACTTAACTTTTGTCTACTTCAGTTTGCTGAATTGTAAAAATGGGGATGATAAAGCATGTACATTGATGAGTTATTGTAAATATACAAATGAAATGTTTATAGAGTTTAGCACAACTATTGACATGTAACATGAGCTTAAGAAATGCTTATTTCCTTCCCTTTCCTTCCTTTCTTCTTTCAAAGATAAGCAGAAGAGTTTATAGCTTAACCTAATCGTGCCCAGGAAGACACAAGGCTTGACTAAGTAGGGAATTGAGATAGTCAAATCTACATGAAAGAAAGTAACTTAGAGACCATTGTAATAACCCACATGAGAAGTGATGAAGACATGAAACAAGGTGGCAGCTTTGTGAATAGAAAAAAATCAAATGTGAGAGATATTGTGAGAGTAAAACAAGACTCATCAATTGAAAGGCTGTATATGATGAGGAAGAGTGAGAAGTTCAGGGTAATGCTCAGGTGATTAATCTGAGAGACTGGAAGAACAATGATACATTTGTTAGAAAAAGTAACGTTTGGAAGAAGGATTGGTTTAGGGCAAAAATATGTGTTATTTTTCAGACATGCTGAATCAGACATTCAGTTTAAATGTACAAGAGAAAAATTATGTTATTGAATCTTGGTGAAGAAAATGGCAATGAATATATATAACCTGAAGTCATCTGCATGGGATAAGTAATTACATTGATTGGAGTGGAGAAGGTTACCAAGAGAAAGAAGTATAGGAAATGTAGATTAGAGCTATAGGAAATACTCACTTTTAGTGGAGTATGATCTTGACAATGAATCAGTAAGACTGACTAAGCAATAGCAGCTATCCAAGTAGAATAAATAGGAGCTGATATGAATTAGGAAATCTAGAAGAGAAAAAAAAATTTAGGTGAAACAGGTTATCAAATATTTTAATACAGCATTTATATTGAGAAAGATGAAAAGTCTAAAAAGAAAAGACTATCTTATTCAGTAATTAAGAGATCATTGGTAACTTTGGAAAGAATATTACAGTCAATATTTACAGTAAGAGGTCAGAAACCATTTGGCAAATAGTGAAGGAATAAGTAAGAAGAGAGGAAGTAGAGTAGTAAATGGCTTTTATCATGAGTTTGGCTAAGACAGGAGAGTTAAGGGACATTAACTTTCAAAAATGGTAGAGTCTCCTGTTAGTTTTACTTTCTTTCTTTCAATATTATAGACTATTTAATAAAAGTATACTCTAATTTTGCTAATGAATATAGATACAGAAATATTTAGCAAAACATTAACCAACATAATTCAATTATATATCTATAATTTATTTTTCCTTTTTAATCAATAAGGTTTTGAATCAGCCATGAAAAGTTAATTCAATATTAGCAAAAATTGTGCATGTTAGAAATTTAAAATAGAAAACCTCATTATCATCATACTAGTAGATGTAGAAAATGACTTTGAAAAAATAGTAAATTAAAATAGTAAAAATAATAGGAGTGAATATGTCTCCCCCACTCAGGAAAAAATAAAAAATTGAGAAAAATAAAATGACTATCATAAGATGGAAAAATCAGAAGCATGTCCATAAAAATAGGCATAATATAAGGAAAACCAATTTTGCCCCTTTCATCTAATATATGATTTCAAATTGCATTAAGACAAGACAGAGATAGTAGAATGAATAGTATTGGAAATGAAGATGTCAAAATATAATTATTTGCAAATGACAAGATAATATAACTAGAATACATTAATGTTTTCACAGTAGCTCAAAAATGGAAACAAGAAATTATCTGGCCAAAGTAATAGGATATAAAATAAACATCAGAAAATACTGAAGGGAAGGGGGTGATCAAGATGATGGGGAATATAGAGGGACCTATCTGATTTCTACCAAATTATTCTGCAAAAAACAATGATAAAACTTCTCAAAATGAATTCTGCAGCAGCATAACCCACAAAAAATAGAAGATGAAGTAAATTTTCTGCCCTAAACAACTTAGAAAGCCAGCATGAGGAATCTAGCATATTGTTGTGAAGGGGGAGCTCAGTGAGCCAGGGTAGACACCACCAAGGCAACAGGCTTTGGACACAGGTAAAGCAGCAGCCACTGTGTCCAAAATTCTTAGATTGTAAGGGGGTTTGGACAATTGCTTAGAAGGAGATTACAAAGTTCCCTTTGCTAGCTCTGGATGCAAGACTCTTTTCTCATTGCTCGTATTCAGAACAAGGTTGCCGAACTGGCACACAGGCTTGGGGTTACAAGGAACATGAGCATACATTAGCACCTTCAGCCATAGGGAGCAAGGTACTCTGGTCATAGTTCTAAGGGGTTGCTCATAGACCAGAGCACAGGACAAGACAGTATTAAATGCACCTCTCCTTACCTCATTCCACCTTGAAAGAACTGATAGATCCATAGTGCCAGCTCTGAAGTCAGTTGCACAAAGAACATGAAGCTTGAAACAGTGCTTTCTTCACCACAGTTACCCACCTTCACCACGGAGTCCATATTGAACATTCTTTAAAATAAAAAAGAGAGAGAGAAAGATAGGAAAGAAAAGAAAAGAAAGAAAAAAGTCAGTAAAATTGAGCAAAAAACATAGAAAGTTACTTTGGTGACACAGTAGACTCAAACTCAGAAGAAGACAATAAAGTCAAAACTGCTGCACCAAAAACCTCCAAGAAAAACATGAAGCTCTCATGTCCAAAGAAATTAATGGAGGAGCTCAAAAAGGATTTTAAAAATCAAATAAGATATAGAAGAAAAATTTTGAGAAAGAAATGAGATACAGGAAAAATCATGAAAAAAGAGCCAATAGTTTGGTAAATGAAGCACAAAAAATACTGAAGAAATTAATACTTTAAAAAATAGAATAGGGATTACCATCTCAACTTCCTGATTAAGATGGCAGCAGAGTAAAAAGCATCTGCTTAACCTCTCCTAACCTAAACTTATAGGACTCCGCTAGAAGACATAAAAACAAATTGAGAGGAACAAAGGGACTCCACAACAGGGCGCAGCATTGATGGTACATGGAATTGGGGCATTTCCATGCTATAAGGGGGTGAGATAGCTCTCACTAAAACACAAGCTGTGCAACCCCCTCCCTCACCCCACACCATCTACAGTGCCAAAGCCAGTGCACAAGAGCTAGAGCAAGCTTGGGGCACCCAATAAGTCCTTGGCAGCTACCTGGGGTAACTAGGGCCTGCTCCTGAGAGCAGCAAGACTTAAGACCCCAAGAGGCTAAAGAACGCAAGGACTTTGAACACAGAACCTGAGCACAGGAGAAAGTGCAGGCTCTTGCATCCACGGATCCTGAGTGCAAGAGCAGACTCATATCCTGAGCACAGGAGTGGACCTTGAGTGAGGACCCAGGGCAGAGGGGTGCATGGCTATGGAAATAGCACCCAGAAACTGTTAAAGGAGCCTCGGACAGAGGAACAAGCAAGGGGGCCTCCAGGAGTCTTGACCCTGAGAACAACTAGATCTGAGACTTCAGGAGCCTAGACAGCTCAAACAGACCCTGGGTGTGAGGATAAACCTGATAGGGCGCAGGGCTAACAATGGCAAGCCAGAGACAAGAACCCCAAAAGAGAAAGATCATCAAGAAGAAATCTGTAACACTGGACAACTTTTATACAGAGAAAATCCAGACAACAGAGCAAACAGCAGAGGAGAACAAACAAGTAATCACATCCAAACCTTTCCAAAATATTGAAAACTGGTCACAAGCTATTGAAGAGTTAAAATCTGAGATGATGAGAAAAATGGAAGAGGTCAGGCAAGAAAATAATAGTTTAAAAGGCAGAATTTCACAATTGGAAAGTGAGGCAAGTTAATTGAAGACAAGTAATGACCAGATTGAAAAGGAAAACCAAAAGATTATATCAGAAAACCAAAAGATTATAACCAAAAACCAGTCCCTAAAGGCTAGAAGTGAACAATTAGAAGCTAATGATCTCTCAAGACAGCAAGAACAAATAAAACAAAGTCAAAAGACTGATAAAATAGAAGGAAACATGAAATATCTCAATGAAAAATCGAAAGATCAAGAAAACAGGGCTAGAAGAGACAATTTGAGAATCATTGGTCTTCCTGAAAAAGTAGAAACTAATAAAAATTTGGACTCATACTAAAAGAAATTATTCAGCAAAATTGCCCTAAAGTTCTACAAAAAGAGGACAATATAGACATTGAAAGGATCCATAGATCACCCTCTACACTAGACCCTGAAAAGACAACACCCAGGAATATAATAGCCAAATTCAAGAGCTTCCAAGTAAAAGAAAAAAAATCTTACAAGAAGCCAGAAAGAGACAATTCAGATATGAAGGAGCAACAATCAGGATCACATAGGATCTTGCAGCCTCCACACTAAAAGATCACATAGCTTGGAATATGATATTGAGAAAGGCAAGAGAACTGGGTCTACAACCACGGATCACCTACCTATCAAAACTATCTATATACTTCCAGGGGAAAGTTTGGACATTCAACAAGATAGAAGATTTCCAAGTATTTGCACAGAAAAGACCAGGACTAAATGGAAAGTTCAATATCCAACCACAAAAATCAAGAGAAACATAAAAAGGTAAATAAGAAACAGAGGGGAAAGAAAGAAAACTAGTATTTTTTAAATTTGCCTCTTTAAGGGCCTCAATAAGATCTAATTATTTGTATTACTATGTGGAGAAATGTTATGTATAATTCTCTGTAGAGAACTTTATTCTCTATTATAGTATTCACTATTATAGTAATCAGAAGAATTATACATAGTGAGAGGTTGGAATACTAAATGGTCTAAGATGATATGGGGGCGAGTGGGAAAAAGAGGGGTGAGTAGTGGATGGCACCAAGAGAAACTTGAATGAATAAGAAAAATAGGATATTCTATTACACAAAAAGAGGGCCTGGGATGGGGCAGGGACGAATAATATAAGAAGGAGAGGAAGAGAGCATTAAGAGGTAATATTTAAACCTTACTCTCAGTGGAATTAACCCTGAGAGGGAAGAGTAGCTATATCCATTGGGTTATAGAACTCTATCTAAACCTACTGAGAAAGTCAGAAGGGATAAACCAAGGGGAGCAAGGGAGTGGGGAGGTCAAAAAAGGGAGGGGAGAAGAAGGGGGTGGGAATTCATTAGGTCTTAAAAATAAAAAGAGGGGAATAATAAGGGAGGGGGTAGAAA
>NC_058132.1:232934193-232950713 GCF_016433145.1 Gracilinanus agilis | reverse complement strand
TATATATATATAATTATACCATTTGCAAAGAGTGATAGCTCTATTTCTTCATTGCCTATTTAATTTTTTTCAACTTCTTCTCTTATCGATATAGATAGTATTTCTAGTACAATATTAAATCATAGTGGTAATAATGGATACCTTTGTTCCCTCTTGATCTTATTGGGAAGGTTTTTAATTTATTCTTATTAGAGATAATGTTTGCTAATGGTTTTATTTACATTCTACTTATTTTGAGGAATGTTCCATCTATTCCAATATTCTCTACTAATTTTAATAGGAAATGGGTATTATTTTATATTGTCAAAATCTTTTTTCTGCCCATATTGAGATAATCATATGATTTCTTTGTTTGTGTAATTGATATGGTTAATTATGTTGATAGTTTTCCCAATATTGAACAATCTTTGAATTTCTAGTATAAAACCCACCTTATCCTAGTTTATATTGATAAATGTGCAATTTCTTTTTCTGAGATGGGATTTTTAAGTATTCTTTTTCTTCTTGTATTAGTCTGGGTAATTTATAATTCTTTAAATACTTGCTTGTTTCACTTAGATTATCAGATTTATTGGCATATGATTGGGCAAAATAATTCCTAATAATTGCTTTAATTTTCCCTTCATTGGCTGTAATTTTCCCTTTTCAGTTTTCACTAAAGAAAATGATGACAGGGAAGCAATATAACAAATACTGTGTATCATTTCTAAGACAGAAGAGTGGTAAGGGCTGGGCAAGGTGGGGGTTAATTGACTGTCCTGAGTCAAACAGCTAAGAAGTGTCTGAGGCCGGATTTAAACTCAAGATCTTCTTTCTCTGGACCTTCCTCTCTATCCCCGTATCTTCCTGACTCAAAGTCCAGTATCTTCTCTAGCATATTAACCACATCAGCTCTCTAAAGCACCAAGTAATTAGGGGAAATAGTCCATTCAATAACTACTTCATTCAGCTGAAAAACTTGACTATAGATCCAGAACTGGAATGTAACTCAGAGATCATCTAGTCCAATACCTTTCTATTACAAATAAACTCAATAAACATTAATTAAATGAATTTTTAAAAATATTATTAAATGCTGGGATACAAAAATAAAAAATGACATAGTTCCTGCTCTCAAGGAGATTGTAATATACTAGAAGGTGATAGAATATGTGAGTAAATGTATTTGTTATAAGATATAACCTTGTAAAAGGTAGACATATAAATTGTATCTTAAAAGAAAATTTAAAGAAGCAGAGATCTGTTTTTGTTAGGATGATCAGAGAAGGCTTCATGTAGAAAGGTACCTAGATGAGATCTTGAAAGATAACAATTATTTTAATTAGTAAAGAATGAAGTCATATTTCAAAGATTAAATCCTAGGTCTGGCATTTATTACTTAAGTGACCTGAATTTCACAGTTTTTCAGGTTACCCATTTCCAAAATGAAGAGACTTGATTGGATGTATCAAAATAAATCTGACTTTTAAAAGTGCCTGTATTTTGATTTCGATAATATGATTTAATATATCATATTAAAAAGAGTCTACATTATCTACTGAATGGGATTTCCACACTAGAAACAAACAAAAAAAAAACTTAGGCAGCTTAGGTGGTTGACTAGACATAATGCTGGACTTTGATTTAGGAAGACCTCATTTCAAACATTTCAAATCTCACCTCAGAAACTTACTAGTTTTGCGATCATAGGTGAGCCATTTAATATCTATCTGTTTCCTTACTTATAGAAAGAGGGAAATTCAAGCTCCTAACCAAGGATTGTTGTGAGGATCAAGTGAAATGATATTTGTATATAAATGATGATGTTAATGATGGTAATGATGATATCAATTCTTTAATGGCCTGAATTACAGGAATTTTTGTGTACTTCAGTTTTTACAAAGGAAATATAAGTCATAGCTTGGGCATATTAGAGAATAAGAATAATAGTCCCAGGTTACTGGATATATGAATAGCATCATGCTGTTTCATGAATATTTACTGAATGATGTTGCTAGTGAAAATTATTGTGGAAAAAAATGAGTATATCAGAACTAGTTAAAATAGAAATGTTTAGCTAAATTGTCACATAGGTCTTTAATTCTATTATTTATTAACCACACTGATTCCTTTAATGATATACCAGAGATGAGTCATCTTTCAAAAACCAACTAAGAAGAACAGGAAAAAAAAGGTTGAATGCTATTCAAATATGGACATAAACATCAGAAATGAATAAATACACTGCAAAGACTCAACATTTGAAGGTAAGATTTCAATAAAGTTGAATGAAATGATACAGGGACTATTCTTTAAAAGCTGACTATCTACCAAGCAAAATCCTATCATATAATAGGATTAATTTGTTTGGAAGTTGGATTTATTATATTTTAATTAATTTCACAGATTTTAAGACTCCCAAATACATTCGATGTATAACATTCTACCAAAGTCTCTATAAACACACAATTGGCATCCTGTGCACACTAAATCTTCCACATTCTGTCATGCTGGGACCTCATTCTAAAATGTATTAACTCCACTTGGAGCTGCAGTGGAGGGAATTGCCAATTTGTCAATTTGGGGGAGAAAAAAAGTATTGAGTACCATATGGCACATTGCAAAACCTGCCTGGAAAATGAGCTAAACATGTACTCAATTTGTACTGAGTATTTAAGTGATTTATTTTTTAGAATGCTTCCAAGTACAGAAGGTATTGGGTTTAAAATAAAGACCCTTCAAGTACTTTCAATCCTTATTTTCTTAGTAATGTTACTCATTTATTTAATGGGTGAAGAATTTTTATCGTCCAGCATGTAATATGTACTTGAATGTATCAAATGTAGAGCTTATCACCATTGTATACATATTTGTCGGTATATGTCTATATACATTTTGTGCATATAAGTACACCTATATTTTTATATATGTGTAATACATATATATGAGCATATGTGTTTATATGGATACCTATATATATACACTCATATGCATGCAGTTTGTTTTATCATCTTTCCATATATATATACACAATCTGTGTGTATATACACATATATGTATATATGCATAAAATATACATAAAATATATAATTTTGGATATTTACTTCAAATAGACAACAATCTGGGACCTAAGCTGAACATTAGGAATGCTGTACGGAATGCCTTTAGAATATCATGAGATTTTTAAAAAATGACTCCATATTTCTTCATGAAACAAAGATTCAACATTCAAATATCAACATTCTTTTGATGTCCTATAACCAATTCACAAAACTCTACAGTTTAAAAAACAAAACAGGACATTGAGAGACTCATGTTTCAAAGAAACAGGCTGTAGCACAACACTAACAAAGAACAATGTAAAAAATTATGTTAAAATATAATTAACAATATGCATGATTGACTAATAAGATGGGCAGTCATACTGAAAGACTGGATCATAACTTTTGGACAACTCATGTGTTCTATTGAAAAGCTTGTGATGTCAACAAAAGCAAGGAAGACTCCTAGCATACTGAATGAACTACTCTTCCACATGCAAATTCATTTATGCAAGAACATATTGTTAAGATTAAAATTCTCTTGGGACTCTATCTTTATTTATAATTATTTATTAAATAATAAAAAGTCGACCAGAGGGAAAAAAAAGCACCAAACTTGTATTTGGCCATTGCCTTAGCAGCCTTCTCCCTAAGCTAGTTGTTCCACAGCCAGATGTGGGTCATGCCTGCACTCTCTTAGCCAGCCCTGAGCCAAATTGTGTTTGCCCACTGCCACCTTCCCCTTGTAAAGGGTAAACATGGGTTTTGGTGGGGTAGATATATTAATATTTAAAGGTTTGGTCGCTAGGGAATTGAATAATTATCCATCCCCAATTAAAGAATAACTTCAAATCAAAATGACTTTTATGGAAGTTTATTTACAAATGAGGAGAGGAAGAGAAAATAAGGAAAATCAGAAAGAGCATAAGATAGGATAAATAATCTAACACACTAGGTAATTTACTCTGGCCCCCTAGTTTAACCCAGACAGATCTAATCAGTCCTCAGTTGGGGGAGGCTCAGCCTTGAGCCCAAGGTTGGAGGACCAGAGGGCCAGAGGGCCCGAGGGCCCCAGAGGCAAATGAAGCAAAAGCTTCAATCACAGAGTCTCTTTTGAAAGGGAAGTTCTTTTAGAGAAGTTCAGGAAGACTTAGTCTTTATACTCACCACGTGTAGTTCTAAGGGAAAGATTTAAGAACAATAATCCTTTGAAATAGGTATTATTATCTTCCTTTTATAGATGAAAAATTAAGTAATTTGCAAAAAGTCACACCAACAGTTACTGAAGCACCTAAAACTAGAGTTTCATGAATCCTAGCCCAGTGCTTTCTCCATTAAAATCTCATCTAGTTAAGATAATGAATAATTTCAGGATGATAATCTTTACTATATTCTGTCCATTGTATTTTCTTGTTAAATTTTATTTGACTAAATAGTGAAGTGGACCCACCTTAGTTACACTGCTCTTAAAAAACTGTTGTAATAGTTAAAATTAAATTATGAGGCTGTTAGTAGCTTTAGTAGCTTTATTACATCAAAGCAGTGATAGTAAAGAGAGGGAAATGTAGGAAAGAGGTTAGAGAGCAGTTTAGCTAAATACCCTAATTGCTGTTCTAATGGAATGAAGCTCATCCCAGACAAAGGGCTCCTTCAGGTCTAATCTCCAGTCAGAAGTCCACAAGAGTCTCTTCAACAAGAGTCCCCAATGCAGTAGTGTCTCCAGCAAGAGTGTCACCAACTCAGGAATGTGTCTTCAGACCTCTGGTCATACCTTTATAAGCCATTTTCTCCACCCACTTGCTCTTCCACATCACATCTCAGGAACCAATCATAGTTCCTTAATTTGCCTGGTCCCTCCCAGGAGGGCAGTGCCTGTGGGATCGATTTCCTGACTCTGAAGCTGTGTCTGTACTTGCACATCAATAGTAAAGAACCTTCCTGTTCCTGACTGATTACATCAAAGAAAACAAAGGGAGGGTATTTCCCTTTTCACACTGTTATAGTTACTAAGTACCCATATTGAACTTTGTATTATATTAATTATCCTCTTTAGGAGAATATTAACCAGAATCTAAATCTATTCTTTTTGTTGTTGCCTATTTTCCCTTGACAAATCACACAAGGCCTCAGAACTGTGCCTCACCTTTCTGTCTCTGTCTCTCTGTCTCTATCTCTGTCTTTGTTTCTTTCTTCCTGGAGTTGCTCTTTACTTCCAATACATTAATAGTTTTCTGTGAAAAAATTAGAATGTAGAATGAGATTTAAATAGTAAAAGAGAACTCCAAGAACCACCAGGCCCAGGTTCAGTTATTCATGTTCAAATTCCCTATTCTATACCAAGTCTTACACCTGCCACACTAAAGACCCCCCAGAAGTGACATCTTCCAAATCACCATAGATACCTATTTATTCTTGATGCTCTTTAATTTATCTTTATAAGTTAAGGAGTTGGAATGGAAATTAATACAGCATTCACATTTTATACCTGGGTGAACTGAGGCCTAGAGAATTTAATTGGCTTGCCCAAGGTTACATAAGAGAAACACAATAGAGGTACAATTTGACTATGTCCTCTGACTCCAAATACAGCATTTTGCATTTTTCTGTTGTTACTGGTATTTATGTTCTCATGATGGAGGAGGTGAGGGAAGGAATTCCTTGTGTATTTTAATTTAAGAACAAATCTAAATTTTAAGAAAATGAAAAATAGTGGGTAAACCACTTTGGAGTCAGAAGGGGTTTTGAATTCTAGTGTCATCATATTATTTATATGAACCTCAGGAGATCACATAAGCTCTCAATTTCCTAATTTTTAAAAGTAAGAATTTGGACTAAATTAGCTGAGGTTCAGGTGAATTTGGGAGAGGAGTATAATATGGCCATTACTGTCAGTGAAGTTTTGTTTTTTGATATTTTCTTTGGTAATACCCTTGTAAACATTTTTCCCTTATTAAAACATTTTATGTAATTTATACATTCATTAAGCTTTTGTCATTGTTGTAAGGTAGAAAGAGTTTTATTACTCAGAAGCTGTCATACTACCATCTATCTAGATATTGATTCTTTTCTATAAAATATTTCAAGCTGATACATCCATCACACAAGATATATTTCTTTGAATCTTTTTATGTCTTGGGGATAATAGTGCAATATTTGGACTATCTCTCTATGTATATCTCATCTATACTAAATAATTGCCATTCTTAATTTCTGATCATATATGTTTTTGATGATATCTAGTCATTCCTAATATGTCATTGTTAGTAGTTTGTTTTAAGGTACTTAGTCTCACCATCATTCTATTTATTGCCTATTGGGTCACCTACAATTTTTATTCTTTTGAAATAATTATAATTCTATGATCTCCATAGTCATGGGATAATACTAATCAATTATTTGTGCTAACAATATGACATTTAGAGTAGTAATCAGCTTAGTGTAATTGAGAGAACTACTTAATTTCTTAAATACAATATTATAGCTAGATTTCTCATTCAGTTAATTTCTATTAAATTTCTATTATTTATTTAAAATTGATAAAAATCAAAAAACTCAAACACATTTCACATATAAAGGAGAGCAAAAGTATTATAAATAAATTCATGGATTTCTATTATGTCTAACTTAATATAAAAAGGGAGAGAGAGAGTAACTAGGTTGCTCAGTGGATAAAGCACCAGGTTCAATTCTGGTCTTAGGCATTTCCTAGATGTGTGACCCTGAGCAAGCCACTTGCCACAATTACCTAGTCCTTAACCACTCTTCTGCCTATTGATTCCAAGGCAGAAGTTGAGTATTTTTAAAAATCATTAGCATTCTTGTTTCTTACCATTTTTGCTGTCAGAACAGATGAGCAAAAGGAATTTCCACAAGGCTCTGTCATAACATGTAGTTTATATCTCTTCTCAATCATTCTGTCAATAGATAGGTGATATACTTCATAATCACACCTTAATATATAATTGTTTATTGTATTGATGAAAGTTCTTAAGTCTTTCAAATTGCTTTTCCTTACAATATTATAATCAATATGTTTTCTTTTTCACTAGTTTTCTCCTGTTTCACTATGTATGAATTCATACAAATTTTCCTAGATCACTCTGATTCCATTTCTTTTGCTATTTCTTGCTGTGAAATATTTCATTAGATTAATATCCCATGATTTTTTCAGCCATCACTCAATTCAAAGATAATCACTTTCTCTCTTTCCAGTTCTTCTGCTACAACAATAGTGTTAATGGTTTATTATCAATGAACCTTTTCTTCCTTAATTTTGCCTCTTTAGTGTATAGGCCTAATGCAAACTATGCTATGCTTTCAGGATATAGTTCCAATTGGTTTTCTGAATGCCTGGACTGTTTCCCCATCGAATAGTGTATTAGTATGCCTGTCTTTCACAACCCCTCCCAAAATTACTATTTCCTTTTCCCCCCCTTCTTTTGTTGAATGGAAGGATCAACTTTGCCAATCTGATGAACTGTCTTTAATTCTTATTTAACTCATCTGGAACATATTTTCGTCAGTTATTTACAGCTTGGGTCCCCCCTTGTGAATTGACTATTCATATTTTTTGACTATCTCAGACAATTCTAGACCCATCTGATCACACATTAGCCCCTATCAAAGAAACACACACACACACACACACACACACACACACTGGTGGACTAACTCAGTGATCTACCCGTTTAACCACCTGGGCAATGTGCCTTTTTTAATTCACTTGGTTTTTCTCCCCCTCCTATTATGTCTGTAACACAGAATTTTAAGGACTTTGGTTGATGTAAGAGTCAATTATACAATTCAGTTCAAAATTAGAAAGATTTAGTAATCACTTACTATATATAAAGCATTATCTCAGGCTCTTGAGATACAAATAGAGAACATAAACAATCTCTCGCCTTTAAGAAGCCATATTCTACAGGAGTAGTAAGACCTGCACATAGATATTTCTAATAACTTGTAGGGAGTGAAGGGGGCAAAGGAGAAATTCATTTTACCAGGAAGAGAAAAACTAACAGATAGCAAGGCAGAGTGTTATTTGTGAATAAGGAAATCTAACCCTCTATCAAGAAATTCTCTTTTATTTGTATTCATTGCTTGAATTTCTCCATATCAGTGAACTCAGGGAGCTTATCTCCCAGTTTTATTCCTTAAAGTGATACTCAAGATATCACTGATCAAAAATATTACTGTGGTTTCATCACTCAGATTCTCATGTGATTTTTAACATATGCATCAGGAATATCTGATTTGAAGAGAACATTTAAGACTACATTTTGTTCTTCAGTGTCCAGAACATCTCTTGAAATTATAGAACAGACACGTAGGATCTTGTATTTTCAGCCCCTTAGGCAGTGGAGTGACTATGAAGCTGTGTGTCTGCTGAAGCTTGTCTGTTCCATTTTGGTGTTATCACCAGAGATATGCTTAATACATTTGTATGCTTTTAAGGATTTTATAAAGATGAGAAAAGAGGGGAAATATGAGTTGTTTATTGCTGATATCTTTTCATTTGCTTCTCTCTTTGCATCGTTTCCTCAGGATGCTATCTGGGGTGGTTATGAAATGGAGTTTAGGACTTGAAATCAAGAAGTCCTGGATTTGAATCCTGCCTCAGACAGTGCTCAACAGTATCATCTTGAGCATTTCATTTAAACTCCTTGTTCCTCAGATTCCTCAGTTGTAAAATGAGTATGGGAGAGAGAAGGGGAAAAAGTATTTATATAGTACTCACTATGTGCCAAGCATTATCCTAAGTGTTTTGGGATAATAATAGCCAGTACCTCCTAGGGTTGTGAATAGTTGGAAAATCTTGAACCTCTGGAAATGCATTGCCCAAAATTCCTTTCTGTATTACCCACAATTACTTTTCCTTTCTGTTTACATGTGTCTTTTGCATGATTGTATATAAGTTTTGGGTAATGCCTCTCTTGCTCTCTCTTCCACATGAATTGAGTGGTGACCAGTCCTTATTGCCCTAACTCTCTTTTCCATGTGAAGTGAGTGGGGAATATTACCTGTGTTCTCTAGCTCTCTAGTTAAATCTTTACAAATCTTTATAAATATTATACTTTGGAGATATTGAATACTAATTTTAAAATCCACAGTTGTCTTGAAGATCAAATGGGGTAATATGTATAATGCTTTTTAAAGAATTTTGTAAACCTTAAGCTGCTGTTGTTGTTGTACAGTTGTTTTTTAGTCACTTTCAATTCTTCATGACTCCATTTGTAGTTTTTTTGGCAAAGATACTAGAACAGTTTGCCATTTCTTTCCCTAGCTCATTTTCCAGATGAGAAACTGAGGCAAACAAGGTTAAGTGACTTGTCCAGCATCACATACCTAATAAGTTTCTGAGACTAAATTTGAACTCAGGTAGATGAATTTTCCTGATTTCAGGTTCTATACATTTATCTACTATATTACCTAGATTCCCTAAAGTTCTATATAAATGCTAGATGTTGTATTTTTATTTGTTTTATAATAGTATCATAAACAATTCTTTCTATGCTTTTGAAATCTTTCTTTTCTTGAAGTAACCAAAACATGATGCTCTAGTGCTGTGATGGCAAACCTATGGCCTATGTGTCCATGGGCACATGCAAGTCCCTGGCTTGGCCAGCTGGGAGGCTTGGCCTATCCCCAAATACAGGTGGTGGGGCATTCTAGCCCCTTTCCACTGTTGCAGGAACTGAGGACAGATGGGCTGAGAGCATCTAAACTCTGCTCAGCCACAGGCGTAGCATCTCCCTTCTGCCCCCCCCACCCCCACCCCATCCCCATCTTCTAGGGAGCTGAGCAGCTGCTGCTGGAATGCCCTATAGGCCCCTGGAACCTAGTAGTGGTTGTGGCCACTCCCTGAGATTGGTGATAGATTTCCCTCCCCCACCCCCCTACATACACCCATCAGCCTGCAAAAGGTACAAAATCCTTTTAGTCTTTGTGGACTCTTAATGGGTGAATAGAACAAGTAACAATCTTGCTTTTGTACCCTAAGAATTGATTGGGTTCAGGTCCTTCAGATTGCATTGATCCTAATTAAAATAATCCCCTAAGCAAATCTAGGGCTTAGCCCCATTCACCAAGCCCTAAGGGGATGTGATAATCAGATCCTCCCTAATCCTTCAAAGGAGGATGGAGAAATCACACACCCAGCCCAAACAGAGGGATCTAGAACCTCCATGGGAAGGTCCCCATAGATTCATCCTATCTACCCCCACTGCTATAAAACTGGAAGAGCAGAATACCTGGGCTAGTGTCTCTCCCATTAAACACTTTATCCACCCCAAGAAACTGGTGGCTGTCTTCTCCTTGTTTTTAAACTATGTGCACCCAGCTACTTGGGCAGATAATTCTCTAATTCAATTAGCAGTAGCTAAAGGGGGTTCATCAAAGAGAAGAAAATCCCTGGCTCCTAGCCCATGGTCTCTGTGCCTCAAAGGCCTACCAAATGCCTGAGGTTTGCAGGAAATTGGCATCCATTCCAGTTCTAGCAGCAGCCTTTCACTCTGAATATCCCCAGGCCCACCAGTATAAGTGCTTTGATAAGGTTTGGGTCATATCCTTTTCCTTTTAATATTACTCATGAACTGTGTAGGAATTGCACTGGGAACCCTATAACCTGTAGGAAAGGAATGACAATGTAGTCCTCTAATTGTACATACTGGTATCCTAATGTAACATTGGTGGCTGCACCCCTGCACACAGTCAGGGGGTGAGGCATTGTAAGGAATAAAATTTAGGTATTTATAGATATATATTAAAAATATGTGGCCGCCAGGAATCAACAATTTAGGTTGATTCCATAATTAAATCAGACCCAAGTCAGCATCGGGTTGAAGAGTTTATTTACAATCGGTAGGTAAAAGTAGGGATAAAGAGAAAAGTAGAGGCTAGTCCAGGCCAAGGGCCTGGACTGAGAGAGAAGGTTAAGGGGGCTAAATAAATGAAGCTGTAAGCCACAAGACCCAACAGCCAGATAGGCAGAGTTTAGAATTGGCCCAGCAAGGCCAAGGAAGTCAGCCTAACTTACCCACGTGACAATATAGAGCGTAAGCGTTCTGTGGTCTCAGGAGATGCTTCTTCTTCCAGTTGGAGACGGCAACTCTCCCCAAAGGAAGTTAACTCACTTACTTAAAGAGATAGTGTCTTTCATCACTTCCTGTGGTCCACCTCTAATTCAAATGGACAAATGGCAGTTTCTACATTGATTAGGACTGCCCAAAGGGCAGTCCCTTATTCTTGATTTGTTACTTATTGTCACGTGGGTAACTCGTCTCCCCTCCCTACTAAGGGAGGTGAGAGTGACATCATTAGCACGCCTGGGTTGAGTAGATTTTTGACTATTAATGGGATCGAGCTAATTCCATTTACACAGCATGCAGTTGGGAATGGGGCATGGCACACAATGGTTGGTGGGTACTGGCACAAAGTCTGTGGGGGTGGGTGGGGCAATTCAAGGGGTCCCTAAAAAGTTCCAAAAGGTCTCCTGTCACTGCTCTAGTGTATCAGGATGCTTTTTGTCAGGTTTAGCCACCATCATTTTTAGTGCCATTGTTACTTTGTTGAATTAAAAGAATAAAATTCATAATTAATTTCAATTTAATTAAATTCATACAGTACCTCATGTGTTAAGGCCTAGGGCAGTGATGGTGAACCTATGGCACACATGCCAAAGATGGCGCACAGAGCACTCTCTGTTGTACACTGTTGCCTTCCCCACTCCCAGAGTTTATTACTAGAAAGGTAGAGGGACCTGGGAGGAGCTTCTCCCCCCCCCCCTTCTCCACCACACCTGATGACATTTTTCCCATCCCTGCACCTCTGTCCAGCTGTCCAATAGGAGCAAATAGGGAGTATGGTGAGTGGTTCACAGGTGGCAGAGCTGAAGGGGAGAAGAGTGCTGGGGCCACTCCCCTTACCCTCTCTACACTTGTTGAGGACATTCCTAATTACACCTGTACCTCTGCTCAGCAGTCCAATGGAAATTCTTTCTCCCTCCCTTGTGTGGAGTAAGGGAGAGCAGGGCACACTTGGCACTTGGTGGGGGTAGGGCCCAGCACTCCATTTCTAAAATTTTCACCATCATTGTGCTAGAGATTGTAAGGGGGTGAAGGGAAGGTAGATAGAAAGGAAGGTAGAAGGAAGGATGGATGGGAGAAAGGAAAGAAGAAGGTAGAGGAAGGGAAAGGAAGGTAGCAGTCCCAGCCCTGGTAGGGGGAAATTGACTAGAGCCCTTCAGTGCTCAAATAAAAGATCAGAGAGCCACTTAGGGTTTAGAATAGCTAAGTTTTAGTTAAATTAGAAAGGGGAAGGTCTAGGGACAACTAGAAGGTAGCTAGAAAAGGAAAAAGGCACTGAGAGAGAGGTATCAGGGTAGATAAAGTCAGCCAGCCTCCAGGCTCAAGAGATCAGAGTGAGAAAAGGTGCCAAACTTTCTCTTTTATACTTTCTCAGACACCTCCCACAAAGGAAGTGGGAGGTGTCAGGGGAAGTTATAGCAGGGAGCCCTGGGAGACTATAATTTTAAATGACACAAGATATATAAATAAAAATTAAGAACAATTCTTATTCTCAAGAATAATTTACACATAAAAGATAATCTTTGCTAATGTCCATTGCAGTTAGTTCATTCATCCAAATTCAAATTCTGACTCTATAAAGTAAAAATTATAATTAATTACCTTCTAATCATTCTTGTTTATTTAAATGATTAAACTATTATGTTGTAACTATTGATTTAATAGTAAATAATAGTCCCAGTTATTGATTGAATAACTATGAAAGTTATAATACATCATAAAATCAAATTATAAAATAGCTAATTACATATGAATATATTGGTATATGTTGTATAAGTATGTATATATACATATATGATGTTGTATACATATACAACATATATAATATATAGAAAGAGAGTCAGAGGAACAGAGAATCAGAGACAGGGAGACAGACACTTATAACTTTCTGATCCTATACAAAGTGACCACAGGTCACAGTATTGCTTCAGTGCCTAGCAACAGCACCAGTTTATCTGCCACAGCATTCTGGAAAATGCTAAAAGATGACTATCAAATTATATCATGAGATCTTTTATAGAAACTGGCTAGTATGAGACCTGTAAACCCAACATTCTTGTGGCTTTTTTATATTCAATTTGTCCATGTATCATATATCATATCCTATCTCAGACCTGAAAGTAAAGACCTGAGAAAAGACCTGTACCTCCCAATCTTTTTATAAAATGATGATGTAAAATCTGCTTGCTGTAATATTTTTTAAACCTATAAATATCAGTCAGCTGTCATACTTGGGGTCTCAGACCATGCTGAATGAATCTGTAGATCCTGATTATGTGACCTGCAGTTCTCACAATAAAGTCAGTTTGCTTAGCTGATCTGTCCCCAGTATTTTTCTTTGAACAACTCTAGCTGTGTAACTCTAGGCATCAGTTAACTTATAAAATAAGGAATTTGGACTTTATTAGTCTTTCCTTACCTGGGATGCATGAATTTAAAAAAAAACTTGATTTCCATATAATTTTCTTCTATAACACTATCTATTTTATGTCTTTAAATACTCAATATACTCACCAAAATTCGAATTATCCTCTCTTTTCCCAAATCCTATTCAAACCTAATTGTGACATTTAAAATTCCTGTTCTTTTGCATAAAAAGTTCTTTGTCTAAAATTTATTTATTTTTCCTAATGATGGTGGTCACTTCAGGTATCCATATTCACAACCTTCTAGGCTATACTTGATTCTTCTCTCTCCCTCATTTCTCATATCCAATCAATTGTCATTTCTCTTCAATTCCACCTCAACAATACCTCTTTTATATGTAACCTTCTCTTCACATACATGAAGACATTTTTTCACAAATATTTGACACACACAGTCAATCAAAAAGCATTTATTAAATATTTACAGGATATCAGTTACAGTCCTATGTGTTAGAGTCTAAGCCAGTATTTCCCAAACTTTTTTGGCCTACCACCCCTTTCAAGAAAAAATATTACTTAGCCCCCTGGAAATTAATTTTTTTTAAATTTTAATAGCAATTAATAGGAAAGATAAATGCACCTGGGGCCATCACTGCCCCTGGATCACTGCAGCACCCACCAGGTGGTGGTGGAGCCCACTTTGGGAATCACTGCTCTAAGCCCTCATTATTTCTTATTTGAACTCTTGTAATAGGCTCATACTCTAGCTCCCTGTTTCTGGTCAGATGTTCCAATTCTAATCCATCCTCCACAAAGCTGACTCTGAACCCAGGATTCTTTTCATAACAATATATGTTTCAGTGGTCCCCTATGGCCAATAAGGTAAAATATGAACTCTAGCTCAGCAATTCAAGCCTATTCTAAAGCTAGCTCCATCCAACCTCTACAAATTTATTTTACAATATTTTCACTTCATACCTATTCTCCATTAAGCAAACTGGAGCACTTGTTCATAATAACACATTCTATCTCCTTTCTCCATGCTTTTGCAAAGGCTGTATCACCTGCCTTAAAAAACAAAACAAACAAACAAAAAAACCACTTGATTCTTACCTCTAACTCTTAGTATACTTAACTTCCTTCAAGACACAATTTAGTGGGGAAATCCTACATAATGCTGCACCTGAATTTCTTAATTGTTAGTGCTTCTCCTTATAAAATAATTTTGAATTTATCTATGTATTTAGATTTTGAATTCCCTGAGCATAAAGTAAGTACCTTGAAGAAAGGGATTATGATTTTTGTCTCTCTGTTCCAAGCACCTAACTCGTTGCCTTGAATTCTTTGTTGTTGTTCAATCATTTTAGTTTTGTCTGTGACTCATGTTGGGGTTTTCTTAGCAAAGCTTTTGAAATTATTTGCCATTTCCTTCCGCAGCTAAATTTTGCAGATGGGGAAAGTGAAACAAACAGGATTAAGTTACTTGCCCAGGGTCACACAGATTCTAAGGATCTGAAGACAGACATGAACATAATAGGAGTTTAGTAAATATTTATGTAAATAAGCAATTGAATTAAATAAAAAAACATTATGTCCTAAAAATCAGCCAACATTGTTTCTACCTCTTCTTCTTCTTTTTTTTTTAAATGGAAGTTTCCCTCTCCTTTTTGTAACTGCCCTGTGGTCAAGTGTTTGTGTATTAAGAAACTCTTACCTGATCATTTAGGGTCTTGCTTATTTGTTGGGTTGGTTTGTTATCAAACGTAAATCCCATAAAAGGATCAATACACCACCAGCTTAAAGAGTAATAACATTTTATCCCACAAAAATATATGCAGAAAACAGCAAAGTATTCTATCAAAAAGTGAGTAAAGACAAACATCTTAAACAAAATGCCAAGATAAACTCCAAATGAATATATGACTTTGAAAGAATGATGTTATAAAATGCTAGCAATTAAAGGAGGAAATTACCTTTCTGATGAATGGGTACATAAGTTTTATGACCAAAAAAGTGAATAGAGAAATTAAAGTTGATTATATGGAAAATTTTGGTCCCATACATTAAAATTTTTTTTAATAATTTTTATTTTTAGAAAAAATTTCTCTGGTTACATAAGTCATGTTTTTACTTTACCCTTCACCCCTTCACCCCCCCATCCCCCAACTCACCCCCCCCACCTTAGCTAATTCACATTTCCACTGGTGTGGTCAGTCAAGACTTATTTACACATTATTGATAGTTACATGGGTGTGGTCTTTTCAGGTCTACATCCCCAATCATATTCTCATCAACCCAAGCGTCCAAGCAGTTGTTTTTCTTCTGTGTTTCTACTCCTGCAGTTCTTCCTCTGAATGTGGATATTGTTCCTTTCCATAAATCCCTCTGAATTGTCTTGGGTCATTGCATTGCTGCTAGTACAGATGTCCATTACATTTGATTTTACCATAGTATATCAGTCTCTGTGTACAATGTTATTCTGGCTCTGCTCCTTTCACTCTGCATCAATTCCTGGAGGTCTTTCCAGTTCACATGGAATTCCTCCAGTTTATTATTCCTTTGAGCACAATAGTATTCCATCACCAACATATACCACAATTTGTTCAGCCATTCCCCAATTGAAGGGCATACCCTCGCTTTCCACCACAAAGAGCGCAGCTATAAATATTTTTGTGCAATTCTGTTTATCTATGATCTCTTTGGGGCACAAACCCAGCAATGGTATGGCTGGATAAAAGGGCAGGCATTCTTTTATAGCCCTTTGAGCATAACTCCAAATTGCCAGCCATAATGGTTGGATCAGTTCACAACTCTACCAGCAATGCATTAATGTCCCAATTTTGCCACATCCCCTCCAGCATTCATTACTCTCCCCTTCTTTCATTTTAGCCAATCTGCTACGTGTGAGGTGGTACCTCAGAGTTGTTTTGATTTGCATTTCTCTAATTATTAGAGATTTAGAACACTTTCTCATGTGCTTATTGATACTTTTGATTTCTTTACCTGAAAATTGCCTATTCATGTCTCTTGCCCATTTATCAATTGGGGAA
>NC_058132.1:232929562-232931193 GCF_016433145.1 Gracilinanus agilis | reverse complement strand
TACCTCAGAGTTGTTTTGATTTGCATTTCTCTAATTATTAGAGATTTAGAACACTTTCTCATGTGCTTATTGATACTTTTGATTTCTTTACCTGAAAATTGCCTATTCATATCCCTTGCCCATTTATTAATTGGGGAATGGCTTGATTTTTTATACAATTGATTTAGCTCCTTGTATATTTGAGTAATTAGACCTCTGTCAGAATTTTTTGTTATAAAGATTTTTTCCCAGTTTGTTTTTTCCCTTCTGATTTTGGTTGCACTGTTTTCCCTTGTACAAAAACTTTTTAATTTAATATAATCAAACTTATTTATTTTACATTTTGTAATTTTCTCTAACTCTTGTTTGGTTTTAAAATCTTTCCTTTCCCAGAGATCTAACAAGTATACTATTCTGTGTTCACCTAATTTACTTATAGTTTCCTTCTTTATATTCAAGTCTTTCACCCATTCTGAATGTATCTTGATGTATGGTGTGAGATGTTGATCTAAACCTAATCTCTCCCATATTGTTTTCCAATTTTCCCAGCAATTTTTGTCAAACAGTGGATTTTTGTCCCCAAAATTGGACTCTTTGGGTTTGTCACTGTCTTACTGTTATTTGGAAGAACAAAAGATCAAGAATAACAAGGGAAATAATGAAAAAAAACGTGAAGGAAGGTGGCTTAGCAGTACCAGATATTAAGCTATACTATAAAGCAGCTGTCATCAAAACAATATGGTACTGGCTAAGAGATAGAAGGGAGGATCAGTGGAATAGACTTGGGGTAAGTTATGTCAGCAAGACAGTGTATGATAAACCCATACATTAAAATTTTAAAAAAAGTTTTAAAGCTAAAAATAAAGGAAAACAGGTAACTGGGGAAAGTCAGGAAGTTTCTCTGATTTAAAAAAGTTTCTTTTATATATATATATATAACTGATTCAAATTTAGAGTTAAGAACCATTCAAATGAACAATGGAAAAATATATGAAAAAGTAATTTTCTGAGGAAGACATACAAAGCTATTAATAACCATGTTCAAAATTGATCCAGTTCACTAATAATCAGAAAAACAAAATTAAAGCAATTGTGAGGTTTCACCTCATACCCATCACATTGGGATATAATGTCAAGCTCACAAGCATATATTAAGGGCTTTTATGTGCTAGAAATTGTGCTAACATCTGAAGACATAAAGAAAAGCAAAATAAACAAAGGAGTTCACATTCCAGTAAAGGAAACAACTTCAAAACAGTCATTTTCAAAAACATTATAACTAGATTAATTAAAAATAACCACAGACTGAAGTCACTAGCATTAAATGGAACCAGGAATGGCTTTTTTGATAAAAGTATTTTATTTCATCAATTATATATAATGACAAATCTCCACATAATTTTTTGAAAGTTATATGATCAAATTGTCTTCCTCTCTCCCTTCCTTTCCCCTTCCAAGAGTTGGTAAGCAATTGGCTCTGGGTTATACATGTATTATCATGCAAAATATATTTCCATATTGTTCATTTTTGTTAAATAATAATTATATAAAACCAAGGGGCAGCTGGGTAGCTCAGTGGAGTGAGAGTCAGGCCTAGAGACAGGAGGTCCTAGGTTCAAACCCGGCTTCAGCCACTTCCCAGCTGTGTGACC
>NC_058132.1:232823488-232926716 GCF_016433145.1 Gracilinanus agilis | reverse complement strand
GTATAAGAGACAGGAGAGAGAGAGAGAGAGAGAGAGAGAGAGAGAGAGAGAGAGAGAGAGAGGAATAGATAGGGGGGAGAGAGATCTTAGCCTTAGCCTTCCTAATTAAAGGTAAGATCAGGTCCCGGATTCCAGCCAGATATGGTTCCCTCTATGCTGCAGCTTGCCAGAGATGGCTAAATAAATAAGCTGGCACCTGAACGGCTCACTGAGCAAAACCCCAGAGAGGCCATTCATTAAAAGGTGGAAGCAAATTGCCCCCTCTCCTTCCTGCTTTCACTTTTTAAATTCCCTTTGCTCCTTCCTCCATGAAGACACTGAGTTGGCTCTGCCATGTTCATGATAGGGATGCCTACATTGAAAGGGAACACAGGAATCCTGCCAGTCAGACACTCCACATAACCCTGTGACTCCTGTGTTCTGCCACTTGGGTGCTCAGGATCCAAGCCCCCTTACCAAGTAGGTTTAAAAAAAACACTAGGAAAAATCAGAATAAGTGGAACATTCTAAAACATGCAAAATACCATCTATCTAACACCTTTAACAAGCATTATCTGCAATGGGGATAAGCCAGAAGCCTTTCCAATAAGATCATGAGTGAAATAAAGTTTCCCATTATCACACTACTATTCATAATTGTACTGGAAATACTAATGATAGCAATAAAAGAATAAGAATAAATTGAAGGGATTAGAATAGGCAATGAGAAAATAAAACCATCACAGCTTACACCAAATACCAAGATAAAGTCAAAATGAATACATGATTTAGAAATAAAAGTGATCCCATAATCAAATTAGAGGAAGGCAAAATAGTTTACCTGTCAGGCCTATGGATAAGGGAAGAATTTAGTTAAAACAAGGCATAGAGGGGGCAGCTGGGTAGCTCAGTGGATTGAGAGCCAGACCTAGAGACGGGAGGTCCTAGGTTCAAATCCGGCCTTAGACACTTCCCAGCTGTGTGACCCTGGGCAAGTCACTTGACCCCCATTGCCTACCCTTACCAATCTTCCACCTATAAGTCAATACACAGAAGTTAAGGGTTTAAAATTAAAAAAAAAACAAGGCATAGAGAACATTATGAGATATAAAATGGACAACTTTTATTACATTAAATTAAAAACATTCTGCATGAACAAAATCAATGCAATCAAGATTTAAAAACCAACAAACAACTTTTACTTTTAGAAAAAAGTACTTTTAGACTGTTACTTAGTGTAAGTTTCTCTGAGTAAAGCTTCATTTCTCAATATATGAGAACTGAGTCAAATCTTTAATAATACAAAACATTTCCCAGTTGTTAAATGGTCAAAGGATATGAACAGGTAATTCTCAGATGAAGAAATTAAAACTACCTTTACTCACATGAAAAAATGTTCTAAATCACTATTGATTAAAGACATACAAAATAAAGCAACTCTGAGAAACCACTTCATATCTATTAAGCTATCTAAACATGACAAAAAAGGAAAATGATGAATAATGGAGAGGATATGGAAAATCAGGACACTAATACACTGATGGTATAGCTGTGAATGAATGCAACTATTCTGGAAACCAATATGGCACCAAGCCCAATGGCCATCAAAGTATGCATTAAAAATAAAAGTGAAAGCATTTGACCTAGCAATAACACTACTAAGTCTGTATTCCAGCTTGGACTTTCCCCTAAATCTTCAGTTAACATATACATGCACCCTTCAGGTTCCACTTTGGTAAGCATTGAGTGGTACCTAATCTAATCATCCATTGAATTCCACAGATCATCCCTTATACACACCCCCAGCCCAATGAATTACCTTATTCCTGAATCACCCCATCCCTGCTGTCCTCTAACCCTTGTTGTCAAACAGGCATACAAACCCCAGATCCTATCTCCTCGGGGAGGCAGTGTTCTACCTTCACACTGTCTTCCAGCTGTTCAGCATTACTTCCAAGTTAACAAATTTCTCATTTTATTTTCAAGCTAAGTTTTGGAGTCTTGCATTCTTGCAAAGGGCAACCTGTCCTGAACCTGGGGTTTCACCTCAGAGCTCTCCCACAACAGGACAACTCCAGGAGACATCTTGGAAAAAAGAAATTAAGTTACCAACCACCAATGAAGGAACAGAGAAAATGTGAATGTTGACAATTTTCTTTTATGGAACCCTCAAATTCTCTTTGCCCCTTAGGAACTTGCCTTCAAGGAATTTCCAAACTGACCCTGGACCCAGGCTGAAGAATAAGCCATCAAGCACCTATCAAGCACCCGCACTAGAAGTCATAGAGAGAATCAAATGTTACAAACCCTTTTGTCTCAACTCCCATTGAATTAGTAACTTTAAAATAATCCTATTTTTATCCCCTTTGTCTTTTCTAAAGTCAAAGCTGTTTTAAAAAAATTACTTTCAAATAGAAAGCAATGACTCAGCAAGATAATAGAATCCACATATACACAGTGGTATAGTTCTGTATCAGAAGTACACAGACCATTAACTCAAATCAATATGTTCAACTGGAGAAATTTAATTCAGAGAAAGTGCCATTATTATCCAGCTTCCAAAAAATAATTTCAGTTCTTCACACAGTGGAGAAAGGATCTGCATAAATTTGTATTAGCTCACTTTAGAATTGTTTTTATTTTTATAAGTCTGAACGATTTGGGAAACCTTTCTACTTTAGGAATGGGTTTGATCTTCATATATACAACTCAGCTCAGTTTTGGCTTTCGAGGTGCTTCATGTTAGCCAATTTATGTTTTAAATTTATTCCCAAGATTAAAAGATTGCACTAAAAATTCCAGGAAGCTTAGAGACTTCTGAGCAATAAGGAGACTGGAAAAGAATTTTCTGTCTTTTAAGAAAGATCTCATTAGCTTTTACCAGCCCTTTTCAATGATGGAATAATTTGACCTTAAGTGACCAGAATCCATAAGCCACCAAGAATTAAAACAGATATCAGACTTTCTTGGCATCCCCTTTATACATAAAGGAGGCTGATGGGAGAAGAATGTGCATTACTTCTCTGAAAATGTTTTATACAACTTCCACTCAACAGCCCTTTCTCCTTTTAAACCATAAGCCTACATACTCCTTGTTAATTAGTTAGGTTGGGTAATCTCTTTCCAACTTTGAGATTCAGTGATTCTGACCTTGCCAGCCTTAAGTGATACTTTCTTCCTCTGTACTCCTAGAGTATTATTACCTACAATTAAATTGAGGTATAATAATATGCTTTCATGAACCATTATTTAATTTGATATTTTAAGCCTCCTATAAAAAATCATTCATTTTTTGTTTTTCTTTTGTTGTTGTTCTTGGTTATGCCCTTAATAAAATTGTTTTCTATAAGGACAGACACAGCTTTACTTTTTTCATTGTTGTTTCTGTTCTGTTTGTGTAATTAAAAAAATCTACTTCTAATCATCTTCTAATCAGACAAACTACAATTATATTTATGACTAGTGTTCCCTATTCCTATATTTAATGTGAGACTTAGTTCATTAAGGAAAGACAGTAGAGTGATTATATAAAGATTTTTTCTTAAGTTTTGCTTTTGATGCCCTTATATTTTAATTCTTACATTGTGTTTGGTATGGGTTTTGATGGAATCTAGAACTTTTTCATTGCTATAACTCAATTTTAAAAGTTTCCTTGCAAAGGTAAATCATTCACTGATTAATTTGGCTTTAGTTTATGAATTTGTTATACTTTTTCAACTCTCTTCAAAAGTTAGATGTGACTATTTTGTCAAGGATTATTTTCTTGCAATATGTATTTTATATGCTGTATGAACCAGGGCATTTTCTATTAGCAGGGGAAATGTCAAATACGTGAAGTAGTGTTCTGTAAGATCCACCTGTCTTTCATAAATGAATATGGAAGTCATAGATTCAGTAGTGTTCATGAGCTACTCCCTGGTCTCTCCTTAAACCAAGCAAAATTTTCTTACTATTTCAAATTCTATTGGAAAATCACTAATTCTATAAATTGTTCCCTGATTAATTCAGATCTTGATCTGAATAGAACACTGAATAATTGTGTGAATCAAGACTGATTGATTTTTGTCTCCCGGGACCTAACATTTTTCAGGAAGTTTCCCTAAAAAAGATTTGGATATAAACTTTCTTATTATATTTTTTCAATAAAATTTGTGCTGAGGCACTCTGTATATTAACTGTAAACAAATTCTTCTATTTCCTTAGTATATTGAGGCAAGGAAAAGAAGAAGCATGTGGCCTGGAGCAAATATAGTAAGACAGAAGAAAAGTACATATGATTGAATTTAATCTTTATACTAGCTATGTGTATAACCTTGGGCAAACCTGCAATGTAGCTATATTGGCCTCCTTGCTGTTCTTCATGTGTAATGCTGCATCTCCAATCTCTATACTTTCATACTGGCTTTTTCCTTCCCTGGAAAAGTTTTCCTTGTTACTTTGGTCTTTTAGAATTCTTGCCATCCTTCCAGACCCAGATCCAATATCACCTTCTAAAACAGGTTTTTCCCTGTCTGCCACCTGCTATTACCTTTCTCTGTAAGGTTATTAGATTATTTTGCATCTACTCTTTTTTTTTGTCTGAACCTATTTATGTACATGTTTTCTCCATCATCAGAGTGTGAGCTCTTTGAGAGCAAGGACTACTGTTTGAGTAGTTCATTGACAATAAAATACACACTCATATACACACATACATACATATTGTTGATGAAATTTTGGAAGGAAGGCAAAAGAAGCAGAAGTGATAGGGATTACCCTCGATCAGAATGAGGGATTTTAACTGTTTATAATGAGGACAGGACAATCAGAAGCTGGAGGAGAGGAAAGTGAACATTCCAGTATGAAGGAAAGGAGCTGTGTAAAGGCAAAGATGGGGGCATCAAGTAGACCCACATAGCTGGATCATAGAATATGTGTTAGAGGTCTATAAGAAGGGCAGAAAAATATGAGTGGCTTATATTGTTAAGAGCTTTTAATTCTAAGTGGATAGTTTTCTATTTTATCCTGGAGATAATGTGGAACTAATGGAGTTTATTTCAAGGGCAGGGATAGGAAGGCAGGGGTAGGTGGTGATCCTAATAGACTTGAAATTTAAGAAATTCACTTTGGAAATTTAAAGCTTAGTTAAGGATGGATTACACTGGGAAGAGACATAAGGAAATGAGATCAATAGGAAAACCTTTACAATTGTCCACTTGTGAAGTGAATGAAGCCTATCTCAGAGTAGTAGATGTGTGAGTAGAGAGATGAGGATGCCTCTGAGAGATGCTGTGAAGATGTAGGACATCAGATCTAATTTTCAGGCTGAAAGCCATTGAGAATCCCAGGATGACAGTTAAATCGTAGTTGAGAAAGACTGAGAGTGGTGGTACCCTCCACAGTAATAGTGAAGTTCAGAAGCATGGACAGTTTTGAACAAAAGATATTTAGGTCTCTTTCAGATACAATAAGATTGAGATGCCATCGAGCCACTTCCAGATATTCAAAAGACAGTTTTTGAGTGAATGTAAGTCAGGAGACAGACTAAAGCTGGATATCTATATCTATATCTATCAATCTATATATATGTATGTATGTGTATAGATGGTATTTGAACCTATGAAAGATGATAACATCAATAAACAAGATCAAATAGATGGAAAACAGATCTCAGGACAAATCTTTGGGAAACATTCAGAGGCAAATGGTTCAATTGTAGAGGATAGTGTACCAATGAATTGATTCACCAAGGATTTAAGAGAGGAAAGGAAAGACTATCTAGCTTGTCCATGGATAATGGCCAATAAAAGAACTGAAGAGAAGAGAGATTAGAGTTTACCATGAACATAAAGGACAAGATTGGGATCCAAAGTAGTACAGATAGATGGAATGATAAAATATATCTTATCCAAGGACATTGCCAAGGATCATTACGTTGCTGATAATAGTTGTTATTCACAGTTGATCATTGTGCATTATTACTCTTATTGTGTTACATTCTCCTGGTTTTACTCATTTTCATTTCATGTCTTTCCAGTTTGTTTCTTTTAAATGATCATTCAGTTCATCATTTCTTATGGCACAATAGTATTCCATTAAAATCATATACCACAGATTGTTCAACCATTCTCCAATTGATGGATGGCTCTTCAGTTTCCAATTCTTTGTTACCATAAAAATAATTGCTTTAAGTATAGTTGTACAAGTAAGCCTTTCCTCCCTATCTTTTGTCTCTTTGGGATACACACCTATAAGGGGTATTGCTGGGTCAGGAGTTTATTATTCTGAAAGCAGGAGAAGGATCTCGAAACATCTCTGTCTAGTGGGACTGCTGCACAGGAAATTCTTGGAACTCATGGACGTTATCTGGAGATGCCTTGTTGAGTTAGGACAGTTCTGTGCTTTTTAAATGAAATTGATCTGTCATGGAACCATCTTAGCAAATAGTTTGTTTTTTTATGACATGTGACCCAGTGGTTAAGCATTTGTATAAAATATTATACTCAAGATTGATATCCTATTCTGCTATTTGGGCACAAGAAGAAGGTAATAAAGATTTGAGATAGAGATTTTGCCTGTCTTTATGCAGATTATTGCTTCCACTAAATTCTCTGTTCTGTACTCATTTAAATTACCTTGAATTTATTATACACATATAAATACATGTTTATATAGTTTGTTCCTAATTCTTTTTATATTTTCTCTCCCACCAGAATTTGAGTGCCTTGATTACAAAGAATATTTCTTTTTCTTTTTTTCTGTTATCAGTAGCACTAGTTAGCATAGTGTTTGGTACATAGTAGGCACTTAATAAAAGCTTGCTGATAACTTCATACTTATAGCGATATCTAGGTCTGTTTCTATTTCTCTCTATCTCTATATGTATTTATTATTTATGTCATTCATAGTCTATTCATATCTATACATATATACATCTTGTCTGTTGTCTCAGGATAAAATATAAAAATCTATCAGTACAGGGACTGTTTTATTCTTCTCTTTATATCTCAAATGCTTAGTATAGTTACTGCCAAAGAGTAAGCACTAAACAAATGTGCATTAATTAGCTGTAATTATGGATTTTAATATAATATATTACTATTAATGATAAGAATCATCATTTCAATTTAATGATTGTAAAAAAATGGATTATCCTGTCACTATATTGATTTTCAAAAATATATAAAAAAATAAAGAAGAGAATTCCTTGGACTTTGAAATCCCCTGGAGTGAGAAGACATGAGTGAATTTCAGTTTCCAGAGTTGGAGTATTCACATTAAATTAATGAAATAAAAAATTCAATCAAATATTTGAATGCAATCTTAGGAAAGTAACACTCTTTGGACCCTGAGTTTTTGTTTGTTTTTAAATCTGTAAAATAGGGAGTTTAAATGAAATTTAATTTCTCTTTCACCTCTAAAAGTACTATAACTAAATGATATTGTTTCAAGGTCCTTATACCACAGGGTGTAAAGTTTATTATTTGACAAAACAGAACCACGTGACTGTCTACATCAGCATGCAATGACAGAAAGTGAGTGGGGTTCTGGGAACCATAGTTTTGCTGTTGATCAGAGTTTCACTGGGCATGGTAGTTTTTAAGGTAACGGATTCTAATTTTACAAGGGTTTGATACAGAGAAGTTCCTAGTCACAGAAAGAAATTAATCAGATATTCCCTACCTGGCAAGTAGCATGACTCATTTCCTGAAGCTTATATATACCTGAAGATGTGACTTCATCATCATGGAAAACTCTGTTCCTGGATTAGGATGGATGAGACTCCTATTTCTCCAAGGGATTATAATGTGTCTAGAAAATACCAAGTTAAGGAAGCAAGAGTGGGGTAGTATAATCACTTATAAAGTATATATACTTAGATCCCCAAAATCAGATATTTGTAAATATTGAGATAATTGATGAAACTTTTCAATCTTCTTTTGGTGGTTTGATATATAGATGGAGGTTTCCCATAGATATAGCCATATACCTTTTTATATAATAACTTTTTAGAAATTCTTCTTTAAGACCCAGAAATGGTTTCATCTACTACTGAAAACTTTTCCAAACTAGACAGGAATTCTCCTTTTAATTGCCAAAGGTTTATAACATTAGACAGATTGTAATAACATTATGTTTTGATTAATCAGATATCATTTTGTTTGTTCCTGCTGCTGCCTCAAGGGCACCTGCTAATTTCAAATACCAGATGTACTCTTTGGTAGCAAATACCAAAATGCAGTGGTCACCCTTTTATCCTTACCTGTCAAAAGAAAATTAACAAAATACTATGAATTTCAGACAAAAAGAAGATTAAAAAACACTCGATTTACTTCCATTAAAATTTTGGCAAAAGCTCATTAAAATATGTAAATTTAGAAGAAAATGGATTCAGATGGGAAAATACCTATGCTAAATCAGAGAAGATTGGGGGCGGTGTTTGAATAAAAACTGTTGACACTTTTCTAGCACCTTTAGACAATTTTTCCCCCATGAAGGCAGTATTTTATCAAGTGTGAAAAAGAAGTCTAAATAGATTCAGTATCAAGTACATAGTTGGGTGGGGCTAAATCATTCAGGCTTATTGAATAACATTTAGAAATATTCTATGTTAAGGAACTGAAATACTCCATGTATAAAGGCACATATGTCATATGTAAGTTGACCTCAAATTTGCAAAATAAATATTGATATATAGATTTCTATTCTTAGAAACAAATGACTTTCATTCATGTTAAGTCATCTACTATTATTAGTGCATTGTGGGAAATGCTAAGTAGAGATAGCAGAAAAAAAACAAAACTCCTAGATAAGGAAGACCAGAGGATTAGATACAAAGAGTTGACAGCAAATCTTAAGCTGCTCTTGTTTTTGGAAGGGGATAGTTAAAATCAATGTGACAAGTGGTATCTATATTGGTATATATTGTAGGGGAGGTGTTGCAACTCACCACTTGCTATAACACCACAGTAGAAGTTTGTTTTGGTAATCTGGAGGTTGATGGTAAGGCAATCTGAGTAGGAGTAGGGAAAAATATATCAGGTTATGTTGGCTGAAAGTACTCTCAGAAGGGTAGATTTGCTTGTTGGTTGCCCATGTTTAAAGACTGGACTCAAGCCTTGGGACCAATGCCACGATATTCCTTTTTTGCCACACATATCACTTTCAATTTAAGGGTAAGGGTAAATTTTAAAATATATAAACATATATTTTATATATAAAAATGTATATTTAAATCTACTCATGAGGGCCATAAAGTATGAGTTCTTGGCTTTTGTAAAATAACTCTAAGAGATCTCCCAAAGACTGTTTAATTTTCCAATATTCTCTTTGTTTTTATGAGAGAAAATATTTATAATATAATAGAAGATTGGCATAAGCATATTGTTTTGTACTAATTTGGATAATCATTTTTGCTGTGAAATTCTAAATATTGTGTCTGCAATATACAGGGTTGGTAAATTTAAATCAGAAATATTCTCTTCTTGTGTTAGAGAAAATATTAAATTTTAGGACTCATTTATTACAGTGAGAAACAGGAGACTACTGCATGCAGCCCATCTTGGAAAAAGCTTTCAGTAATAGAGATGGAGGAGGAATTGGTATTTAGATTGAGAGACGAATGACAGGCCTTATCCCACTAATAGTGGCAGAAACCTTGAAGAAGAAAATGGAAACGAAAATGAGGTAAAGCCTTTGTGAAAATGGATGAGTAACTTTCTATTGATCTCTTTCCATTTCCTTAGAAATGAAATGCTTGTAAGAATCAGTTAGGAACTCCTAGGTTTTGTTCAGCAATCTTAAGCTGTGACTCAGTCGCCTCTGTGGCACATCTGTTTCCATTTACTTCATTGCCAGTTTAATATGGAATGTATGTTTCCTTGAGGTTCTCCTATTGATTTGTTTCTTCCCAAGATATGATAAGGGTCACTGAGATTGTGATGGTGGCTGTCAGGAACTGACTGTTTTTGTAAGTGAATATAATGTGAAGTTATATTAAATGTCAAAATCACTAAAATATTGTGGGAATAGAGGAAGTCAAATATTCTTATGAATTTTCTAAGGCAACGCCTGGAAATGGTGCATTAGAGAATGATTTACTGGTATGCTCAATTTGACTAGAAGACCTTGCTCCTTTTAGAGAGAGAGAAAGTAGTTTAGTAGAATGCACATATAGAATTTTTAACAGAAGTCCCCTTGGTTAGGTCAATGGAAACAGAAGCAGATGACCAAATGCTTGTCAGAGTAACATTCCTGGAAACATGTCAATTATTTCCCTTCGCCCAGAGCATAAGAAATCTTGTAAGATTTAACTCTTTCAGTGCTCAGCCACCACAGACCAGGAATTAGAACTTGGATTCTTGGCTCTGGAGCTCCTCCCAGCCAACCCCACAGACTGGGAACCAGGCTGCCCCAAAAGGCTGGAGCATCTTTCACCCTACTTCAAGGTGGCCTTCTGTACAGTCCAAAGCAGAATCGATTATGATTTGGAGCCAGATGTCTGAATGGAAAATGGGAGACAATTTTCAGTGGACTTTGCTTTGTTTTGTGGGGGACTTTGGAGTGTGCTTCCTTGGTTTGATTACATCCAAATCTGGCTAATTTTTTTAAAGGAAAATGATGTATGTTATACCTTTTAAATGTAAATGTTTAAAAATAGGCATTCCACAATTAACATCCAATGCAGACTTCACTCTCACCCCCTCTCCTACCTTCCTCCTTTTCTCCCTCCTTTCATACTCTTGTATTGGCTCTAATAAATGGTTGCTTTTCAAAAAAAAAAGATTGAACTCTTTCTTCAGCCCCTTTCAACATTTGCTTACAAATTCTTCCATTCTTCCTCCCTCCTTTAGATCTCTTTTTTTGGCATTCTTCTGGCTCTATGGAAAATTATAATAACTAATAAAAACATCTCAAAATTGTATGATATCTGATTTAATAATATAAGAACATGACCAATTTTCATTACTGAGGAGACAGCAAGTTTCTCTAGCTGTCTGGCTGATATGGTTATTGTTTTCTACCTACTTACATTCCCAAGTCATTTCAATTAGATGACAGGTCCTTTCCATTCCTTAACTATTTTCTTTTAAAATTGCTGTACAGTGTTAAGGAGAGCCATTATGTTTTATATTCTATTATCTTACTATGCTTTTCCCCTCTCCTTTATGAATATATTTTAATTGTTTGGTCTTGAGGTAGTTCAAAAAACAAGAACATATTTTTTAATGTCAACAGAGCATTTAAAAGACCCAGAAAAAAATTCTGCATGTTTTCTCAGGAAAATATGGCAGGCATACATTCATCCAGCTTCCATAACCCTTGTAATCCTAAATGTAGCTTGCAATCCATAAGAATATATAGATTAAATAATTTCCACATAAATTAATGGCAATCAGTCAATTTCCCACACAGGGAACCTTGATGCAGAGGGGAAAGCAACATCTTTCCTGGGTTCTACTCAATCTCTCACACACACACACACACACACAAAAGAGGATGAATTGTTTACTGCCTGATCTAGGTGCAGTTCTCTGTGGCAGAAGGTCTCTCCCAAGCTCATTAGTTCTACTTATAGAATTCAGAGACAAAGTTTAGTGTCTCAGTGCAGTATTTTGAAAGATATCCTTGGTTCACTCAACCCTCATCATAAATGAACTTTTCACTACTTCTCCAGATCCACTCTTAATCATGGAAATGACAGCAGACAATAATGGGGATGGAAAAAATTGAAAATATTAGGAAAATATACTGAGCAAGTTTTTCTTCACTGTATTGTTATTAATAATGCTGATACCTCATGTTTATGAGCCACTTTATGGCTACATTATGTTTCCTTAAAACAAATACATTAGATAGACAATATGCTATTGTAGTAAGAAAGCAGGATTTGGAGTCAAGACTTGAGTCTTCTACTTTCTATCTCTATGAAAATTGGCAAAAACTTAATTTCTGTAGGTTAGTGTCCTCGTCTTTAAAATAAAGGAGTTGAATTAAACAGCTTCTAAGCTTCCTTCTAATTTTAGACCTGTGAACCTATGACTTCTCCTATTTCATAAGTGAGGAAACTGAGAATCAGTGAAATTAATCTTAAAGTTTAATAAGTGAAATCCATTTAAACTTTAGGTGTTGCAAAGCATCTTACAAATGGCATTTAATTTCAAGCTGTCACCAAAACTTCATGATAGGTACTACAGGTATTATTATGCTCATTTCACAAATTGGGACACTGGCATGTATAGGGCTTGCACAATTTACCCCAAGGTTATGTGGGTAGAAATGTCAATCAGGATGTGAATCCAGGTCTCCTTACTTAATATCCAACACTTCTTACTACTCTGCTATGTGATCATTTATAGAAAATTTTTATAGTATTTTGTGAAAGGCACATATCAATTTTTCCTATTTGAAAACAAGAACTGTCTCTCGCATCTCCTGTCCTCTCTGGATATGCAGATGGATATAAATGTATGAATATGAAGATGATATAGATATAAAATATATCCAAATATCTTTATAAAATATAGACACACACGTACATGTATATATGCACTAAATATAAAGATACTAAACTATCTCTTTCATGAGGTTGTTATAAGGAGAATGCTGGGTAAATATCAAATATCACATAAATATATTATCATAACCAAGAATTATACAGGGAAGAAAAAGTACATGAGTTTTGCTTAGTAGATTTCCCTAATCTATTCACCGTTTTCTCATACATGTATATTATGTACTGTTTTGATTAAAAATGATGAGGGCCAAGATCAAAAGGAAGAATAGTATTTTAATAAAAGCCATGCTGATAGAGATAAACTGACCACGCGCCTGTAAGAAACCTATTCCAACCTCACCCTCAGCTATTTCCCTTCTTCTCTCCATGAGCTCAGGTAGCTAAAGAGAGCAGTTCAAAGTCACTTCCCCCTATTTTAAAACCGTCCCTCACCTTGAATACGTAATCCAAAACAGGAAACCCATTGGACCACGGGAAATGTAGTTTTAAGGACCCCAAGTGATTTTAAATGACACAGTACCCATATACATACATGTGGATTGATTATACATATATAGGTAGATTTTAGCTAGATGATAGATATAGATAAATGATAAGAAGCTATTCAAGAAAACAGTGATAGGCAGAGAAGGGGGGATAACTAAACTAATACTTAGCATAGCATCAGTTGCATAATTCAGAAGTTTTTTGGTATTTCATATAATTGTGGGAAGAGATTTGAGAATAGCCTCCCTGTTTAACAGAGAAGGGAATAGTGAGATGGGAAGGTTAACTGATTTGCTCACCATCACAGGACAAGTTATTGGCTGAACAAGTAAAGCACTGATAGCCTCTGGGCTTTCAATCTGTTGCTTAGCTACTGACCCACAAAAGCTCCCAACTGACTTGAACTATAGTGCGCTAGAAGATTTTTAGACTTAAATAAAGCCATGTCTATGACACCAAAATAAGAAGTGAGAAGGTGGAGGGAAAGTCTGTCAACTAATTATTTTGTTTTTACAAAACCAATGTGACTGAAAATTTTTCATACAATTGTGTCTCTAGAAATGTAATTAATTGACTAGATAGCTTTTGAGAAATTGTATTTATTTTTGTAATCCAAAAATTTTTAAGAGGTAATCTTCTTTTCTTTATAATATAATATTTTTCTAATGATGCTGACTGTTTTGGGGAAATTGAACATTGTGAAACTGAAGTCGGATATGATTCCCCAAGGTCACCGTCAAGGTACACGGTGGACAGGAGTAAACTACAACACATTACAAAGGAATTATAAATGAATAAGTGGAACATTGCTTTCATAGAAATGTGATCTCCAATGGAAAGATGGACTATTCCTGTGACTAGAACAGGCAGTAATTGTTAAACAACTGATATATTCTCAGTGTCAAAGGAACTTGGAAAAAAGGTCCCCAACACATTTGGCAGAACCCTTAGAATGAAATGCTAGCAAAACATTAACAAGATAAGTAGGCAAGAATGAATAAATTGTAGTCTCCATCTTTAGAGGGAAAAGCTCATTTTGATTCATAGATCTGCTGTAATTTGTGGAATTGGTTGACTATTTTGTAGCTACATGGAGAGATCTAGTACACAAAGAGGTTTACAATATAACTATTCTGAGAACTATGTATTGAATGAATAAGAAAAGACATATAGAAATTGTTATATGGCGATGTTCTGGAGAAATGATAAGCCCCCTCAGAATCATATTCCCTAGGGCTCGATGCATGTGAAATAAGATTCTCCATTTTCAAACTGTAAAAGAACTTTCATTGATCCTGACATTTAATTCTATTAGACTGTTTAGAGGCAGCTAGGTGTCATGGTGGGTAGATAACTGCACCAAGTGTCAGGAATACTGTACTTCAAACCTGGCCTCAGACACTTCCTAGCTACGTGACCTGGGGCAAGTCATTTAACCTCATTCAGTCTCAGTTTCATCATCTCCTAAATAAGGATAATAATAGTACCTACCTCTCAGGTTTCTTATGAGGAAAAGTGATATATTTGTAAAGCACTTTACAAATCCTAACCTTTGCTAGTTATTATTGTTGCTTTAAAACGTTTTTTAAAACTTAAAAAGTTTTTAAAAAGTTTTAGTTTCTCCAATGAGATCATTTTATAACTTCTCCAGGTATGACTAGATATGTAACATGTGAATGTATATCTGTAGAAAATTGTGAAACTTCCTCATTGAAAATATATGAATTATGCACATATATGTGTGCATATGTGTATACACATATGCACACATACATATACATATGCACACAAACATATGGATAATGTGTGCATTATAAAACACATTTACATATGCATGTGTTTATACATGTGTATATGTATACATATATGTAAATCTTAGGGTACTATATAGATTTTAGCTATATTTGACTTGGTGATCTTAACTTATTCCTTGAACCAAAATTTCTATGAAATTTTAACCCTATAGAAAACAGGAATTATCTCGTGAATGCTATTGTGTTTTGATTAAGATTTCTATATTTTTATGCATTTATAGTACTTCCCAAAATATAGAAGTATGTATCCAGATGTATTATATACACATATATGAATATATGAGTATTCATTTGGTTGCGTATGCATACATGCATATTGCACGTACATGTATATGGACAAACATACCACACTGAGATAGTAAGGAAACAACCTTAAGCCTAAAATGCAAGATAAATATCAAAGTCACAACAGCTTCTTATGAATGTAGTTGGAGGAAGCTTCACTTTAGAATTTTTACTTTCTTACATTAGCAGATGAACTTTCTTAAGCTTTCTCCTTCTCAATATGCATAGTGTACATTCCAGCCACAAACACAAGTAGTGGAAATGAATGGAAAAGGCAAGGTATGCTGCCAAGACTATAAAAAGTACATCTAGGCTGCTAAAAACTCATTAAAAATATGTCACTGGTTTGATGTTTTATCAATCAAAGACGGAAAATGAAACCCGTCTTGTGTCGTCTCTTTTTTCAAGAAAATCATCACATTCACCTTCAGTTACAAGAAGGAGAATTATAACATATCTTGACTACACTGTACCATTTGAAACACTGATGGCAAGTGAATTTGGCTATAGATAGGAATTCTTAAGTGCATTTTTCTTCTTATTTCCAAGAAATTGTTGGTTCCAACTGCTTGCTATCTCTCCCTCTCCCTCTCTCTCTCTCTCTCTCTCTCTCTCTCTCTCTCTCTCTCTCTCTCTCTCTCTGTCTCTCTGTCTCTCTCTCTTTCAATGTATATGCTCCTTTCTTATGGTTTACACATGTGTTGCAGAGCGTGGTTGCTCTAATACTCTGTATCTCCCGGGGATGAAATGACTTAAAAATTTAAAATAAACTGTTAGAGTCCTAGTGTGAGGATTTAAGAGTTTAGGAGAAATGGGAGTTCAGAACAGTTTAGCATGTATGCTTTGTAGAATCAGGAGGTATTGAAATTGAAATCTTAAATAATTTATAAAACCTCAAACTGGATAATTCTACTCTTTCTACTTTGGGGGAAAAAAGTATACTTTCAAGTTGCCTCTGAGAGTAAGAGGCAAAATGGTTGGGTAGATAGTTCTCAAAGCCAAGAAGATCTGTGTTCAAGTCCTGCCTCCAATAAATCACTTAACCTCTCTTAGATTTCTCTAATAGGCGGCACCCTAAGACAATAAGTTAAAAAGTACTAACCTTTTGGTACAGAGTGTTTTCTCATTTGGGAGGAGTAGCTGAGAACAAATCACAAAACCTGAAATAATTTTAGAAAGAACTTTATTAGTTCATTTGACAAAAGAGAAAGTCAGGAAAAGCTCTGACTCCATCCTTGAAGCTTTAGATTATTTAGAATTCCAACAAGAGCATAAGGACATTTACCTGAATGGCCTCACTTAGGCAGTAAGGTAGTTCCTAGAGAAAGGCAATTTGAGATGTATGTCAGCAGGTAAGTATAAACATTTCATCAATGTGAGGAAACTCAAAATACAAGCTTTAGTTGGATCCAGAATAAGACCCAGGAAAATCACTTAACTCTTATTTGCCCAACTTAAACCCTTTGCTGCTATTGAATAGCACTAGGCTGCAGAGGCATGAAAAAAAGGTCAATTCATATGTTAGTTTACATGCATGTTCTAAGGCAAGCAGAGGTTTAGAAGGTCTAAGAGTAGAAATTGAAAAGAAAAAAATGTGGTTTCTTGTCAGTCTGGGCTGAAATTATCTACTCTGAAAGAACTGTTGGAGTAAGAATGGAAGTATATGATTTGTCACTTGTTTATTTGGGTATATGTTTTAGGGTTTTGGTTTTACATGACTATTCACTTACAGAAATGAATAATATAGAAACATGTTTTATGCAATAATACATGAATAACCCAGATTGAATTGCTTGCCAACTCCAGGAGGGGAGAAGGAAGAAGGGAGGGAGACAATTTGGATCATATAACTTCAGAAAACTCATGTGGAAATTTGTTATTAAATTTTTAAATGAAATTATCTACTCTTTTTTATAATAATATAGTACTCTTCTCCTGTTGAGTCATTTTTCAGTTATGTCCTATTCTTCATGATCCTATTTGGAGTTTTCTTGGCAGAGATAGCAGAGTGGATTGACACTTTTCAACTCATTTTACAGATGAAGAAATTGATGTAGACTTAGTTAAGTGATTTGTTCAGGGTCACATAGCTATTGTGCCTAATGCCACCTTTGAACTTGGGTCTTCCCTAATCTAGGACTGGTGCTCTATTCTTCACATCACATAGCTGCCCTATCTTAGGTTCTACTTTTCACCAGGCTCAGTCTCTGCCCAAAATGGCATGCAAGAAGGACAGAAATGCCCCATGCTTGATGCCAGTTTCCCTTTATTCTTATCTAATAGAGCTCCACAAACTGGCAGCCTCTCCTAGTTCTCTCTGTGGCTGTATCCTTTGGCTGAGTATTGTTGAACTGCATGGGGGACTGCTACCACCATTACACCTGTTGATGGGTATTGAATGGTGGTAGAGTTTTGCACTATTGTATTGTATTGTATTTGGGTATATCATATCTTTGGGATTAATAAGAGAAGGAATGCTAAGTAGTCATATTAAGGATTAGGAAATAGCCTCATCTTCTGTTAGTATAACAGGTTGTTGAAGTTTTAAGGCTTTTGTTATAATAGGTCAAAGAGAAGTTTACATTACTTTGCCACTTCTTCATAATTCTTATTTTGGAAAAGTTTGAGAGGTTGTCATCATCAGAGAAAATTTCTAGTCTTGCACATTTGTTCCAATGTATGTGTGTGTGTGTGTGTGTGTGTTTTATTCATTACTCATTTTAGTATTCCCAGTATCTAGCTCAATGCTTGACACATAGTAAGTGCTTGATAAAATAGTTAATGGATGTCTTGAATAGGAATAAATAATCACAAAGAGCTAATATGGCTTCACCAAAAAGGAATGGGTTAGGACATGCTGAACTAATTTCTATTTTTGACAGGACTAATAGACTAGATAATTAGACGAATGCCATGGATAGTTTACTCCAATTTTGGCTCGAATTTGTATAATAGGGGCCTGGCCACTAATCCCATTTCCTATGAGTATGGACAGTGTTTCACTGATAAAAATTTCCTTAGTGAAAGTTTGGGGAAAATTTCCAAGACATTCATGATTATGTGTAATGGAAGATCCTTGAAGGGACTTTGAAAACATACTGTTTCTGGTTTCAGTATGCTGAACATATCTCAGATAACTTTTTTTTATAGTGACAGTTGCAGAACCAAAGTTGGGATGCCTTCAAATGACCTGTATTAGCTTTTTTTATTCTCTTATTTGACTTCTTTTTAGGTGATGCCCTCATGCTAAGTGCCAAGACAATAAGAGATGATGCAGTTCTCAACAGATGTGGAGAATGTAAAGCCTCTCCTATGTGGGAAAGATTATTTTTAAGTTATATTGATGTGCAATGGAAGTTCCTTTGAAAGTCTTTGGAGCATGTATAGATATCCTATGAGTGATTGTGGTCTGTAAATGACATGGCAGACAATGGCATTTTTCTGCACTTTGGGAATTGGAAATAAGGACATCTTTAAAAGGCCTTACGTGGATTTTTCTTTTTTCCCAATTTAACTTCAGGTGACTTTTTCCTATTGGGGAATGAGACAATGGGTGTTCTAAAAGGAAAGACCTTAGTACTTTTCTCAATCTCAGGCAAACATGGGGATAATGTATTTAATGTTATTCTTGCAGAAAATATAGAAAGAAGTGATCTAGATAATAATTTAATTAAATGAACCAAAATTGGTTGAATTGTCGAACTCAGAGTCAGCATTAATTATTCCCATGTCTGCTTAAGAGGTAACCAAAGGAGTGTCATTAGGGATCTGCCTGTTTCATTTCTTTATTAATCATTTGAATAGAGGTATATATGGCATGCTCATCAGATTTGCAGGTAATTTAGATATAAAAATGAATCACTAGTATACTGGAGGTGAGACTCAGTACCTTAATGTTCTGGATAGATTAGAAAATTGAACTGAATATAATTATGAAATTTATTTGGAATAAAATTGTGTTAAAAAACTCACAAGATGTTACAGAGTTAGAGCTAGAAGAGACTTCAGAATTCATCTAGCCTAAACCAATTATTTTACAGATGATGAAACCAAGGCCAAGAGATGCAAATGAATTGTTCAAGATCAACTAGATTGTAAGCAGAAGGACCAGGAATTGAACCCAGGTCTTCCTTCTCTAAATCTGACACTTTTCCTTTTACATTATGCTACTTATACATTAGTGTATTTGAGCTTTAAAGTGAAGGGGTTTTTAAATTTTATTTTGGGGATCATATAATTCGGGGGAAATTATAAGATGTCAAGTAGAGAACATGGCTTCACCTCCTTTGACTGGTACTTTTGGGGTTACACTGAGCAAGTTACATAATCTATATGGGCTTCATTCTCTTCATCTTATATGATGAAAGTTGGACTAAACTCCCTTTCCTGCCTCTTCCCAATTTATCAGCCTTATTTTAATAGATGAGAAAGCTGAGGCTCAAAATTTCATGGGCTTACCCATGCTTGAATAGCTTGTAAGTTCCATGTGCAGGGTCTCTGACTACAAATGCAGGATTTTTCCAAATAAGTCCCAATGCATTTCCAGCAGAAATACTGTTCTTTTGTACTTCCCTGACAATAGAATATTTCTTCCTCACTAAGTAGATGAAAAAAAGTCAAGCTAAAACTTCCTTGTTTACCTGGTATTCTCCAGTCTAGGACAGTGACTGACAAGACTTTTGGTTAATCCTACATAGAATTTCCTCTGAATTGACCTCAATCCCACTTATTTTGTTGCAAATCCTCTTCTCTGACTTTAGCATCTTGCTAATTACTCATTAACCTCTCTAGACCATTCTAGTGCTCCTTGGAAAGGTCATCTGATCCCCATTCAGTGCTAGAGGACTTACCCTTTACATAAACCACTAGTTGTCGAAATAGCAAATACTGAACACTCCCAAACTACCACCAATAAATGAAACTCCCTCCCCCTGGTTTTTTTTTTTTTGTAAAGAACCTTTCTCTTAACTTCACAATAGCAACACTCCAGTGAACTCCATTTCCTCCACATCACCTTTATATAGAAATGGCACAGCTGCTCAAATACTGTCAACCTCATATTAACATCACATCTCACACACCTTTTATGTCTTTCTAGAACAAAAATACCTCTGGTAATCTGAGACCATGGGGCCAAATTTTCATTCAATGTCATTCAGCTTCTCAGGATTAGCATAGCACTGATCAATTATGGTGTCACATATGTCATTTCTTGTTCAGTTTATTTTAACACTGAACATTTTTTAAAACACACATACACACATAAAGACTATTGATCGGATAGTTCATCATTGTATTTGTCTTTTTGTAAAGGCATTTTCCCCTCTTTCTGTTCCTTTTTTAAAAAGGAATAATGGCTTATAAAGAAACCCTCTATTGATCTATGCATAGCCTATTTAATTTCCAAGTTCTAATAATCTCATTTGGGGTGGTTTCCCCAAACTTGTTTCCATCTTTGTACTGCTTATATGCTTATTATCAGTGACCTGAAGCAGGAATGGATAATTAAAATAATAAAGTGATCAGAGTTTTTTTATTTGAGAAAGGATAGTTGGGGAACTAGACCTATGATTGCATAGGGATCTCTTGGTGAGGAATTTTCTCCTCTCTCTTCAATTTATGCTCTTAGAGAGGGAAAGCTTCCTAAATCACTAAGAGATTAAGTGAAATGCCTAAAGTTACTCGGGTCAGTGTCAGAGACAGAACTCAATGACTTGTTTTCCTGGTTCAACACTAGCTTTCCGTCTATTTTTCCATGTTGCTTCTATTACTTGAGGAAATATATTGACACTATAAAATTACACAAGGTTATATATAAGAGATTTCCTTCTAGATCCTATGTAGAAAGATGAGGCCCAAGACACTGAGTGGCTGTAGGACTTCATCAAACTCCCATGCTTGATGATTCTTAACCTTCTCCATCATTACCCTTCTCAGCTTCATTTTATGTGTTGTTCTCCCTTTTTGGACTGTAAATTCCTTGAGGGCAGGGACTATATTTTGCTTGCACTTAGCATAGTCCCTGGTATGTAGTAGATCCTTAGTAAATGTTTATTGACTAGTTATATTTGGAAGAAACCTCAAAGATGATCTAGTTCAACCACAGGGACAGCATTGTGTAGTAGAGAAAACATTAGATTTGTATTCAAAGAAAATGCATTTGAAATCTAAGTCTTCTAATTGTCCTTTAAAAAAAGTCATTTAACTTCTTTGAGACTCACTTTTTTTCCCTTGTAAATTAAATAATTTACAACATGACCCTTGAGATCCCTTTCAGCTCTGAATCATGATTTAAAAACAAATGTAATTATTAACTTTATACCAAATATTACTAAAATTTTAATTTATTTTATTTGGCTGTAACAAATAGATGAAGAAATAAAATAAGGAATAAAAACTTACTTTAGAAATCAATATAGCCAATGTCATTTGTTTTACAATTATTTATATATTTTCTAAATTGTCAATGAATAAAGTGTCAGAAAAAAAGTAGTCACTCTGGTTTCACTCTGGTTCTCTATCAGAACTTTTGTTGGCCATTTTTTGGCCAATATATTCATATTTCTTCTTTTAAAAATGTTTAGAAAAGGGTATTTACTAAGGAGGTATATGAAGAATTGTTGGTATATCTATATATCCCTCCACCCCAATCTGTGACAGACTTCCACAAGTGCATTCAGTTAGCAAGGGAAAGTGGGATTAGGTGTCGAGGACATGTGGCAAAGGGGTAACTAATAGTTCTTGATTCCTGGAAGTCCCTTTCTTCCAATTTTATAGTACTCAGGAAGTTCCCTTTGGGCATACTACACTCTACAGAGACATATATACATATATATATATATATATACATATATATCCTTTTATAGTCATATGGTTTCCTTATGAAGTTATAAATCTTTATGCAATTTATTCGTAGCCCCCAGTACAATGCTTCCAGGCATTATTCTAGAGTACAACACTAGAATGTTCATGAGGAAAGTCCAGATCTAACAGACCTGTGCGAGTGATAAATCTTCTACCCCCTTATATGAAGATTATATTTTAATGTTAACAGTAGTATTGAGTTAATTATGATTGTAATTCTAAGGTAGTTAAGTAATGTCAGCATAAGTGATGATTTTAGTAGGCCTTTTGTAATGATTTTAGTATGTTTTAAAAGTTTTTAATTAAGTAAATAATTACTTTAGCATAGCTAATCATTATTAGCATAGGCCTCAGTTTGAGCCTTAGTCTTAAATTTGTTTTATCATGTACTCTTGGTAATTATGGTCCTGAACTTGTAACTTGGTCTTCATTAGCACAGAGGCTTTTCCCTCAGTTAAGAAGCTTGGTGCCACCCTTTAACCTTTGTATACACCCTAGTATATATGCATGAGCAGGTTTTGCCTCACCTGGAGGCTTGTCACCTCCTCCTTACCCTGGTCACCTTAGTATATATCATCCTTGACATCATCAGGCTTAGAAAGTAGAGTTCAGGCTCCCCTGTTTCCCCCTTGCCTATCAAGTGACTTCTACCAATGAGAAGTATTGCCTGATTACCAACCACATCTCTATATTTTTATCACTGTCCTGAATTATTTTTAAACTAGTGTATAAATTGTCTAGTTCTTGGGGAATAAAGGAAGGCCTCTCACATTGCTCTGGGTCTTTTGGTCTTGACCAGAAGTCCGGCTTTATCATGGGACGAACACTCTCTTAATAAATCCATTTCTTTTTGCCTTGGAACCTGAGATTTCATTTCTCTTACTGGTATTTCTGTGGGTAGAAAATTTGCCACACCTTTCAAAACTCTCAAGGTTCTCTGCAGGTAAAAGTCGGGGTGATGATTTAGGAAGAACTATATTGAAGAGAGAGCAGAGGCCTCTCTTTTTGTTTCTTACCCCTCTTTTCCCTGCCCCCTCCATCTGCTACCTAACATTTTTTTCTCTTTCTAATCAGAGATTTTAGTGGAATACTATAGTTGCTCCAAATTTTATTATTTCTGTTCACTTTTTTCTCTTGTAAGTGCCTAGTAAATCTATTTTCTGTTCTTCTAATTCTCCTTTCTTTTTCTCATTTCACAAAGGCATTTCTTTAGTGACTAAGATTTAAGTATTTAAGGATCTTAATTATAAAATGTACTATCATTTACATATAACCTTATTGCTTATATTTATTACCTTCAGATTTTATTTTAAAATTAAAAATAATAATACAAATAAAAAATATGTGACAGGAGAACATTGTACATAGTGACAACAATAGTGTATGATGATCAACTGTGAATGACCTAACTATTATCAACAAGGCCAGTGTCCAGTGCATACCGAGAGTCTCATAATGAAAAAGGCTATCTGCCACCATAAAAGGAAATGATGGTATCTGAATACAAATTGAAGCAAATCATTCTGTATTTTGTTTCCTCCATGAATTAATTTTCCCTATTATAAGCAATATGTATCTTGTTGCACAACATAATAAACATGGAAATCCGTATTGTATGATATCATTTATACAACCTACATCATATTATTTATCTTCTTGTCAAAGGGAGAGAGTTGGAAGAAAAAGAACACTGACTGCAAAATGTCAAAATGATTATTAAAATTATATCAATATGTAATCTGGAAAAATAACAATAATTTAAAAATTAACATTCAGAGCACTTATATTCTTGCCTGCCTTACTCTATACCATAATTTGTTATAAGAAATCATGAGTTTCTTTTTTTTCTTCCTCAACCCAAACTTCTACTTCAACTGATCAAATTCATCATAACCTAACTAAACATTAGTTTACTGTATTTCCTATTCTAAAGAAATTTTTAAATAAAAAGCCTTATTATAATGGGTTTTGTAGAAATTCAGTACCTTGTATCTGAGTTTCTTAATCTCTGGTGAAGACTCCCAAGATACCCATGGATAGATTTCAAGAATTCTGAGAAGTTACATCTATATTTTCATTCATGTCTAATTGAAATTTGGTATTTCCTTCAATCATTTAAAAACAATGTTCTGACAAGTGGTCCACTGACTTCACCTAATTTCCAAAGTGGTTAGTGATATATAAAAAAAATGGTAAAGAACCCTGTCTTTAGGGAGAGGCTATTACTATTCAAATGGTTGAATTTAAAGCATTATTAGACTACAGAGGTATTTGCAGGCAGAAAGACTTTGGGATATCTTTTAAATCCCACCACATATGTAGCCACTAGCTCTGCCTAGGAGAGAAGAATTGTCTGTTTCACATGACACTATTTATAGAATTAGTACTAGAGCCTAGGCTGCTCAAGTTGTAGTTTAGACCAGAAGAGGAAATAGGGAAGAAGTAACTTCTCTGTCAGCTTAAGAAAGAAAAAAAAAGAGTTTCTTTCTCTCTCTCTCTCTGTCACTTGCTTCAAGGTCTCCAGAGAAGACATAAAAATATAATATCTTGAATTTACACTGTGCTTCATAATTTGAAAAGTGCTTTACTCACAACAGAGAGATAGCTGGTATGAATAAGATTATCATTCCACAGCATGAAAAACAGTGAGAAAAATATCCCGTTTCAGTTACTGACACTTTAGTGATAGCTCATTAAGAATAAACTCTAATGGGAGTTTCCAAGAAGAAAGAATGTAATTTCTCTTGATTTCATCAAGTCCTCTTCAGTTTATAGACTGGTTATATCATTTGACTTTTTTTTGTTTAAATTCTTTCTAAAGTAAATCTATCCATTTTCCATCCTTGTAAGCTGCAACACCCTGAGAGAATTTTCCTTTGTAATGAAGAACTGAAATTTAAGCAAAACTTGGTTATGTATGTCTTTCTTTACATACTGTCCACAACTCATCTGTCAATAAGAGGAAAGCAGGGAAAGGAGAGGAGAAAGATCATCAGTCCAGTGCAATAATGGTCACTTCATTGTGGTAAGCTCCTATGCTTTTGAATATTCTTTTTCATTACATTATTATGACCATTGTGACCTTTGTTCTGATCCTGCTTACGTTCATTGTGTACCAGTTCATACTTACCAGTTAATCTCGAGTTTCTCTCAACTCTTCCTATTTGTCATTACTTATAGCAGAGAAATACACAATTATATTAATAAATTACTATTAATAAGAGTCCCTTATTTTTAGTTTTTGCTGACACAAAATTGCTATTTTTAAGTACTGGCATATATTTGACTTTATCTCTGAACTTTTGGGCATATATGCAAGGCTGTGCTAGTAAATATTAAAATAGGTGTCTGAAAATAATATAAAAAGCATGTGGAACATATTTTGAAGTAACCTCCCTTATTAACATTTTACAACACTTTCTTAAGTGTAGACAATAAACAGAACACTATGCCATGTTTTAATTTGTAGCATTTGTTTTTTTTCAGAGATGTAATTGCTTACATTGAAATTTTACTGATAGGGAGAACCAGTACAACCTGACTCCAGTGCATTACTTCCTTATATGTCTTCCTTATATGTCTTTAACTCAAATACTTTTGGGTTAAATGATATTTATGAGTTAATTGACTTTCCTAGTATAATTCCAAATTGTTTTCCAGAAGGTTTGAGATAATTTATAAATCGACCAGCAATGTATTTGAGTGTTTACTTTTCCATACTCCCTCTAAAATTTATAGTCTTTTGTCATTTGTTATATGTACCATTCTCTAATGGTTATGAGATTATACTTCAGGATTAGTTTAATTAAGAGAGAGAGAAACTCAGGATTAATAATTATATAAATAATAATAATACAAATTATTATTTATATCATTTATAAATAATATAACAATTATTATTTATATCATTATTAATTATTTGGATTTTCACTGCAATATGGTTGTTGATATTGTAAATTTCTTCTTTCAAAACTTGCTGTTTATATCTTTTGACAATCTGTGGGACACATTAATATTAAGAAACCTAGATCAAGAAAGAAATAATTTCCACATTCATACTGCCTCTTATAAAACACATAATGACATGAATTTACCCAAATACACTTGAAATGTATGGCCTCCACTCTCTCAGAATTTAAAAATGTAATAAAACTGACAAATAATTTTGTTTATACAGATTTGCCCTAAATGTATAAATAATGGTCAAAGATCCTCCTTTCATCTCAAGTTTATTCTTCATTAAAATGAAGGGGTTGAACTAAGATTCCCTCTAGTTCTTGATCATTGATTCTCTAATTGGTTGTCTCATTTATCAAGGGCATCCAAACCTTTTTAAGGAGGAAATCTCTCACAAAAAGATAGCATGGACAAAATTGCAGGCTAGATGGAGTGTAGGCAGCTATGATATTTGGCAAATAAAATGTGGGACTTGGAGTCAGGAAGTCCTGAGTTTAAATCCTGTCTCAGTCATTAGCCATATGACCCTAGGCAAAGCACCAACTTTTTCCAGTCTCAGTTTCCTAATCTGAAAAAGAGAGTTAATAATAGCACTGACTTTTTATAGATGTAAAGATAAAATAATATAATAAGTATAGTATAAAACACTTTGCAAATCTTGAAGTGCTATATGAAGGCTAGCTATTATTATCAGAATAAATCCTGGTATGCATGTGCAAATAGAATTGTTTTACATCAAGCCAGATTCACAGAATGAAAGTGCTAGGTGCAACCAGAGGAATCCTACATACTATCTGACACTTAGAGCCTTAGAAATTTCATGGAATATCTAAAAGTAAATGATATCCCTGTGCTCATACAGTTATTGCTAATCTGTGTCATGACTTGAACACAACTTTTTTATACTTCAAAATGTGAGTGTGAAATTCCCTACCCCCTTATAGGAGGATTAGATTTTTAAGATAAGTGATGATTATAAGTTTTGAATATCTAATCATTGTTAGCATATGCCTCAGTTTCAGCCTTAACCCTTAACTTGCTATATCATGCACCCTCAGTAATTATGGTATTGAACTTATGACTGGGTCTTCATTAGCATAGAAGCTTTTGCCTCAGTCAGAAGCTGGTGATACCCCTTCACCTCTGTATACACCCTAGTATACGACATCAGGCTTTTGCCTCCCTTGGAGACGCGACACCTACTCCTTGACCTGGCCACCTTAGTATCCATCGTTCTTTGACATCATCAGGCTTAGAAAATAGGGTTTAAGCTCCCCCCGCTCCTTCCTTGCCTATCACCAATGAGAGGCATTTCCTAGTTGCCTCACCCAATGAATAGTAATTTTGCATGCCTCTATTTTTATATGGGTATAACTACTATCTTGGATAATTTCTGTACTAGTATATAAACTGTGATATTCTTAGGGTATAAAGGAAGGCCTCTCCCAGTGTTTGGGGTCTTTTAGTCTTGACCAGAAGTCTGGCTTTATTGTGAGATAGGCCTTCTCTCAATAAACCTATTTCTTTTTGGATTGGATACTGTTTCTTTTGCCAAGGGCCAACAGAGGGGCCAGGGTCCCATTGAGCCTATTGTTATATTAAAGGATGGTCACTACTATCTATTTGATGTATAAATAGATGGAGTACAGAGAGATGATAAGATGGTACTTCTCCTTATAACAGTTGCCCAGGTAGGATCCTTTAGGTCAAAGTGTTTGATCCCTTCAGGACCCACCTGGGGTTAATTGACATTAATTATTGGGCTCTTCAACTGAGGTAACGTTGATAATCTGACTGTATGACTCCCTTCCCAAATAAGCTTTGGAAACCAATTCAGGAAGGTACTTTAAACTATAAATATATTTGGTAAGAAGGATAATGTGTGGGATAGAGGTAATAGGAGATCCTACTTTAAATTGATACTAATGAATCTCTAACTGCAGGCAAATGAAGGAATCAAGATGATAGCTTCTCTCTGGTACAGCCTGGCCAGGGCTAAACCAGAGTAGGCAAATTGCTGCGAAATCTTCAGCTTCTTCTTCAGTAGATCTTAAGCCTTATCAGTTGAGATATCCACCCTTTCTACCCTCTTCTTCGTCTCCTGCCCACTTCCCGGATCCCTCCCGGGCCCTGGGAAGCCTAGATAACTAAGATGATGAAACTCCTAATATCTAGGGGCAGTAGAAACAGAGATGGTGGTCGAATACAAGTTGATGATGGTACAGGAAACACAGGAGGAGCTTGCAGGGTTGAGTTTTCAAGTCTCTATCTCCAAAGACCAGGATCTACACTGATCTCTAGCCTCAGGGACAGGTAAAGAACCCAGAACCTCTGTCAGGGGTTCTCAACTGCTCTCTCCTGAGTCTGCATGCCTCTCTGGGAACCTTCTATCCAAATGATTCACCTGTCAATCAAAAGTGAACTTCAAGCTCCTAGAGATTCAATATAACACTACGCAGTATGACAGTCATGCATGGATCTTGTGATCTGAAAATCAGGCCACAAGAAGGATGGAAACCCCAATCAGACCCTCCCCCCCCCCCCCGTGTGACTCCCTTCTGACCAACACTTTTTTATTACTGGAATTGCTGTAGTCAATTTCTCTAGGAAAGCCCCTAGTCTTGTAGTTTAAATACAGAAATCCCTTTAAAGAAATCCTCTAGTCACCTTATAATAAACCAGCAATTAATGAGTTAATATTTCATACACTTAGCAAAACAGCATGCAAAATGATAGAATCTGCTTCTAATCTCTTCTGATTCCTAAGAAATCTGGAGGACAGAGGATGGCAATTTCAAACACCTTATTACTTAAATATTACTTAAAACTTTTATTACAGGGGGCAGCTGGGTAGCTCAGTGGATTGAGAGTCAGGCCTAGAGATAGGAGGTCCTAGGTTCAAATCTGGCCTCAGACACTTCCCAGCTGTATGACCCTGGGCAAGTCACTTGACCCCCATTGCCCACCCTTACCACTCTTCCACCTAGGAGCCAATACATAGAAGTTAAGGGTTTATTTAAAAAAAAAAACATTTTTATTACTTCATTGCTTTAACACATTGAACTTAATCATAGTTTTAGAAGTTCACTTTACCCTACCTATTGAAATGCTGAATAATAAAAAATTGTTATGGAAATTTATTTGGAAAAAATAAGGCCTCGGTAACCTTTGAATGCTGTTTAAACTAAAATGTAATCTACGTAAAAAAGGTGTTGTTTCTTCCGAAATTCCTATGTAACTTTGAATCTATGCTGCTTGGTCTAAAAACATAATGTGTATTATTTCATATCAGCCATGTGGACAAAAATGATCTTGAAGGAAAATATAGAATTAAAACACAGCTCAAAGGCTGGTAGAACAGTTCTGGGCTGACTTGTTCCTACCGGATTGTTCTCAGTTTCTTTTCTTATCTTCTCACCAAAGCTGCCATGCTTTTTCAAGCTTCCTGTTGGTGTGTAGGCTGGCCCTACACATTCTCTTATTTGATTTTTTGTTTTGCTAAGAGAATTTTTCCCGCAAAGGATACCTCTAAAGCCACTTTACCATGTTGCCTCCCTTCTATGAATATAAAACTCTCAAATTTACATTACAATTATTGCAAATATATAAATGTTTTGTTCTTCTGCAAATGTTAAACTATTTAAAGAGATATATTATCCAGTATTTTTCATATTTATATTCCCAACATAGTGTCCAAAAGGTAGTCAGCATTTATGAAATGTTTACTTTTTTTAATTGATCACTCATGACAAACCTTTGACATATGAAAAAAAAATATGACATTTTCTTTCATGATTAAAACAGCTAGTGACAGAAGTAGATTTCATGAATTTGAAGTTAGAAGAAATCTGTAATGTAGAAACTAATCTTTTACTACTGAACATAGGGAATTCTGAGGGCATTGCAGTTGAGTGGAGAGAAGAAAAAAAGATAATTATAGACTTAAAAGAGCAGTTACATCTTAATAGTTGTTCTAATTGATAGGAGATAAGGTATGAGAAAAAGATATCAATAAATGAATTTGCATCTGAATCCAGAGAGAGATTCCTCTATCTCTCTGCCTTTCCTTCCTTCCTTCCCTCCCTCTCCTCCTTCCCCTCCTTCCTTCCTTCCTTCCTTCCTTCCTTCCTTCCTTCCTTCCTTCCTTCCTTCCTTCCTTCCTTCCTTCCTTCCTTCTTTCTTTCCTACTTTCCTAGCACATATATACATACCTTTACATGTATACACACAGAAAAATACTTCACACTCATATGAATCCACTCTTAATAATGTTATAATTTCTTAGGAAGCTGAGCTAGTTTCCTGACAAGTTCAGTATGATTAATGACTTTACTATATAAAAGGCCTACTTTTTGTGTTCCCGTGCCTGCTTTCCTAGTTCTAACAGGTGTAATGAAATTTGGCTTCAGACATAATGGACTGTCTTTATTGCTGGCACTGCCTCTAGATTTGATGAAATCTCATTACCAAAGTAATATGAAATATTCAAATAGAATTCATCCTTATATTGCTAAAATGAGTATCTTTTCTTCACTTCTTCTAAGCAGTTCACTACTGACCCTGGAAGATTTTGAGGAAAGCTATTTTTAATCTTTTAATGGGCTAAATAAATGCTCCAAGGATCACAATTTTAGAGGCAGAGGGGAACTTGATCATGAATAGAGAGTGATGGTCAGTCATTATTTCCATTATGATTTTGTTTTTTTTTAGACCAACCTTTGATTTCATTTGTGTAAAGAACTTCTATCACTGAAACTCTCTCCTCTGATACAAATTATTACACTTATTTTTTCATTGCAATTTGGATTTGGAGTCAGGAGACTTGGATTAAAAAAACTTGCTATGCTACTTATTCTCTATATAATCTTGGGTAATCCATATAACCTCCAGTCCTCATTTTTCTCATCTGCATCTTGAATGGTTTGGACTAAATGACCTGTAACATTCCTAATGCCTTTAAATTCTTGATTCTATAAGCCTGTTATAGGTACAACAATTTACTATGCATAAGTGATGGAAAAACAGGAATGGAGCAATCTTTTTCCTCAAAGAATTCATATTCTCTGGAGTAACTGGGCTATAACACATACTTTTGAAGAGTTGCTTAGAGCCCTGAGAAGCATGATTACTTGCTAATGGTTATATAGCTACAAATGGATGTAATGTTTGAACTCCTTATTTATATCTAAATCTCTAGCCTATGCCATGATGCCTATTATAATTATGATTCAGGTTAAATCCTTTCCAGTCCATTCTGCCTTTAATACACAAACTTCTACAAGGGGACACACAAAGGAACCATATATCTATTAGTCTAATATCTATCTACATCGATATCTGTCTATCATCAATCTATCTATCTCTTTTTCTATATCCCAGGTTTGTGTTTTTAGCACAAATAATTTAAAAGATATTATGTACATGTCTGTATATGACAGATAAGTGACCCAGTAAAAAGAAAGATGGAGTCGAGAAGACCTAAGTTCAAATCCTTCCCCAGACACTTATTTGTTGTGTGACTCTGGACAAGTCATTTAACTTTTTTTGAAGCAAGTCTGCTTCAAAATCCTCATTTGTAAAATGAGAATAATAGTAACACCTCCCTCCCAAGTGTAATGGAGGATTGGAGGGATGTTAACTATTATTATTTGCGGGTTCACACTGGGGTGAGAGAGACAGGAATGACAGATGGACAGGACCAAACAGGAAAGGGAGACCAGGGTTTATTGCCAAGGAGCTAACTGTCAACAGGAATGGCAGTTAGGCCCAACAGTCACTCAACCCACCTAGGCAAGGGCTTATGGAACCAGCAGGCAAAAGGTAAAAGTTTATAACAGTTTAATGTGGGAAACAATAATAAAGGGTGGGAGTTGGGATTCTACACTTACAAGCTAAGGGCAAACCACAGGGGCAGGGGAAGGACTTGACTACACTAAACTAAGACCTAAGCCAGGCAGGGCCCAGAGAATAGCAGAACTGGAGTGGGAATCCTCACAGCAGAGTCCAGAGATGTTATCAGAATGCCAGAAACCAATTCCTCCAGAACTGATGGTCCAAAGAGGCACAGTAGGGAGAGGAGCCTGCAAGCTGTCCACCAGATCACAGATCACTCCCTACGCAGTGCTGTCATGCAGGATAGATGTCCTCTGCTTCCAACCTTCACACACTCCAGGATCCCAGGGAGTCAGGGTGCAACTCCACTAGCTCTGAGGTCTCCCAGGGAATCAGTTACTGCCTGTAACTTCCACCATGGAGTCCTTCCCAGAGAGTGCAAGCAACTTCCTGCTTCCCCATTCCATGTGGCATTCTCCAGCCCTTCCTGTAGGTCCACATTAACTATATATAAACTAATATCTAAATAATCCTCACAACACAAGATTATTGTAAAGATCAACTGAGATATGTATGCAAAGCACTTTGTAAACCTTGAATTGCCATATAAATGTTTGCTAGCATTAATTTATATTAGAAGCCTTGCTCACTTTTTTTTTCCTTGCTTACTTTTTGTAAGAAAGTTGCAGAGGTAATGTAGTCATTCACTCCTTTCTGTCATGTTCAATTCATTGGGCACTCCTTGGCAAAGATACTGTAATAGTTACCATTTCTTTATTCAGCTAATTTTACACATGAGAAATTGAGGGGAAGAAAGGTTAAGTGATTTACCTAGGCCACATAGCTGGTAAGTGTTGGAGGCCAGATGTGAACTCAGGAAATTAGATCTTCCTAACTTCAGGCTTAGCGCCTCATCCACTGTGCCATCTAACTGCCTACAAAGCTGTAAAGAGGTTATATTGATTGTCAGTTGAAAACATGCATCATTATTTAGGGAATGTAAATGTTCACATACCTAAAATAAGCATAAAAGCAATTTAATTTAAATTAAAAACAAATATGTGTGTGTTTTAATCTTGATGTCATTCTTTTACATCTTTTTTCTTCACAAATGCATATTCCTTCTTCCCAGACTTAAAGATTTCTCAGGCTACCAGCTTCAAGAGATCATCATAATTCCTATCTGCCCCCACAAACAGGAGATCAGTGAAAGCAAAAATGTTCTGCTTCATTTGACCTTTTCTTGTAGAAATATATTAAACATGTATGAAAATTGTGCGTTTTCTTTCATTGATTTCAGAATTTATTCATCCTGAAAGTAACAGAACATGGGTTTCAAGAACTGTCAGACACTCAATTTACTGCAGTCCCCAGTACTAAAATGTGCAGGGCTCAAAGAACATCAAAAACAAAGCTCCAGTTATATGCTCAGAATACAGAAGACTCTTGAGAGAGTTGCTGTATCCGTTGCCAAGTTTAGCTAGTTTGAACTTCTATGTCTCTGTGCCTTTTTTTCATACACTGAATAACAAATGTATTTACAGCGTCTAAGAACTTTGTAGCAGAATGTTTGAATTTAGATTCCCTTTAGAATGCTTAGAATACTATTATGTAAATGTGAAGTACAGGTATATATTTAGAAGTGCTATGTTTTCTCTATCAGAATAAAAAAGGAAATTGTTTTAAAGATTCAAAAACAAAGAAGTAATGTCTAGTTTTACATATAATTAACGTCATAAAATAAAAATAATAACATTTAGCATAAATAGCATTTGTATAGCACTTTAGCTTTTATAAAGTCATTTAAAAACATTATCTTATTTAATCCACAATAATCTTAGGAGGTCGGTGATATTATTATTTCTATTAGACAGAGGAGGAAACTGAAGTCCACAGAGATTATATGACTTCCCTCAGGACCCACAGTTATGGTCTGAGAACATATTTGAACTCAGATCTTTTTGACTCCTGACCCAGCACACTCTGCACTGTGCCACCTATATGCCACATCATTATTAATTTCAGTTAAAGTAAAGTAAAGTTAAAGTAAAGTAAAGTAAAGTAAATTAGGTAGCATAGGAATAAGCTTAGTAAAAGACAGTTCGATTCAAGTCAGCACTCATTGATTAAGTATCTGCTATATGGTCAGGAAAATATATATAATTTTTATTTGGGGGATATTTTGAAAGAGATTTCTTTCATTTTTAGTTGTCAAGCAGATGGCATAGACTTATTCATGTGAGAAATAAACTTTAGGTAATGTATTTTTCCAGAAAAATTATAGAGTTCAGTAAGGACAATAAAATAGAGCATTAAATTAGTTAGTCAAATACAGTAATAAGTAAAATATTACAGAATAAAATGAAATGCAGTTTATAACTTGGTATTTAGAGACTGACAGAAGCCAAGATCAAATATAATCTCTGTACTAAGGGAGGTATAAAGTTAATTGCTTTAACTTCCACCACATACTTTAAAATGCAACAATGGTCTAATTGCATTTTATGTACTTTTTCCCATACCACCCTCTCCAAAGGTCATTGAAAATCTCACTAAAAACTAAGTAGGATTAATGGTTCTTGTTCAGTCAAATTCAAGTCTTAGCTTGTTGAATATGCTGTGTGAAATTTGTTTGAAAATTATTCATTTCTGATAGGAAATAGGAATTAGTGGTAACGTAATGTTCCCTTCAGATTTTAATGCCATTTATGATTATTAATATGAAATAGCTAGCTTATTGAACCCTGGAAACTGCTGATTAAAATCTCAAATGAATGGAACAATGAGATGGTACAGTTGATATAGTGCCTGGCCTAAAATCAAGAGAAAACGATGTTGTATCTGGTCTCAAACACTTAATAGCTATATGACTTTGGACAAGTCACTTATCCTCTGCCCAAGTTTCCTTATCTGTAATGGGAGGATCATAGCCCCTTCTTCCCTGTCCCCAGAATTGTTGTGAGGATAAAATGAATTAATTATAAAGCACTTATCACAGTACATGACATATAGTTAAGCATAATATAAATGTCAGTTATTATAATTAATGTTATTATTATTTAAAATTCGAGTTTCAACAAATACTGTAATAGTGATATACAGATCCTTAAATAGCATGTCATTTCTATTATTTCCCAGTGAGAAGTCCAAGGGTAGCATGGGGTGGCTAGGAGAAAGAATTAAATAATTTGCATCAAACCCCTGGTACTTAAGTTTTTTTTCATTCTCCATCAGTTAGTTGGCTTTTCAATGAATGAAAACAAAACAAAATCATAAATGTGTACAAATAGGAAATACAATAGCTTTACATTTCTATTTGTATTTTCTTTCATATGAATTTTATGTCAAAAGTTCAGATAGTTGACTTTGGAAATCCTCTTTTGGAAAACTCAACAGTTTTAGAGACAGCATCAAATGCTTCTTTCCTATTTATTTATTCATTCATTCCTTTGTTCGGTGAGGAGGTAGTTTCATTATTAAAGAATGATAGATTAATAAATAGTTAAGATATTTTTTAGGCATTTAATCTGAGTTAGACACTAGGATAAACAGTGGAGATATAAACAGAAGCAAATAAAATACAGCCTACTTTCAAAGGAACTTAAATCATTAAATTTTTTTCCTTTATATTTTTTTCATAGTGCTCTCTTCTTCCCCAGAAAACCATTCTACTAAACTCTTCATACATAGTAAAGGAGGAAGAAATGGAAAAACAAATCAGCAAATTTAATCAATGTCAAAAAAATAAACCTGAAAAATATCAAATGTTTCATACCAATGGACCCACATCTTCACAAAGGGCTGAAGGGAAGTGTCTTATCTTCTTTGGACATATTCTTATAATTTGCAATCTTGCAACATTAATTTTCTGTTATTTCATGATTGGTTCTTCCTTTTCATTGGTATATTATATATTGTTCTCTTGACTCCCCACACTTCATTTTGAATACTTTTATATGGCCTTCTGTGTTTCTCTATATTCAACAGATTAATAATTTCTTATAATTCAGTGATATTTCATTGAATTTATGCAAAATAATGTCTAACGATCCTCCAATCAAAGGACAATTGTTTTGTTTCTAGTTCTTTGCTACCCCAGATAGTGTGATTAGAATACATTATGTGTGTGTGTGTGTTAGCAAGAAGGGAAGTTTATTTTATGGTTTGATTTGACTTTTTTGTTATAAAAAAGTAATTCCTGAGAATACAAAATTCAAATTTAGTACCATATAAATGAATCATGTACAATGGTCTATTATGACCATATACAACTTCAAAAATAGATGATCTCTTATTTTAAGCACTGTAGTGAGGATACACCCAAACTAACAGGTCTTACATAAAAATCTCAGATAATAAAATTTCAAAAGAAGGAATACAACTAGATATAAAATAATTACTCAAGATGGGATAAGATGAAATTCCCATTTATGAGGAATTTACAAAAAGATATCAAATTTTTAAGTAACAATGAATTTCAGGATTATACAAATCAATTATTCTCTAAATTAGATGATTTCATTGTTAAATTCATTGTTAAACTTAACTTCATAAGTCAAATATAGTCCTAAAGTATAAAGCATTAAATGATAAAAAATAATTATAATATATATAATTGAATGATACAAATTTGTAATATGTACACATAAATAATTTTGTATATATTATACATACATATATATAAGTATATATATATATATATATATATATATATATATACACAATTTTTTGTTCAGTGATTTCAGTTGTAACTGACTTTTTTTTTTTACCCCATTTGGGGTTTCCTTGGCAAAGATGTGATTTGCCATTTCCTTCTTCAGATCATTTTAGAGATGAGTTGTGACAAATAGGGTTTAGTGAAAGGATTTAGTACATATTTCAATATCACATTTTAACTCAGTTTCTTCTGACTCCAGGCCCAATGTTTTATCCACTATGCCACCTTGCTGCCTATAATGAATATAATTAATGGATATCTAATCTTAAAGTTTTAAATAAAATCCTTTCAAACAGATGAGAACAATCTATTCAAATAAACTATATAGTATGATCAAGTTTGATTTAGACTAGGATGGTGCAACATTAGGAAAATACTCTATAGAATAGTAAAAAGTAAAATGAACACACACACACACACACACACGCCCAATTATCTCAATAGATACAGAATGAGCCTTTGACCCAATACATCCATTTATTCTAAAAACTCTAAAATATATAGACTCCGTGTAAATATTTAAAAACAATAAAAGGTTATCTATCTGAAAAGAGGTTATTATATTCTAATTATATTTATTATTAGAATTATTAGAATTATAATATCTAATTATATTCTAACGAAGAAAAGACATACAGTAGAGCTGGAAAGTGGGGCTGGGGAGGGGTATAGAGAAAAGGTCAGGGGCAAGGTATGGAGGTGGAAAACTCTGAAAACTGAATCAAACTCAAAATGAAGTGAGCATGAGCAGGACCCCACATGAAATCTTTGATAAAATGTAAGATTTCTAATTCGATCTCAGAAATCTGCCACCTGCATGACCCTGGACAAGTCACAATAACTTCGTGCTTCCATTTTCTCACTTGTGAAATGAGTATAAAACATTTCCATCATAGGTTTGTTATGAAATAATGTCTATATAGCACTCTGAAACCTTGACATGCTATATAAATGTTAGCTATTGTTGTTGCTGCTGAAGATTTTGTTGTTCTGTCATTTATTCTTGTTACAATTCTTCATGACTCCATTTGGGGTTTTCTTGGCAAAGATAATCAAGAGGCTTGCCAATCACTACCTTCTACATGAATTCAGTCTTTACTTTTGTACATACTTGTCCCTGCTCTTTCCAATAAAATCATGCTTGTGTCTTCCCTCAGCAAATTACATTGAATTTATTTCATATTTATTTTCTGTCAACACATATGTGCACATTATCTGACCTGATGTTTCTCTTTGAGAATAATGATTATTTCATTTTTGTTGCTATTTCCAATGACGGGAATAGTAGACATTAAATGCTTCGTTGAATGATTGTGATGAGTGTAAAGAAGGCTGAGTCTGGGGTCAAGAAGACCTAAATTCAAATGCAGGCTTATACGCTTACTTGTGAGATCTTGGGAAAGTTCTTTTACTTCTGTTTGTCTCAGTTCCCTAAGTATAAAATAGGAATAATAATGTCACCTTTTGCACAAAGTTGTTGTGATGGCCAAATGAGATGACATTAATACATGCAAATATGTATTTTGCAAACTTTAAAGTAATCTATAAGTGCCAGTTATTTTTATTTCTTCAAAGTCTACATCTAATGAGGCAAGCTTTTGAATTTCTGATTATAGCTGAAGATACTTCTTTATAGATCTTTAAATTAAATGGTTATAGAAATTTTTCTAGACATTGTGAGAAATATGTCTGATTTTTCAATTGAATATTTAACAAAGAAGGCTTTATTTTTCTACCAAATGTTAGCCAAATTTTTTTTATCTTTTCTCCTTATGAACTAATAATTTATTATTAAAATCTATTTTTTAATTCTTGTGGTCACTAAAATTATCAAACCTTGCACTTGAAATATACTTTATGATTTATTAATTTCAGCTAATCATTTTTCAAATCCTTCCTAAATTATTTTCTTGGGACTATGGGTAACTAGGTAACATTTTTTTTTCTTTTTCTAATGAAATATTGCCTATCTTTTTACCTAATCTCAATAATTTTTCCTGTAACTTAATTTTTCATGAAGAAAAAATTCCATTATCTTATTGAAATCAGTATTTATCTTTAAACTTACCACTAACTTAATTTATAGTGACAAGCCTCAGATAAAATTAAAGTTATAAATAATTCATTAGTAGGACTACATTTACACTATTATTTTTAGTGAGTAGCTTCAATGTGTTAAATTGAAAGTTTTCTACTTGAAAGGATAGTTGAAAACTTTCTCTAACAAAATAAATATAGTTTTTGTGCTATGGATAAGGCATTTTCACAAACTTTTTTTAACTTTATAATAGCTTAAAATTCATTTATATTTTGTACTAGATAAAAATAAATTCATAGTCTATTACTCATAAGATTACATGTAGTTAACCTACATATTAATTGGACTAATTATTTCTTTGAGTATTTTTTAAATTAAAAATTTCTTTATAACTTATGTTGAGATATGTTTTCAATATATGAGTCAAATTTTTAAAAGAGGGGAGAGTTTAAAAAGAAGGGAGGATTAAAAATAGTGAATTTATGAAATAATTATGAATGAACATATTATAATCAACCTAGGGTTCATTTTATTTATTTCAAAACCTGTATGGGAATCACCCCCATAATATATATGACTTGTTCAGTCTCTTCTTAAAATTGTAATAAATAAGGAACTCCCATAGAATATTATTACACTCAGGAATGATTCTGTTATGAAAATGTTTTTTATAATAAACAAAAAATTATCTCTTCATAACACTGACTTGGTGTTCCCTCATCTGGATTTTTGGACCAACAAGTATTGGTCTTCCATATGTAAGCACTTCAAGAACATTGAAATTTAATTCCTACATATTTGGTCCTGGGCAAATCACCTAATCTTTGTTGCCTAGCCTTGCCTCTCTTCAGTCTTAGAATTAGAACTAAGGCAGAAGGAAAGGGTTTAGAAAAAGAAGAATATTTAAATTGGAATTAGGAAAATATAGGTTAAAATCTGCTTTTGATACTGAAAGACCATGGGCAAATTACATAAACTCTCTGAGGATCAGTTTTATTAGCTATAAAAAAGGGGATAATAAAATCCTCTTCTACACAGGATTCTTGTTGTATGGGATAAAAGTTAACGACCAGTGCCTTGCTCAAAAATGAGCACCAATATTGCTTCTTTGCCTTTTGGCTAAGATTAAGGTTAAAAGTGAGCACCAGTGCTCCACTCACTCAAATAAACAAAATCAGTCAGAAGGTAGGAATAAAAAGAGGCAGTTATTTACTCTCCTTCATGATAGAGAGCACTTCAGTGGTGGGCTAAGAAGTGCCAACTGATGAGGCAGCAAGCAAGTAAGCAAGCAATCTATATCTGTATCTATATCTATATCTATATCTATATCTATATCTATATCTATATCTATATCTATATCTATATCTAGCCCCTCCCCTCTCTCCCTCTCTCCTGTCAGGCTCCCACACCAGGCTTTGACCTATAAATCAAGACATTGGTGCTTCCAACCCAACTCAAGTGAGGTAAGGGAAGCAACTTATTTTTTCATTGCTCCTTCTGCCCTTCATCAGTTTCCCTCCCAAGCCTGTCCCAGAGTCCTCAACCAACAAAAAGGCAAACAAAAAAAATTAACTTTTGTAAGCTGAATGCTCATTTTGAGAATATGTTGTGTGCAGATGCAAAGCATGGGATCCATGCAAAGGTACAGGGATAGCCTCACCCAGAATTCCAGGGAACCCCCCTGGAGAACTTTGGGTGAGGGGGCAGTTGAGAAGGGTTGGAGTCAGTTAATTTGTGGGAGTGAATGTGAGCAGACACTCTGCTTGCTACTCCTGACTTGGGGTTTCTCCTGAGGTGGCCATTGTAGCATAAGCTAGTGGTTTCTACTCATAGGGTTAGCCTGTTTGTTATTATTAGTCTTCATTAATATAATTATATAATTACTTAGTGATTAGAGAGTAAGATATTTATCAATAGCAAGAGAGCCAGTTTTAGTTAAGTGCTTCCTCCCCTCCAGTGAGGAGGGGGGAAGGGCGGCATCAATTTAACAGTTCAGGGTCACCTTTCCATTATTCAAATACCTTCATTAACTTCTCTAGGTTTCCTTGTTATTACTTAATATAACCTTTACCTTCAAATCTGTGTCTGATAATTATTTGGGAAGATACTCACAACTCAGTCTGTACATTTAATTTGAATCCTGTTGGCTGCCAGTTTAAGAAGATCTCCTCTGTCCTCAACTGTTAGATAACTAATTTCTATATATTCATCATACTGACCTGTGAGGAATATAAATTTAAGAAAAGGAACATCAATTGGGGTTTCAGCCATAACTGAAACTTACCAGAAGAATCTTATTCCTGTCTTCATTACCAACTGAAGCAGAAGCAGTTAGAGGGGGAGGGGTTTGAGAGCCAGGAGTGTCTAGCCCCCTCCTTTCCTCACTGAAGCCTGTCAATCTCTGGCTCTTGACTTAAAGCTCTGTTTGGCCCTGACACGTTTATCTGCTTCTCCAAACTATCTGTTATTATCATCATAACAGAATAGCACACTCAATTCTGTCCCATGCATTTTGATCATCAACTAGAATCCCATAAAATTCTGAATGATAATCATGGTACTACTAATTTTTCTCTTCTTCAATTCTACCAGATTTCTTCAAATGATGCTCCTTTGGCATCATCTCATATCCCTTCATCATTCTACTCAGTGTTCCCTGGAAATGATGCATCTCATCACTGGGCTTCTTAAAATATAGTACGATGACATTAATTGGACAATATTACAGGGGTGGGCTCACTAATGCAGAACACAAATGGAACTTTCATCTCTCTCATTTTGTACAGTGAACTGGTATTAATAAATGTAGCAGAGAGAGAGTCAAAATGGTAGAATAGGAGGAGAAACCTATCCAAACTTTCCCAATATCCCCTTACAAACAACTTTAAAATAATGAATCAAATCAAATTTTGGAGTGGCATAGCCAGAAAAAGGTTTGGATGAGACATTTTTCCCGCCTAAAAGGACTTAAAAGGAGGCTAGGAGGAAAGTTCTGTGATAGTAGGGTGGAGACAGATCAGGAAAACATTAAGTGGCAAAGCAAGTGGTGGGTCTTGGAGGAATCAGTGACAGTAGCTTTGGTAGCTCTTAGTCCACAAAGTGTAAGGCGATTAGAATTCTAGTCAGAAAAAAAAGATTACAACGTACCTTGATGCTAGACTACACCATTTGGTGACTGCATTGTCCTTATACAGTTTGGGGTTGCAATTCCAAGGAGAAAAAGAATGATTGCCTTCAGTCATAAAGAATCGGGAGCCCTTATCATAGTTCCAAGTCAGAGAGGAGCACTAGCACTTGTGGTTACAGGAGATTAAAATATTTTGACACAGTTCCAGTGGTGAGAAGAGAGCTAACTCTTGGGTGGTAGGGGTACAGGGTTCTTATGAAGAACAGAACACAGAGAAGAAGAACAGGAACCCTACATCTTCTAGGACAGGGGTTGGCAACGTATGGCTCTCGAGCCATATCTGGCTCCACCTCCTGACAGGTCAGTCCAGGCAGAGCCCCAGGATGTGCCTCAGGGGGCCCTTCAGCCCCCCCCCCCCATATTCTAGCACCTTCCACCTCCATCCTCCTTCTGAAGGCGTTTATGACTCTCACGGCCAAAAAGGTTGCCAACCATTGTTCTAGGAGCATGCTAGTTTGGAAGTGTGAAAAACTTGAAGATTCTAGGAACTAGCTCTGAAGATACATCCACATATGTACACACACACACACACACAGACACACATACACACACACATGCACACACACACACACCTCTGAACCTTGGAATAATGCATTCTTACCCCAAAACGAACAGAGTCCAACTTTAACAAAAAAGTCAAAGTTAAGGTATAGTTTTGAAAAATGAAAAAAAATCACCACCAACAAAAGAACCTGACAATAAAATGCTATTATGGTGAAAGAGAAGATCATGTCAAAAACTCAAAAGAATACAAGAACACCTATAAGAAAATCTTCAAAATAAAATGCTAATTGTATACAAGCCCCATGAAAATTCATGGAAGATTTAAGGAAAGATAAGAGTGGTAGAGGAAAAATTAAGAAAATTAAGAAAAATTAAGAAACATGAGAATGATGCAAGAAAAAATATAAAAAGGTAATGAACAGTTCGTAAAAGAGGCAAATAGAAAATACTGAACAAAATATCATCTTAAAAATAGAATTGGCAAAATCATAAAAGAGGCACAATAATTCAATGAAGATAATAGTTTAAAAAGCATAATTGGCCAAATGGTAAAATAAATACAAAAGCTCACTGAAGAAAGTGAGTCTGTAAAAGTTAGAATTGGGCAAATGGAAGCTAATAACTCCATGAGATAGTGAGGAAAAAAAATAAAACAAAATCAAAAGAATAGGAGACATCTAAGTGGCTCAGAAGATTGAAAGCCAGACCTAGAGACAGGTGATCTTTGGTTCAAATCTGGTTGCAGATACTTCGTAGCTGTGTGACCCTAAGCAAATCACTTAACTCCCATTGCCTAGCTCTTACTGCTTCTCTGCCTTAGTACCGACACACAGTATTAATTCTAAAATGGAAGGTCAGGTTTTTGAAAAAATTCAAAAGAACAAAAAAAGCAAATTATGTGAAATGTGTCAGAAAAAACTAGCTTGGGAAATAAATCATGGATGATAATTTTAGAATTATTGTAATACTTGAAAACTATGATAAAAATGTCCTTATTATCATATTTCAAAAAACAGATGAAAATTGCCCAATATTTTATGTGTAGAAGGTAAAACAATAAAATAACATTGAGAGAATCTACTGGCTACCTCCTAAAAGCAGTCCCAAAATTAGATATAAATGCAAATTTTGGGGCTCCTGGGTTAAGAAAAAAAATTCTGTAAGCAACTAGAAAGAAACCATTCAAATATTTTGGAGATATAGTCAGAATTACACAAAATGTAATGGCTTCCTTGTTAGAGAGTGATGAGTGGGGAATCTGAAATTCTAAAAGCAAAGAGACTAGGATTACAACTAAGAATAACCTATAAAGAAAACAAAAACAAAAACCCAAGTATAATCCTTCAGGCAAAAAATAGATATTTAATTGAACAGAGAACTTTCATGCATTCCTGACAAAAAGACCAAAGCTGAATAGAAAATTTGACATTCATATCCAAGACTCAATAGAAACATAAATAGGCAAACATGAAAGAGAAGTTGTAAGGAACTTAATAAAGTTAAAATATTTATGTTCCTATATGGGGATATATATATATGCATATATATTCATACATATTTCTTATGAACTTTGCTAAACGGAACATTACTAAGGTAGTTAGAAGGAGTCTATGTAGACAGAGAACATGGCTATGAGTTGATTATGTTGGGATGATCTCAAAATATGAAGAAATGTATTGTATAAAATCAATACATTTTATATTTTAATTCTATAAATATACATTTTTAAACTTTAAACATCCTATAAATGATAAAGAAAAAATTAACACTTCTCTGGTAAAATAAGAAAAGCCAAAAATTGCCAGATCATGGGGGCACCACAATCCTAAACCTCACGATGTGGAAGGACATCTGTATGTATTTTTTCTGACAAAAACCTCATTAAATATACATATATTACATATATATTTAAGGGAGAAATAAATCAGAATTTTATTGAAAAAATAATTTTCAGTGAACTGCTTCATTGTACTGCATCTTCATTTATATATTTACAAGCCCAAAGCATAGATTTTAACCTTTCTGTGCCTTCTAATAATATATAATGCTTTTCATATCACCTGTCTTTCAATAAATTAAATTTTTTTAGAGTTGAAAATCAACTCAGTGGTCCAGAAACCAGCCGCTAGTTATTTTAATGTTTTATATTTTGAATTCCATGGCATAGCACTTTAGTTATCCCAATACCTCTTTCTTTTTATCTCTTTTTTGGAACGTTGTTTGCTTAAACTATTTTATAGTCAAAAACGTCCTTGAAAATGTCTTTTTTCAGGACATGTCATAAATAATGCCATCCAGGAATAATGTAGAGGCAACCACATGACATAGTGAATAGAGAAGAGGACCCAGAGCCAGGAAAACCCCTGAGTTCAAATTTGACTTCAAGCACTTAGTATCTGTTTGATCCTGGACAAGTCTTTTCACTTTTTTATGTATCAATTTCCCTCACCTATACAATGGAAATAATAAGAGCACTATCTCAAGGGTAATGAAAATAAAATGAAATATTTGTAAAGTACTTTTCAAAACTTAAAGTTCTTCATAGATGATGATGATTATAGTGATTATTATAAAGTTGCTGAAACCTGCTCACACCTACCATGTATTTTGTACTTTCAATCCTTGGTAATTTTGATTCTTCTGATCTAGTAGTATCTGATGACTTCCATAGGACATCATCAGAAAAATTTTATTTTATTTTTATTTTGGGCCTAGGCTTTTTATTTATCCTGGTGGATAGTGTTCCCTGTATCAATATAGATCTGCAGGTATTCTAATGCTTATCATTTTTAAATTGTTAAGTGACATAACCAAGGTTATATCTATTATGTTACCAAAGGCTGGTCTTCAGCCCAATTCTTCCAGGATCAAAGGCCAATCTCTCTCTACTATTTATCTTGTTTTTTCTCTTCAGGAGGACACCATTCTTCCACAGATACACCTATACAAAATTTTGGATTCATTGAAATTGATTTAATTTTCCAAATTCAATACAGTCTGATTGCATCATCCTACTTGATTCTGACCTCAATGTCCTTTATCAGTTTCTGAGCAAACTGCATATATTACAAATCCAATGAGTTGTCAGTCTAATAGTATGTAGTATTTCACAATCTAACAATCTGCCTTTTTTTTCAGGAGAGATTTATGGGACAACAAGTTTTTATTAACTTCATTTCATTGAGAAGTTTTTTGGTACTCAGTGCAATTATTATTCTCATGGGGGAAAAAGGGGGCAAGTAGACAACTTTAGGCATTGATAGGTAACTTCACTTCTTTGTGTATCTTGTGAAGAACATCTTTTATAACTTCATAAATACCATTGGCAAATGTATGTCTCCTTATTTCAAGCTTAGCTTGATGTTATATATATATATGAAAATATATATATATATATACACACATATATATTCAGTCTTTAGTGTTAAGTTTTGAAAAAATGCTTTACTTATATTAGCTCAGTTACTTCTCACAACACCATGATAGTGGATATTATTATTTTCTTCACTTTACAGATCAGTAAATTGAGGCTAAGAAGTTAGCTGATTAGCCAAGATCATATAGCAAGTAAGTCACAGGAAGAATATGAACCTAGTTCTTCCTGACTCCAATTCTACTGCTTTCTCTATTGCCTCCTAACAATTCATCAAATCCAATAAAGTGCTTTGCAAAATTTAAAGTGCTATATGTAAAGGATATTATTATAAAATTATTATTAATATTATCACCATTCTTTTTATCAGTTATATCTGTGAACTAATTGGTCAGAGATTCTTCTGTGATTTTAATATATAAACAGGAAACACTTTTATGGAGAGAGTTTTCATGAAGCATATGGTATGTGCTGGTGCTAGTTATAAACTCATAGATTTCCACATATTATACTTTTGAACACTATAATTTTGAGGTGTTTTAGCTGTGTTTTTATTCTATATCATGTGGCACAGTTGTAACAAAATATTCTTAGAGAAGAGATATTGAATTTTTGTGTCTTCTTGTAAAATATTTTAAATTTTATAAAATATTCTCACATATATTATGTAATTTCATATTCACAATATTTATGGAGAAGACAGGACAAGAATTATCCACGTTTTATGGATAAAGAAACAGATGAGTAAGGGTTCACTGTCTTACCTAATTGTGTAAAGCTAACATATGTAGAAAATGTAATTATAATCCACATCTAAGCTAAATCAATTTTCATGATACCCTGCTGCTGCTCTTTTAAAAGTTGTTTTATTAAATATTTCACAAATGACATGTTATTACTTCTATTCACTTCCCCTTCAGTGAAATCTTTGTCCTTTTATGTGTGACAATATGCCTTCTTCATAACTTGACATCGTAACAAATGGTATCATTCAGTTATCAACCTCATAATGTCTTTCATGAGGCTAAGTAGATCAGTCTTTGGTCAACAAGCACAGAGTACACCAATAGGTTCGTATCTGAAGGCTCTCAATTTTGAGAAGACTCCTAATACTGAAGAGATTAGCTTGCAATTATTTCATTTAATTTCTTTTTATATAATTTAGTATAAAATGAATTCATCTTATATGTAACTAAGTGTTAAAAAAAGTCTAGTTCCAATTGTTATATTAACTGTGATACAGGAGAGAGTTAGCTTAAGAGTTTCTAAAGCATAAAGTACACATCTTTACTATATATGATAAAGATAACAGAAGCAATCATAGAGTCAGTTGTATAAGTAAGGCTAGTATTTGCTTTTCTAGGAATGTATGTTAATAGTAGGGTCCTCAGATTTTATGACTCAAGGAAACAACTTTGTGTATCTTTAAGTTCCTTCTTGTGAGTTATTGTCTGTTATAATATCAATAAGTCTTTTCCTAAAATATTGACTGAAGACAGTAGTGACAGGATCAATAAAATGCTTAGCCCTAGTAATAGAATTCATTAGCTAACATACTTTGAGTATGTGGGTTTTGTTAATCAATGATTTGTGCCAACTGTCAAAATCCTATAAAAATAGCTATAAACATCCATAAGATGCCTTTCATCAGAAACTAGAAATGGTGATGGACCACTGACTCTATTTACCTATGAATAAAGTCAATTTTCAGCTCAGAATTATGGCCCAGACATTTCTTTCTTACAAGACATTATGATTTATTCCTATTCCCATTTAGACCTCAGGATCACCTCTCTACAACCAGATAGCAGAGAAAGTCATACTTGCTTTTATGAAAGTAACATTCATTAATGAGTTTAAATGATATTCTATGGAATATAAAAAAATTACACAGTTTCCAATAAGATATTTGTTACATAATCAGACTAGTGGAGTTTAATAGATAAGTTTAGGAGAAATCGATGAAGTATTTCTGCATTATTTGCATCCCAGTTATTGCCTCTTGTATGATGTTCTATATTTGACCAGAAGGAAACATTTAGTTAGCTATCTAGGTATCACTGATAGCTACTGTTGACATAATATATCAGCATAACTGAATGAATAGCTACATGATGCATTTTTCATCTGAAGTTATGGCACATGTTATGAGTTCATATTCATTTCTAAAAATATAATGCAGCCTAAAGAAGGGTTAAATATTGATAAATACAGCCTTTTATATTAGTGAGTATTCATTCAACAAAATCTACCATCTAAAATTCCAAAGGGGACCAGGAGATTTCTTCTTTTGTCAGCTACTGAAAAGAGAATTGGAATATGAATTTTTAACTCCAATAACTCCTTTCTGTTGTTATTCACAGAAATGCAAATTGTACTGCCATTTCAAGAAACCTGCTGATGTTCTGACTTCAGTGATCCCACTTGCATTAATTAATATTTTTTGAAAGTCTGATGAAAATTATAGTGTTTCATACTCATATTTTTCTTAGCATGTTTTCTGGTCAGGCTCAGAGGAAAAGTTGAATTTTACACTGAACTATTGATTAGGAAGAAAATGGTATTGGGACCCATGATGACTTCCACTGAGATAAAACAAGCTAACAAATGCTATTATTTCAGTAGAATCAAAACTCCTTGGGGGCAGCTGAGTAGCTCAGTGGATTGAGAGCCAGGCTTGGAGATGGGAAGTCCTAGGTTCATATCTGGCCTCAGACACTTCCTAGCTATGTGACCCTGGGCAAGTCACTTGACTCCATTGCCTACCCTTGCCACTCTTCTGCCTTGGAGTCAATGCACAGTGTTGACTCCAAGATGGAAGGTAAGGGTTTTAAAATTTAAAAAAAAAAAAGAAGAATCAAAGCTCTTTGAGGTGAAGAACTTCCTCATTTTTTCAATTGTACCCACAGCACAGAACACAGTTCCAGGCACAAAGATGGCACCTGATAAGTGCTTGTTGAAATAAATTAAATCATATCAATTTCAAATGGAGGAGAGTAAAGAGTAAATAAAAGCCAGCTTAAATGCTTATCATGGAATAAAAAATTATAAAGTTTGGATATATTCTATATTCTTCTATACTTTATTTGTTCTTTTAACACTATTTCCACTTAAGAAAGTTAAGCTTATCATTTTTTTTCCTTTTGAAGTTACCATGAGCCCTTAGCAAATCTAATTCATGATTAAGTACAAGAACGATGTGAAAAATACAAGTTTAAAATACTCACCCTACAACAGAAGAATTTTCAAGGTTATATTTAGTAAAACATGTAATATAAGAACATTTTTCTTGTCTTCTCCAGATCAAGATTCCTTAAAGACTTTCTTCTAAGCTCCTGAGCAGGCTTCTAGCTAAGTAAGTTTCTGGTCAATCATAACCAAATAAGTCTGTTTTCTTATTCAGCATGATATGCCAGCACTCCTCTGTGACAAATACAAAATTCTTACTAGAAAAAAAAAAAAGAAGAGAAAAAATATAAAAGTGTGTCTACAGTCCTATAAGTTTGACTATATTTACCCGATCTTATATAAGGTAGCTTCCTGTTTTCTAAACTGACATCTTCTATGTTTAGGCAAAAATTGCTAGATATGTGCAGAAAGAAGGACATCAGTATTTATTAAATTTGAGATTTCTTTCAGGAGGTCATTGGTGGTTTGTTTCAATTTGTATTTTTCCCTCTTGTTTAAAAACATCAGGACAGTATTCCTTGATTATTCCTTATAATATGGCACCCACGTTCTTTTTTTGAACATAGGTTTCAAGGAGTCTAATGATTATTAGATAATCTCTTCTGGATCTATTTTCCAAGGCAATTCATTTTCCAGTGAGATATTCATATATTTTCATTTTTGTATTGCTGTCCTAATCTGAGCTTGCATTTTGGCCATCTTTGCTGCTGAAATAGTTTTCCATTGTCAGTTTTTCCTCTGTAATTTTTGTTTTGGGGGTCTTTTCTCTGGTTTTGCTCATATTCTAAAGCTCAGCTCCATTCCTAGGGTGGAGGGAGAACTGTCCCAATCTGGTATTGTGATCTATCGCAGTGCCTGAAGTCAGCTTGGTTGTCACAGGTCCCAGATTGAGTACTCTTCAGAGTTGGTCTGATTGACCTAAGGAGAATTATAGCTGTATTGTTTGGATGCCAATTGCACTGGGTCATATGGGGTTCTACCCTCTCCTGCCTACACCAGACCTTGTTAGGCTGAGTTCTTTCTATTGATGACTGCACTGGGTTGCAGTCATCCTTTGTTATAGATGGCCTGTGCTAGGCTGTATTTCTCACACTGCTGCATGTACCATAGTCCATTGATTTCCACTCTGTCCCTGCTGAGGCTGGACTGAACTGGGCTGTTTTCTTTTCCTTGCCATTTATGCTGTATCACACCTGAGTTCTACCCTGGCTTACTTAGTATCTTCTTCTCTGGACGCTCTTGCTATCCCTCCACACTGTTCTGGGTTGGAACATTGCTATTTCCTATTGGTTCCACTACTCCAGGATTCATTTTGAGGAATTTTGTTGTTGTTACTGCATAGAGGATGGTTGATGAGTTCTGACTATATCTTACTCTGCCATCTAAGCAACCAGAGCCCTGGAACATACATATTTTGAAATCCAGCTGAGGTCTGCAAGAAAGAAATTAATATTTTCTGAAAGCAATAGAATTATTTTTAAAGAATCTCTAAAAGTGAAAAAGCTTTAACTTAATATTTTATTATATAAAGGACCCTTTTGCAGAAACTTTTCCCTTAAGTTTGATCTTACATCTATTTCAACAACTCTAAGAAGCATGTACAATAGCCACACCTTAGTAAAACTGTCTTGGAAGATGGGTTGAACCCAGTTAAAGGTATCTGACAAGACTTAATTAAACCTGTTGGTGAATTAGGTGGGATATCACAAGCATATCTGGCAGAATGTTCAAATAAGAATAATTAGTTCTATGACCATGGAAGTTACTGAAACAAGAGCTATGGAGAACTCAGAGGTTGGTCACACATTGAAGATGCTAAACATCCCAACTCTCTTGCTGAATAAGGCTCTAGACAAAACTTTATATTTATTAATAAACAAGCCTTTTAAGATAATGTGGTAGAGAAAAGAGAATATGTGTTCCGTGTAGTCATTCTAAAGGTCTATAGTCTCTTGGCATCCTGAAAATCTGTTTCTTGTCCAGAATGAGGTGTTAGTGCTCCAATCAAAGAGTCTTTGGAAAGGAACATCATGAAGACCATAGACTGGAGTACAGGAAGGAACTGGGCCTTTTTTCCTGGGAATACAGAGTAAGTAGGTATGTGATCCCAGCTCTCTGAAGGGAAGGTAGCCATCCACACATGACTAGTGACTTCTCTTTCTCTGGTCCTTTTAAAAAATTCTTTAATAAATAATTATAAATTAAGATATGGCATCAAAAATTTTAATTATAAAAACAACACATCTATTTGAACTCTTTTACTGGTAACTCGGCTGATTGAAAGGCTTTCTAAATGTTACTTGGAGGATTACTTGGACAGTTTTGGCACAACATAGATAAAAACAAGTATTATGAAAATCTTTATCATTAAATTGGTCACATGAATTTCTTTAGGTTTAAGGAAGATTTTTAGGAACTGGTTACTTACTTGCCAGATTATAATACATACTTATAGGTATCGTGGTATAAACATAGATTTTTTTCTAGTGTCTTTATATGTCTGAACTACCTTGGTGATCTCCATATTGGGAAGTATAGGATGAAAATGGCTAAAGGTAATTAGGATAAGCAACGTATGGATAGTAACTTTTGTGCAGTGGATAATGGTGGGTCTTGGGTCAGGAAGACCTGAGTTCAAATATGACCTTAAACACTTTAGCTATATAACCCTGAGCAAGTCACCTAGCCCTGAGTGGGCTTTAATTTCCTCAATATAAAATGATCTGTAGATGGAAATAGCAAACCATTCCAAGTCTATGCCAAGAAAGCCACAAATGGAATCATGAAGAGTTGGACATAACTGAAATGACTAAACAACAACAAAAGTAGGGTAAGATAAAAGAATACCTGCATGACTTAAATGAGTAGAAGTGACTAGAATTAGATTAATATTTGTCTGAGTACTGCAAAAACCAAATATTTTATTTTTGAGCTACTATAAATCTGGATGAGCATATCTAGTATGTAAATGATCAGTTCTAAAGAAGTAGATATGAATGGCAGCAGCTTACTTTTAGTTCTATAAGTAGGGAGAAATTTCATAACCAATTCAGAAATAGAGGCAAGTGTAAAAGAAAAAAGAAGAAATGTTGAATATAAAAACATTAACATATTTTATATAAATTTTTTGAAACTTGAAAAAGAGAAACTATCAACTAGGGGGAAAAAATCACAGTTTTGGTTTTTTTTGGTAAGAACTTAAGTATCCTGTCTCTTAGGTCAATTTTCTCTCTGTTCCATATGGCAGCAAGATTCATTCTTAATTGTTCTTTTTTTAATAAAAAAATTATTGATATTTTGCTCTGAAATGAATAAGGAAGAATAAAGGATTCTAGATAATCTTTTGAGTGACTTTCTTCATTCATTTATCTGTTCATTCATTTGTAAATGTACACTACAACATATCTTTGCTGTTTCAAAAACAATACACAAAGCATTACTGTTAAAAAATAACAAAAACCACTTAAAATGATCAGGATAAATGCTTAATGAGAAAAAAGATTTTCCAAAAATATTGTCCAAAGTTATATCTAAATGTGGTGGAAGTATATTAAAAATCTCTTTTCAGTTTAAGTAGAAATATTAAGAAACAAATATTTCTCCAGGTTAAGTAGATTTTCCCCTATTTTCTTAAACTTAATTTCTTTCATTTTGGAAAGTCTATAAAAGATAAAAAATGTACCTAAAACCTTGGGGAAAAGAATGGATTAATGATTATAACTAAATTTAAAGTGAGAAATACCTCTTCTCTAGTTAAAATCATTGACTTTCCTATCTTCTGATAATATCAGTTTTAACTAACCAATGAATAATACTTTAGGGGAATGTTAGTAATTATTTAAGGACCATCTTGGGTAGGAAGTATAAGGTATAACTTAAGTTTAATCTAAATTTTTAAAACATTATCTATTACTTTCTTCAGCCCGGAAATTAACTGAACAACAAAACAAGCCTTGACTTATAACATTTCCTGAATTCTTATATGAAATGTTTATAACAGACAAATGAACAGTAACCTCTCAGGATCTAGTTCTAGCTGTTTCTAGCACACTGGTTTTTCTTATTCTGAAGAGGGAAGGGTGTTATTCAAAGGGAAGTCCGATTATTCCAGATCAACTGTTACCACCAACTGGGAAAAAGTTCTATAAGGAACAGAAGGGACAAAGAATAAGTGGTTTTAAGAGGATTCTCCTAGGGCTTCTAAATAAATTAAATGACTATTGTTCTATTCTGTAGAGTAGAATGTTAGCCCCAAACTGAGTTCCATCATAATGTGGCTTTTTTCTTGTTCAAGATGCTTATAAATGCTACTTCAAAATATCTTGTGCTAAGCAAATATCCTATAGTGTGAGGGTACTCTGGGCATTTCTCTCTTCAAGCAAAATAATGGTAGGATTACAATAATGAAAAATTAACAACTATTGTTTCTGAAAGGTATTCCTAAAATTCAGGGTAGAGTGTTAACATTTTTTTGTCCTCAAATATTTGAGAACTTCTGAGTTTCATCTTTATATAATTTGTGATCAAATTCAGCAATGTGTTCCATTTGCAAAGTATTTTTACCAGGATTAATCCTGGTAATGAATGCCTCACAATAAATCATGTAGTTATGTTGCTGGACCACATCCTTTAGTTTGGCTAAAAGTGAAATGTAGCATTGTCCTATTCTGGTACAAATTGACCAGCTGGGTTGTTGCAGCAAAGATGCAAGATGCTCATAATTTATTGTGGCTTCATTCATCCATATTATATTTTTGTTTTCTAGAAGCTGGCTCTACTTCACAATACTACATAATTATTTGGTTCTTTCTTGGACTTCTTATATAACCACTTAATTTTTCACATGGCTCAGCCATTTTTTAAAATTAATAATCCTTTCATTAATATATGTTAAACTTAAAAAGAACTGAGTGAGGAAGCAATTATAAATGTTTTTAATAATGTCAATATTTCAATACTACTTTCAGACTTTTGTTTAGTATGATTAGACACTAATTATTTCTCTTAAGGAATTTTTTCATGTTTGGAACTATTTTTGTAAGCATAAATTCCTAAATATTTAAATAATAAGTTACAAAAGATACTGATATTGAATATTTGAAACCATCCTGAATATTAATTTTCCTCAGATGGTTTGATGAGATGTAGCATTATGTAATCAGAAGACCACTTAACTAGGAATTTTTAAAAAGAAGATCTGGTTGAGGGGTATCAACTTGGAAAAACACAGAACCAGTAAAGTAGTTAAAAAGAACTAGTCTTTAATCAGGACAAGAAAGAGTTCTTAAGGCCACTACACAGAGCCATATGCACACACAACACCAATATCACACTGAGGTAAACTCTGAGACTCTGGGAGCTAGGTCTGAAAAAATGCACCTTCATGGGAATTTCCAAGGCACTGAAGAACTTGGGGTCTTATATACAGTTTGGGGAATAAAGGAAAGGAAGGACAACTGACTGACTTACATGGAGACAAGGGACTTGAACCTCCTGGGAGAGATCTAGATACATTGGGAGAAACTTCTAAGACAAAAGGGTACTGAAGATTAAATTATATTTACTATTCCTATCTAGGCCAAGATCATTGGATACTTGAACATTTATTGTTTAGTCCTGGAGAAACTACTACTTATCTAGGGTGATTCAGGACTGCCTAAGGCTTTTGTAAATAAAAGTTGTCAAGGAAAACACCTCATTTTAAATCTTGTCTCAGACATTTATAACTCTTTGACATAGGCAAGTCATTTAATTTTCATGTGTCTGTTAAATGCAGTTATCAGAAGGGTCTACCTTGACCTCATTGACTTCTTAGTTGGAGCAGTTCTTTTATCATCTCTGGAAACCTACCACTCCTAGAGGCTTTGATTTGATCAGATTTCATCACATAGATCCCATCACACCTCCTAGTCACCCCTCCCCAGTTGCCACTTAATATATCTAGAGCCTTTTATCTTATCTAATTTAGGCATTCCTCCCCCTTACTCACCTCCTCCTCCCTCATTTTTCAGGATTGAAGTTATTTTTAAATCTTGTCCTTACACTTTAGAGTGGGTGCTTTGACCCTGTTGTGTGGTGGCCATGAACTGTAACTCTTCAGCCCTAATTAAAGAATCTTCTTTCTATGATAGTCCTCTTTAATTTCAGAGTGATGATTCTTGCTTTTCTAATCTCTAAAATGGGGCCAGGAAAATCTATAAAACCTATATCACAGAGAATTCATCTGGAGGATGAAATGAGGTGATGTGGGTAAAGTGCTTTTTCTACTGGGGACTCTTTTTTTCTTTGTTTGAACTCATAAGTTTTTGGATCTACATATTTCTATAAGAAGTAAGATTAATCAATGTCATGTCTCTGCATGTTTTGAGGTTCATTTGTCACTTGTACAGTAAAACTATGAATATGATCCCTGTTTTGACAGATTTGTTTCCCCAAAAGAACCACCTGCACTTTTTTTGTTGTCATGTTAAATTTGTAAAAGTTTATTTTAAGGATTTTTAACATCCTCAGAGCCTCAAGAGATCAAAAGTTGTTTCACCCATCTTGCAATTATGCAAGGACCCTTACCTAAAAGAATGACGGCTTTTCTCTAGCACTTTTCCAATATATTTATTAGTACCTACACTGAAAAGAATGACTATGGGAAGATATTTCAGCTCTCATGAATTGGATTTAAGTGAGACAGAGCTGCACAAAGTCATCATTCTTACTCTCTCTTCCATGGGCATCAGAACCCAGGGGCAAGACAAAAGTCAAGAAACCTGGCAATGGCCCAGGAAGCAGTAGGTGACCTTGTTGGCTTCAACATCTGATCAAACTCTACAGCTCCTGCTTCAGCCATCTTTATGGGTTTGGGAACAAACTCTTGTCCTCTACCAATTACACCAAGGGAAGTCTTAATATGCTTGGGGTAGACAGCCCCTTTACTACGCTGTTGGGGAGCCCCTATTTTACTTTTAATCGGGGTTAGCCTGTCTGACCAGATGGTTTTACCAGGGTGTGTCCACTGTGCATGCAACAGCCTCTTAGAGCCATGGTGAGAGTTGGGTATTGTGATATTGGAAATTTGGGAGTCCTTGAACAAATTTTGAAGTCCCTGATCTAAACTTCCTGTGGACATTTAGGGCTCTTTCAAACTACATTTCCCATGATTCCTGGCTTACGTAAATGAAGTAGACAATTACCTAATAACATAAATAGAAGGTTAAATAGTGAGTACCTGAGTTGGTACTTCCTTTTTTCTGGGCTGTGGAACAAGAGCCAGGATGGCAGGAGCAGGTAAAATGCAGGTCCCTTTAAAATAACTCAACAGGCACGTGACTTCATTTTTCTAAATGGCTTTCAATAAATCCTTTAAAACCATGATATTTTAAAATCTATCCTTTCATACCCATTTTATTTCTTACAGAAGCAGATAGACACCACAGATGGATGAACAGCCCTGAAAAGGGCTCAGTCACCCTCACACTGGAGGTACTAGTCCTCCCTGATGTCTCATATGCCCACCTCCCAGATATAATAGCCACCTCTAGTGGTCACTTACTGTGTGTGTCATCCTTATATTAATTATTAGAATGTGGGCAGGATAGTACCATCTTCCATCCAATAGCTATATTTTTCTTTTTTTTTTTTTTAAACCCTTACCTTCCATCTTAGAATCAATATTGGGTATTGGTTCCAAGGCTCATAAGGGCTAGGCAAAAGGGTGTTAAGTGATTTGCCCAGGGTCACAAAGCTAGGAAGTATCTGAGGTTATATTTGAACCCAGGACCTTCTGGTTCTAGGTCTGGCTCTCAATTCACTGAGTCCCAGCTGCCCACAATAGCTACATATTTTAAGGTCAATGAAGGTATTGAATTTGTGCCAATATTGAAATGTCTAAAACACTATTAATGAGTTCACAAAGACTGTCTATGAGATCAACAATGTGTGCCATGCCTACTTTCGTTCCCAAATTTTAAAGGCCAGAGAAGGAAGCTGCACTTTATTGAAAAGTTACATCAGAAGCAAAGCTTTTGTTTCCTACAAAGAAGAGTAACTCAGATTCAGAGTATTCTGTTAAATACTAATGCAGCTGAAGAAATCTGCTGCTGAAAGAAACACTCTTTGCCTATCCTCCATAGATATAGATAACTAATAACAAAAACATCAATAACAACTAACATTTATATAGCACTTTAAGAGTTGCAGTGTTTTACAAATATTCTCATTCTGTCCTCTCAAGGACATTGGGGAATAGGTAATATTCATAATTTATAGATGAGGAAACTAAGGTATGATGACTAATCATTTGCAGGCCTGGGAGGAACATTGCAGGTTGTCATATTCTCCAATATCTCATGACTTGACTGATTATGTGATATCTTGCCACCAACATTATTTTTCAACATAATTTAACTATGGGTAGAAGGTGAGGGGGCCACTTTCCAATGGGGTGGTGATAATACTCAACACAAAACCATCTGTTGAAAGACCACTTGCTCTCTGATATTGGATTTGGACAGGAGACCATTTTCTACATTTGAAATGAAACTCCCAAATATAGAAAAGCATCAAAAACTTTAAAGCAATGTATAAAATTCATTGTTATATGAACAAACTGTCTTTGTTTCCTATCAAACCATGGAAGTCACAAGTAGTATCAAAATAGTTTTTTTTCTTCTTTAACTTCAAACTATGAAGTAAAAATATCTGAAATTATAAACTGAAAAATTCCAACTAGATTACCAATCTAATATATAAGTACTTAGAAAATAATAGATGCCCAAATCCACAATTTCATTTTTATATACTAAATTGGTTGGTTTAAACATTTTCATCAAACAGAAGTGAAAAATTCACCAAGAAGAACATTTTCTTCATCCTTAATTGCAGAGGAAAATATTTAATGTTTCAATAGCATTCAGTATAAACCTCCTGTGTTTGTTAAATAACACAATGTATTATGATTAATCACGTGTAAAAATATTTCCCTTTTTTTCTCTATTGTTATTATATTCACCAGGATAAATTCGGTTTGCAGATAGGAACTATAAGATTTATCATGTCCCAAGAGAATGAATTGAATAAAATGATGTTGGCACTTAATTGTTATGCACATCATTTTAATGAAGAAAGCTAATGTGATTCTTAAAAATCCTATTGCATCTTTTATTCCAGATATATATGCTAAAGAATGTGTAGTTGAGAAGAAAAAAAATGCTTTGTTACTGCTTTTGACAGGAGCAGATTAAAATGATTGTGTAAATAGAACACATCTTTAAAATCAGAAATGGAGATCTCTAGCTATTATTGTTTCATTTAATGATTCCCTTAATGGGAATAATTTTGCTTACTACTTAAATTTTGACCTATATATACAGGAAGCCTAGTTGAAAAGCTTCTCTCCTGAGTGCCAACATTCTTAATTCACTAAAAGACAGTGTAGAACCTCTACGACATCTGGTGATTCTTGTGGTGTAATTGCTCTGATAAATGCATCCATTATGTAAGACATTTCCCATTATATTAATGCTTGTTTCTGTCTGCATTGCTATTATCGTCTCTTTAAATGTAAAAGTTGATTGCATAAATTCACGACCCTCCTCAAATTGGTCTGGAAGATTCTGTACCATTATATTATTGTATCTCAATTGGAACAATCAGAAATTATATTTTTTTGGGGGAAAAAGAAAACATTGTAGAAATTCACCAGGATATTAATGTGTTTAGTTTATATATTAATTTAGTTTTGTTTTTGTCCAGATCTGTTTCCATTGACTTATGGAATTAGTACTAAGGAAAATGCTTCTACCACTATAGAACAGTAACCTCTCAGCATTAAGAGTTTCCTGACTTACCCAGAGTGATATATCTAGGAAGTCAGAGGAAGGAGTTGGAAAGGGTTTTCTGACTTGGGTGTGGTCTTTTATCCACATACCATGCTACTTTTCAGTTTTCTGAGAGGGAAGTAAAGGAGATTAATGAAAAAACAACATATTAAATCAGCAAGATTATGGCAACACTTAATGTTTTCAAATATTTTTAATTAAAATTTTAACTAATTCATTTTAATCATCTAATGTAAAATTAGAATGTGACAACACTATATGAATTAAAGGAAAAATAATGAAAAGTTGCATGTTTTATCAAAGAAAGCAAATCTGAGATTTCATCTTAAATATTAATTTGCTGTTTTTCATTTTTCATCTCAATTCTTAATATAACTCAAGCAAATATAGCCATTCTAAAATACACTGACTTTGTATTGACTTGAAACTACATCAGAAATCCCAATATTAATCAAGCTTATTATAGTGTAGTCCCATTATTTGTACAGGCATGGAGAATTGAACTTCCCCCTGAAGATACAAAAACAAAACTCATTTTCAATAATCAATCTCCTCACTAGACTTAGTTTCTCTATATACTTTATATGATGTTTTCATAGACCTACATTTTGACCAGCATATTCAAAGTTACTATGATTTTTCTGGTAGGATGGGTGCTGATCATGCTATTTTAAGTCCTTGTACAGTTTTTACCTTTAGTAGCATTTATGGCCTGTTATAGATAAAATTAATATAGATGGATATATTTAAAAATATTAGTTTTTTTTAAACAACCATATTGATAATTAAAAAGAACCATGTGCCTACTAAAATCTAATTCAATGCCCGTCATGCTTACCCTCTGGCTACTTCCTAGGAAAGAGGAATTACCAATCAAGTTCTACCTATTTAAGTTTCTGTTTACGTTGGCTCACATCATCTCATAAGACAGAAAGCCCATTGAATCATGGGAAATGTAGTTTTCAAGTCCTCTAAATGTCCAAAGGAAGTTTATATCATGGATTTCAATATTAAGAGCAGAGACCTCAAAATAAGTTCAAGGGTCCCCAAATTTCCAATATCACAGGCCACAGATGATGATTTGTTACTTTCTGTGGTTATGCCTATTTACTGTGCTTATACATTGCCAAAGAAAGTGACTAATTCAGTCAATGTTGTAAATAATCAAACTTGAAATATAGGGGAGAAAACCCACAGAAGCTTTTTTTCTCAAACAGAGGTTTAAAATTTCATTCCTACATAACACATTTGTTTCAAAACTTTGGTTCTATACAAATGGTGATAAAGTACCTGAATGAAAAGTAAAAAATTCTACTATCTTTACAGATATTTTGTAAATATTGGTATCTAAATATTGAATTTAGTTGAAAAGAAATATGCTTAAAGTTGTTTATTTGAATTTGTCCACTTTAAATTACTTAACAAATTGATAAGTAGCATAATTAAAATATTTTAAGGTTTTCCCCTAATAATTTTGTGATTTGCCCCCAAGTTCATTGAGTGGACATATTGTGTGTAGCCTCCAAGAACATAAACAGAATTTACCTAGAAAAAGATTAAATGATTTGTCACCTGCACTATTCAGAAAAGCATTTAAATCCATGGCTACATATAAAATGACATATTAATGTATTAAACATTATTTTAGTTAGCTTATGGAATCTCCTGACATACACTGAATGTCTTAAGTAGTTTTTTTTTTTCCATATGTAATTTAGACACAGCCTCCAAAGTGAAAAGGGCATAGTCATATTATTGCTCTGTACTAACAGGTGAGCTCAACCAAAAGTTATTTGACTAGGATTTAGAGGTGGCCTTATGAGTAGACATAAACAGCAATTGTCTACATGGAATGATAGGAAGGATGTGAGTCAGAAGAAATATCTTCTACACCATATGTAAAGGTGCCTTAGATTTATTCAAGTTTTGTTCTAATGGATCTTTGAAGATTTGCTTTTTGGTTTTTTTACTCTTTTTTTACTCTTCATTTAACATAATTACCTCTGTAAACTGTAATAAAGTTGTTATTGGCCACTATCTTAAAATAAATTAGTCAATAACTACCTGAATAAAAGGTTTCTTGGTTGGGACCAGAAGAAAGGCATTTTTCATTCATTGTTTGGCACTCGCCCTGCTGGGTTGATCTCAGACTCTGCCCAATGCTGTTCTGCTGGTTGTCTGGCTATGCATTTTCCCTCTGCCCCAAGCTTCACAACTCTTTGGCTATTTCATGCTCAAAAGAAGAAGAGAAGAAGAGACTTTCATGCTCTTTTAATTTAAAGCCTTTAGGTATTTTCTTGCTATGGGTCTCTTAGAAAAGGTAGAAATCTTTGCCTTAGACCAGCAACAAGCATGACGTTAGATTTTCCTGTCTTATTTCCTTCAATTTGGTGAAACCTCCTATCCCCCAAAGGAGATTCTCAGTCAGGATATTCATTTCTTTTTAATAAAGAGCAGCAACTGTCCTACTACCTAATGCCTGCAGGCTTTATTTTTTCTTTGAACTTGTTTTTTTTTCTTTGTAAAAAGAGTTTGATTCTTTCTTTCAGAGACTCCAGTCTAGCTTATTTTGATCATGCCAGATGATTCTGAGTTTTAATTACTAAAGGTTATATTATAATTCAATTTATATATAACTACTTTCCAATAACTATCATCTATCTCTAAGAAGTAGGATTCTTTAGATTTTCAGTCTTGAGCTTCTTCTATACAGTCTAGTAGATGTGGAGAGGGAGGTGTACACAAAAGACAAAAATATAAACAGGAGCAAAGGTCCTTTCTATGTTTTTTTTCTTGTTTTACTTTTTGTTTAATATGCAGAAAGGTCAATCAAAGCCCAAGAAAGACTTTGAGACAATTCTTACATATAATGGAAACTTTTTATCAAACTAAAACACAAAAATAAATACATAGAAAATCTAAATTATCTCTGAATAAATTTATTTTCAGTCTTATAATTATGAATATTATAGGAAAAAAATTAGAAATAAATTGCTGTTTTTTTCTTATGTTTGTAACAGATTCAGAAGTAACTTCACAGAAAGGTTACTATCATTTGGTGACTACTTTTTGAGTCATAATATTATTTAATTAAAGTTAATAGTTTACCTTAACTTCATCCTTATAAGAGAGACAAATATTACAGTGCCCATAAAGCAACCTAATTGGTTTTCAAAAGTGCCTTCAAGCAAATGCTCAATGCACTTAAGAATCATATATAGGCTCTTAAAATATTTAGACTTTCAAGTCTTTGAAATATAATCACTTATGTAAATAGAATGCATCTTGGGTACCTTCCAATATATTGTATTTCATTATACTTAAAAGCATACCCATATGTTAGATATATAATGTAGGAGAAAACACATATAAAACCATTTGAATTTCATTTCCAACTCAAGTTGGAAAACCTTCAAAGTCATTTTTAGATTGAAATCACATATATTTCTGATTTTCTACCTTTTTAGTAATCCAAAATTGGTAATAACTAAAGGCACAGTAGCTCATATCAAGTGTATCTTAGTGGTGAGAAACTAATGGACAGTAGAGAAAGTGCTGAATAGGCTATGGAAATAATATTCAGAAAAAGCTGGTAAATATATGTGAATGCTTATGTAACTATAGTTCCAAAACAAAGTCTCTGTGACTAAAGTAGCACATTTATTTCTAAACAGACAGCTTCATGTGACCAAAATAAGACTTTAGCCTTTCAAAAATGAAAAATTCTTATTAGATTAATCATGACTCATAAAGACTTAATAGTTAATAATATTATTAAATTCATAGGATCTTATCTTTAAAGCATAGAAAAGAAATTGAGGCCCAGAGAATTTAAATTAAATATTTAAGGCATATTCAGTAGTAGTAGAACCAAGTTTCACATTTATGTCCTTTGATTCCAAACCTATTGACTATGGGAAAAATGGCAACTCCCCAACATCTTGGAAATTTATTAGTGAATTTTTATTAAATGATGAGAACTGAACATTCTGTAGGATGCTTTATAGAACTCTGCTGTCATAAGTTCATTGCTTTTTTGTTGATGATCTTAAAAACCATCTAGTTTAATTATCATCTCATTTTCCAGGTGAGAAAGTTAAGGGCCCAGAGAAGTTGCTACCTTTCCATGATCACATAGCTAGTAAATATCTGAGATAGTATTCTAAGACTTCAAAAGTAATTTTTCTAAAACAGATCAGATCAAATCACCACCATACTCAACAAACTCCAGTGACTACCTAATACTTCTAGGCTAAAATGTAAAATCCTCTTGACATTTAATATGTTTCCTAATTAATATGTTTCATAACCTAACTCCTTACTATCTTCCTGGTCTTCTTATAATCACTTTCTTCCTCCATAATCCCACAATCAAGCCACAGTAGCCTATAAGCTTTTCTTGCTCATCAATCTTTCTCTCCCATAGAAAATGCTTAATTATTTTGTTTGGGAAAATATTAATTACTATTTTGCTTAAATATAACTTTATGCAACTAAAGATTGTTGGAATATCATGCCGAGCTGAGTAATTCTCCTGGAAAGCTGGAGATGACTACACAGTTCTCCCAGATCCTAGACCCAACATAAACAGTTTTGTTTGGGGTCCCCTAACAAGGTCTTGTTTTAGGACCTCCCAGACATGGTTTGGGGTTCCTCTTGTGTTTTGGCTTTGTCCAAAATTTATAGAATGTTTATATTTACTGATATACATTTCAGTCTACTTTTGTTTCAAGCTGCTCTCTCTGGTGGTTTGTGTGCAAGTGCCTTTGTCTAAATCCTTTATAATATAAACTTTCCAGAGTCTGGATGAAAAGGATACATATCTTTTCTGGCTCACTCTCCTCTATCAAACGATTCGATAAATATTTTTCTAACATTATTTCAGATTTGGGGGTTTAATTCATGCAACAAACAAACCAAAAACCACTCCATTCCCTTATAATGGTTATTCTTCATTTTTCAAATGCTCTCCCTTATTACATCCATTTGTTGATTTCCCTGGTAACCTTTGAGATGCAGCTCAATTCTCACATTTTGAAGGCATATACTCTCTCTTCCCCTCAACATGGCATCTTCCCCTGAGGTTACCTACCATCAACTCAGAATACATTTTGTATTTCCCTAGTTAATTATATCTTCCCTAGAAGAATATAAGCCTCTTGAGGGCATAGTCTTTTTGTTGTTATTGCTCTTTGTATTTTCCCAGTGTTGAATGTCTTGCCAGTCAGAATAAAACCTTGAAAAATGATTGATTTACTTATCAATAATCCAACTCCATAATTTTAGCCAATATACAATGTTACTTTTCATAATGTATAATAAATGGAGCTATTTGATTTGACTTTTGTGACAAAATTTACAGAAAACTGGTATAAAACTTAAGGAGATCATAGGTGCAGAGGTGATCTTCTTTGTGTAAAAATTCACATAATTGAATTCCATGAGGATTTATTAAGCAACTACTATGTGTGGAATATACTGAAATAGTTACTCAGAAGACAAACAAAAACAAATCAATTCCTACAAGGGTTTATATGTCAAGATTAAAAATAGTATTATAAAGTTTCTATTGCTACCAAGTATGATCCAGATGAAAATAGTATGAGGCATTAGTAATAACATTGAATTCAGATCTCAGTTTTATCTCTCCTCTACATTTAGTGAATAAGTAAATTGAAAAGAATTAATCATCTAGTAGTACATAAATTAAAATGAGAATTAAACCTTTGTATATATAAGAATAGATATTAGATCAAATTAGAAACCAAAGTCTAAATTCCCTTTCAGATGACTAGCTAATTCCTTGCCTTACAGTTCCAAAAACCACACACTGTAAAAGCTTGACTGTTCCCTTTGCAGAACTAAAGTACTGAGTGTCCCATGCTATACACAAAGCTTCTAGAATACCACAAAGTTCTGCCTTTCCAGAAGACTATCAGTACCCACTCCCACAAACATGCTTGATAGTCATAAATTCTAATCCAAGAAAGTATTAAAAACCATAGTTGTCCCACCCTAGGCAGTCCCTGTTATGCCCAGCATGACTTATTATTCTTTTCTTGTAACACTTCATTCTTCCATACTTCACTGTTCTTGTGTATGTTTAATATAAAAAGCAAAAACTTGGTAACCCCTCTTTTTTTTTTAAACCCTTGTACTTCGGTGTATTGTCTCATAGGTGGAAGATTGGTAAGGATGGGCAATGGGAGTCAAGTGACTTGCCCAGGGTCACCCAGCTGGGAAGTGTCTGAGGCCGGGTTTGAACCTAGGACCTCCCGTCTCTAGGCCTGACTCTCACTCCACTGAGCTACCCAGCTGCCCCCACCCCTCTTTTTCATTATAAAATGAGATCTGTTAATTAGCCAGGGATGTCTGGCTATATGGAAGTCAGTAGACTTTGATTGATTTGGGGTCATTGCTGACCTTGCAATAAATCATTTATTTCAGAACTTTATTTTCCAAAACTTTTACTTTTCCAGAAAAAAAAAAATTACATAGAATGACTTAAGTTCCAATGTGACCCAAAAGAAATCCATGGAGGAGACCATGATAACCAACAAGTCCAACTTACACTTCTATTTTCCACTGGAGGTATTGGGTAGAATTTCATATATATAGGTAGAATTTCATATATATATATATATATATGTGTGTGTGTGTGTGTGTGTGTGTGTGTGTGTGTGTGTGTGTGTGCACTTTAATTTATGATGCATGTCCTTTCTTTTTTAAAATTACATTAAATTATTTTATTTTATTTCCAATTAATTAATTAATTGGTTTTTTCCATGGTTACATGATTCATGTTCTTTCCCTCCACTCTTCCATCCCTGTTCCTGGAGCTGACAAGCAATTCCACTGAGTTATACATGTATCATTGTTCATAACCTATTTCTATATTATTCATTGCAATAGAGTAATCACTTAAAGCCACAATCCCCAATCATGTACCCATTGAACTATGTGATCAGTCATACTTTTGTACTCCCTCAGTTTTTTCTCTGGATGTGGATAGCACTCTTTCTCATAAGCCCCTCACAATTGCCCTGGATCATTGCATCGCTGCTAGTAGGAAAGTCTGTTATATTTGATTGTGCCATAGTATTATCAGTCTCTGTGCACAATGCTCTCCTTTTTCTGTTCCTTTCGCTCTGCATTAAGTCCTGAAGGTCTTTCCAGTTCACATAAAAATCCTCCAGTTCATTATTCCTTTCAGCACAATAGTATTCCATCACTATCACATACCACAATTTTTTTAGCCATTCCCCAATCGATGGACACCCCCCTCATTTTCCAATTTTTTGCCACTATAAAATGTGCAACTCTAAATATTTTTGTACAAGTCTTTTTCCTTATTATCTCTATGGGGTACAAACCCAGCAGTGGCATTGCTGGATCAATGGGCATGCAGTCTTTTAAATCCCTTTGGGCATAGTTCCAAATTGCTTTCCATAGTGGTTGGATCAGCAATTCCACCAGTAATGCACTAGCTTCCCAATTTTGCCAAAACCCCTCCAACATATATTATTTTTCTTTACTGTCATATTGGCCGATCTGCTAAGACCTATCTTTCTTAAAGAATATTTTATTTACCCCCAATTACATGTGAAGACAGTTTTAACATTTAAAAAAAAATTTGAGTTCAAATACTCTCCCTCTTTCCCATCTACCCACTCTCACTCACCTCTTTCTGAGACAATTAGTATTGGAATACTGCATTGTTGAGAATTAAGTCATTCACAGTTGTTCATCAAAAAATACAGCTCTTCTTGTATACAATATTCTTCTAATTCTGTTCACTTCACTTTGCATCAGTTCATGTAAGTCTTTCCAGATTTTTCTGAACTCATCCTTTTATCATTTCTTTTCATTTCATTCATTCGTTTCATTCATAATGCGATAGCATAGCTGTATCCCATCACAATCACTTACCATGACTTGTACAGCTACTCCCCAGTCAGTGGACAAAAACATATTGTATCTTGCATATTCCTACTATGCTATAATATGGAGGATCTGGGGAACCTAATTTTGGCCAAATAAAGTAAAACTATCTGAACAGATCATCACATTCTATGGATTTAGAATCTCAAGAAGTTGATTACAGCAATAAGGTCCAAATGAAATAGAATCAGATTATTGCTTGTAGCATACTCACCTACAAAGCTATAAATTAACATTATATTGCATTATATTTTCATTAATTTTGTTAAACATTTAACAATTACATTTAAATCTGGTTTCCTGGTGGCCTGCAAGTTTGACAATTCTAGAAAATAGTTTTAAGAGGTTAAGTGCTTTCCTGGAGTCCCAGAGCCAAGTACAAGTCAGAACTTCAACTTAGCTCTTCCTGATTCTGAAGCTGGCTTTCCATCTAATATAGCAATGCTTTGAATATTATGCTTTATAAGAGGTCGTTGAATAAATAAATGAATGTTGAATGAGAATGGGTTAATGAATGAATTGATGGGTAGATAAACATTCAAGAGATTAGTGTCCTCTATAATTAAGAGAAATTATAGGACTTACTGTAAAAAGTCAATTTTTAAAGTGATTTTAGTCTATTCAGAAATCACTTATATTCTCTATCCCATTTTTATCACAGCCAACTCAGAGAAATATTTTTTTTGCTTTTTATTTATTTATTATATTTGTGAAAGTGAATCCATTGGAAAGCAATATTTAATGGATCTTATTAGTTGCTTCTTATGATGTGGCTAAATAAGCAGCCTGAGCTATTAAAACCAGGTTCTCTAGTCCCTCACAGAGCTGAATTGATGGACTGTAGCAAACCAGACTGACCAAAGAATTTGGCTTTATTCCAGTGCCCTGTTGTAGATTTACCCTTAAGGTTCCAGGTCATTCTGTCTCTGAGTTTCCCCAATTTGCCTGCTAGGACTATTCTAATGGCTAAATTTTCATATTAAGACATAACTCATGTTAAAATAAAACTCTACTGCAGTGTAGGATAGGCTTTAATTCAGGTTACACTCAGCATGTAACTGGATTCTACCCTAAAGGAGCAAAAATTTGAGTCTCACTAATGGGATAGACAGTGAAGCATGTGGTTATTGGCACTCAGATCTAGAGCCCCTTGTCAAATTAAACAGCAGTGTCAGAAAAAATTATCATTATTATTGCAGGACTAAGAAATAAAGGCTGAATAAATGTGAGCTGCTCTACTCTCGGGAGAAAAGGTTACCATCCAAGTAAGGAAAAATAATGCAGGCAGAGAGTAGTAGATAGAAAAAATTAGCATTACTTGACTTAGTTAAAAGCTCTTGCTCAAAAGATAATTTTGAAATTCCATCTCTAATACTTGTCCTGAAATGCAGTCTCTCCTCACTTCCATCTCTGAGAATCCTTAATCACTTCCAAAACAGACTTAACATCACCTACTAAATGATGTTTTTCCAAATGCTAGCCACCCATCATTTTCCCTATATTTTCTATCTATCTTCCTATCTTTCTATCTATCTATCTATCTATCTATCTATCTATCTATCTATCTATCTATCTATCTATCTATCTATCTATCTGTCTGTCCATCTATCATTCTTTCTTTCTTTCTTCCTGTCTTTGTATGTATGTATGTATTTATGTATGTATCATTATATCTATCTATCATCTATCTTCCTATCTTTATATCTATTGTTAGATCTATCAACTATCTTTCTATCTATCTATCTATCTATCTATCTATCTATCTATCTATCTGTCTGTCTGTCTGTCTATCTATCTATCTATCTATCTCTATCTATATCCTATGTCTTACCTATCATTATCCAAGCTAATTGAGGAGAGGAAATATTTCATTTCCTATCTTTGCATCACCAATACTTAGTGGACAGAGAGGAAGATTTGTTTCCAGAAAGCCCAGAGTTCAAATCCTTCCTCTGACATGTACTAGCTATATGAATCTGGGCAAATCACTTAACTTCTCAGTGGTAACTTCCTAAGATTGTCAACTGCAAAGAAAGTGCTGACCTGTATTAGTACAGGGTATATATTTTCATCCAAGAATTCCCTAAAATAAAGAAATCACAGGTCCCATCCCTATGCCCAGCTCCTAGCACAGTGTCTACCACATAGTTCTAGTGGTAGCTTCTTAAGAAATCTTTATTTATGGATAGAGATCCTAAGCAGGGATCAGAAGCTCTAAGGTTTGGGGGTGGGAAGGAGGGATAAAGGCAAGAGCAACCACCACCACAACAACAAAAAATAAGATAAATTTTTCTCCTCTTAAATCTTTTGTTTCTAATCCCTTCCTTTATAATGCATATGTTTTGTCTGTGGCCAGATTAGGTGCTTTAACTATACTTAGATTTATAAAACAATATTTCCCAAACTACACACACTTTTGTCCCTAATTTGAGGGAGGAGAATATTTCAGAAAGTTTGATTCTTAGTTTCTTTACCCAATGAAGCACTTCAAAATTATATAGCAATGACTATATTAAGATATATTATATTTTTTTTATAATTCTGCCATGGTTCTACTATAAGGACCTACCCAGTGAAGATTCTCAATCAATATTTACTGTAGATTAACATAAATGTGCTTTTTCCTTTCTTTTCCTTTCCTTTTTTTTTTTAATACTGAAAGGGACCATAGAGATCATATACCATAACTCTCACTCTGTTTACAGAAGACGAAACTTCAGTGCAGAATAGTTAAGTGACTTACCCTGGGTCACACTGTAGTAGACACAGGATTCCAATATGGATTCAGTGACATCAGGTTCAGAACTCTCTCCATTTTACCATGCCCTACCTCTTCTCAAACACCTTCTGGAAATTAGATTGTTCGTCTGAGGAACTGTGGCTTGTGCCTTTTATTTGGTTTCCTGTCAGTCACCAAAAGTATAAATCACAAGTTGTTTTGCTAAATTACTGTGGCTTGGATAATATTTTCTCTTTGGATGCAAGGATTTAAACATTGTTTTTGAGAACCTACTTTATGTATTAAACACCTATATTGTTCTAAGCAGTGCGAATGCAAAGAATAACCAGCAAAAAGGCAGATACAGCTTTTGAGGAGTCTAGAGTAATGGAAGGGACAGCATGGAAACAATCATCTTCAAACTTGATATGCACACAGAGACATAAGCATATATGTATGCAGGTGTGTATATACATATGCATATATATTTTTGATAAATTGGACTATAAAGAAGCTGTCTCTAAGTAGTTTCATTATTAATTAAAATAAAATAAATAGGTTTCTTTAATATGACATTAAAATAATGTGGCACATTTCCCTAAAAGAATTAAAACCCAGCAATTTACAATTATCATTAATCATTGTTTTGCTTTCTCTTGGGTTACTAATCTGCTTTCATTCACTTAGTATATAGAACTTATTTTTTCCCCTACTTTATAGTCTCATGGGATGTTACCTTCAATACCCCTTGCAGCTGGCCAGGATGCAATCAGTATGTTAATGCCTATGGAAAAGAGTTTAGAGACCAATTATAAAACTTTAAAATTTTTCGATTATCTTATCTCCTGTCCTTGGTCCTATTTGCCTGGAAACAGACCATTTCAAAGATGCTGTGGTTGAAATAAGACATCAGGATGATTTCCTCACTCAGTTCAAACTAAACTTGAGACCTTTGTCATTGTCCTCCACTCATCACTGTAATTACGCTACCCTAAATTTGGCTTGCCTTCTCTTTCTTCTTTGCATTGCATCAGAAATCTGTACCTTTGTATCTTTTCCTAATAGTGTGATATAAATGATCAAAAAATCAATTTTAGCTTACAAATAAGGAGTATTAAAAAAAAGAAACAAACAAACTGGATTTGGCCAGAAGACTTGAATTCAAATCCTAGAACTACCCTGTAGCCTTTATATGAGCTGGGGAAAAATATTTCACCTTCATGAACTTCAGTTTCCTTAGGTGGAAAATGAGGAAGGGATTTGACCACAGAGTCTCTAAAATCCAGTCTAGGTCTTTACTGTTTATTTGAGGCTTAAAAGAATTGTTTTGGTGCTAGCTTAAATTTTTTAAAACAAAATTCATATTTCCCCACCACTCTGTTTTGTACATATTAAAATATTATTAATATCTAAATGATCTAAATACTAGTCATCTAAATGATTAAGGCCTTACAACCTAATTAACTTCTTTTTTCTTTAAATTTTTTTAAAACAAAATTCATATTTCCCCACCACTCTGTTTTATACATATTAAAATACTATTAATATATAAATGATCTAAATACTAGTCATCTAAATGATTAAGTCCTTACAACCTAATTAACCTCTTTTTTCTTAACTTCTCAGTTGGGAAACATAGAAATGTGAAAGCACTATAAAATCACACTTAACTATGAGATAACATGAACTTTCAATTTGACCTCTACTCATGCCAAGTAAAATTCATCCTTGCCTAGTCATCCTATACAATTCTTGTAGATGTTCTCTTATAAGGTCACCCCAGGGTGGCCATTCACTATGCTTGTGCAAGTTTGGCTTTCCCCTGTTCTTTCTTGCACTTAGTAGGCAACCAGGGCCTCTTTTGGAATCTGATGACATCCGTCCTATTAATTTTGTTTTGTAGCTCTTTATTATGTGCATGTTACTAACTACTCAGACCTGTTTCCTTCTGAATGAAATTCATTTTTTACTTCTTTAGAGACTTATTGTTCTGTCATTTTTCAGTGACTCCATTTGGGGTTTTATTGGCAAAAGAACTGGAGCAATTGGCCATTTCCTTCTTCTACTCATTTCATAAATGAGAAAACTGAAGCAAGCAGAGATTTACTCAGGATCGTATAGCCAGTAAGTGTCAGAGGCCAGATTAGATTCAAGAAGAAGATTCTTCCTTACTCTAGGCCAGTGATTCCCAAAGTGGGTGCTACCACCCCCTGGTGGGTGCTGCAGTGATCCAGGGAGGTGGTGATGGCCACAGGTACATTTATCTTTCCTATTAATTGCTATTAAAATTAAAAAATTTAATTTCCAGGGGGATAAGTAATATTTTTCTGGAAAGGGGGCAGTAGGCCAAAAAAGTTTGGGAACCACTGGTCTAGGCCAACAGTCTATCCAGTGCACCAACTGGAGATTTTAACTTTCCAAGATTCATACCTATATACCTATAATATTAAAATATCAACACTCACAGATGTTTTTGTTTTTATTTCTCTGAGAAACATGTATTAATTAAAGATGTTATGCAATCTTCCCAAAGCAATTCACTTTACTATCTTAACTCCAATTTATGTATGCTGAAGTACATATATTATAGTTTGATCCTTTGTCTGCATATTATAATGTAGACAATTGACATTTTTCATTTACTTGATTTTCCTGTGTTTTGGGAAGGAAAATCTCCTTTTAATGTCTATAGATCAGTTTTAATAGATTTTTAACATCCTATGACTTGATGTGACCAACCATAAAATGGATTATATGAAGGACTTTACCTTCCCTAAGTAATCCCTCTTGAACTTAGACATTAAACTAGATGTTGTCTAGAAAAATATCAAATAACTTTGGCAAGCATATTTTCTCCTATTTTATGTCTCACTTAGTATTAATTATCAGTATTAAGATCATTGTGCTCTGAATTAAAACATAATACTTTTTCAAAAATAATATTTTATTTTCCCACTTACATGTAATAGCAACCTTTTGCATACAATTTTCAAAATTATTATGTCTGAATTGTCTCCCTCCTTTCCTCTCTCCTTTCCCTCAGATGGTAACAATTTGGGCTGGATTATAAATGTAAGCTCTTGCAAAATGTATTTCATTCTTAGTTATTTTGTGAGAAAATACTTATATAAAACCAAAACCTAAAAATGAAAACACACAAATAAAGTGAAAAATAATATGCTTTGATCTGCATTCAGACTCCATCATTCCTTCTAGAGTCCAATAGCATTCTTAGTCATAAAGTCCTTCAGAATTGTCTTGACTCAGAATAGCTAAATCTTTCACAGCTAACCATCATACAGTATTGCTGTTTCTATGTAAACTATTCTCCTGGTTCTGCTTATTTCACTCTGCATCAGTTCATGCAGGTCTTCCCAGATTTTTTTGGAAATCATCCTGCTCATCATTTCTTATAGTATCATATTATTCCATCACCAACATATATCACAATTTGTTTAGTCATTCCCCAATTGATGGACATTCCCTTAATTTCCAATTCTTTGGTACTACAAAAAGAGATGCCATAAACTTTTTTTGTAAGTAATTTTCCTTCTTTTTATCTTTTTGGGGAACATGCCTAGTAGTGGTATTACTAGATCAAAGATTATGAATAGTTTTATAGTCCTTTGAACATAGTTCCAAATTGACCTCCTAAATGGTTGGATTAATTCACAAAGACAATAATGCATTACTGTACCAATTTTCCCACATCCCCTCCAATATTTATTATTTTCCTTTATTGTCATATTGGCCAATCTGCTAGGTATAAGGTGGTACCTAAGAGTTGTTTTGATTTGCATTTCTCTAATCAGGAGGGATTTAGAACACTTTTTCCTGTGATTATTGATGGTTTTGATTTCTTCATCTGAAAACTATCTGTTCATATCCTTTCGCCATTTGTTAATTAGACACTTCTTTTGTTTTAAATTTGACTCAGTTTTCTATATAATCAGAAATAAAGCCTTTATCAGAGAAATTAATTGATTTTTTTTTACCTTAGTTTGTTGTTTCCCTTCTAATCCTGGTCAGATTGAATTTGATTCTACAAAACCTTTTTAACTTAATATGATCAAAATTATTCATTTTACAACCTGTACTGTATATTCCCCTCCATCCTATTTAACTCTTTCCCCCCACTGTTTCTTATTTCATTCTGTGCTCCTCAGGAATGTTTGATTGTACCTACTTCTAACTGCCTCCTCCAAATTACCATCTCCTCTATAAGAGCCCTCATATTTCTTACTCTCCTCCTACTTCCCTGTAGGATAAGTTAAATAAACACCTATTTGAGTGTGGATGTTATTCCCTCTCTAATCTAATTCTGATGTAAGTAAGGTTTATGCATTGCCTGTTAGGACCATTATACTTCCCTCTACTTTAATAACTTTTTTGTGCCTTTGACATGAGATAACTTACCCACATTCCCCCTTTCTTTTTCTCTTAGTGCAATCCTCTTTTTCACCTCTTGATTCTATTTGAATATCATGTCATCACAATCAACTTATTTTTGCACTCTCCATCTATTTATACTTCTTCAAACTGCCCTAATAATGATAAAAATTCTATTTTTTTTCCTAGGGTGTTCTGTTCATTTTATTTATTTATTTATTTGTTTATTTGTTTATTCATTCATTCATTCATTCATTCATTCATTCATTCATTCATTCGTTTGTTTGTTTATTTATTTATTTATTTAAACCCTTAACTTCTGTGTATTGGTTCCTTGGTGGAAGAGTGGTAAGGGTGGGCAGCGGGGGTCAAGTGACTTGCCCAGGGTCACACAGCTGGGAAGTGGCTGAGGCCAAATTTGAACCTAGGACCTCCCATCTCTAGGCCTGACTCTCAATCCACTGAGCTACCCCGCTGCGCCCATGACAAAAATTCTTAAGAGTTATATATGTCATCATGTACCCATAGAGCTATGTAAACAGTTGGACCTTACTGAATCTTTTAAGTTCTCTCTTTACTATTTACTTTTTTTTTTAATTCTTCTCTTGAGTTGTGTATTTGAACAGCAAATTTTCTTGTCAGGTCTGTTCTTTTCAAAGAATGCTTGGAAATCATCTATTTCATTAAATGATAATTTCCCCTCTGACAATATATACTCAGTTTTGCTGTGTAGGTGATTCTTGTTTGTAAATATAATTCCTTTGCCTCCTGAAATATCATATTCCAAGCCCCAGTCCTTTAATGTGGAAGCTGCTATAAGACCTATGTAATCCTCTCTTTGGCTCCATGAAATTTCAGCTGTTTGAAGCATTTTCTCTTTGTTCCAGGAGCTCTAGAACATGGCTATACTAACCCTAGTAGTTTTCCTTTGGGGATCTCTTGCAGGTGGTAATTGGTGGATCCTTTCAACTTCTATTTTGCTCTGTAGTTTAAGAATATCAGGGAAGTTATCTTTGATAATTTCTTGTGATAGGATGTCTACACTTTTTCTTAAAATCATGACTATCAGGTAGTCTGAAATTTCTTAAACTATTTCTTTTGGATCTATTTTCCAGGTCTATTGTTTTTTTCAATGAGATAATTTAGCTTTTCTTCTATTTTTTCAGTATTTTGAATTTGTTTAGTTGTTTCTTCATATCTCATGTCATTAGCATCTACTTCACCAATTCTAATTTTTTCCAATGAATTTTTGAAACTCTTTTTTTCATTTTGCCAGTTCTACTTTTGAAAGAGTTTTTTTTTTTGTTTGGATTTTGTGTCTCCTTTATTATTTGGTCAATTTTGCTTTTTAAAGTGTTATTTTCTTATTGCAAAGATTTCATTTCATTTCTTCTTTGGGTTTCTTACTTGATTTTTAAAATCCCACATGAGACCAATTCTCAATTTACTTTAAAATTTTATATTTGCTGCTTTGATCTCATTGTCACATCCGAGTTTGTGCCTTGTTTTACTTTGTCTCCATAATAATGTTTTTGGCTCCTTTTTTTATATGTGCTTATCTTCCTTTTCTTGTTTTCTGTTTTTGTGTTTAATTTTTATTTTCATCATAAAGGTGGGCTCTGTTACATGGATTGAGGGAGCACTTTCTTGAATTTCAGTATTTTCTTGCAGCTACCCTCAGCTCTAGCTCTGGTTTCAGCAAATTTTAATTCTTCTAAAATGATATGATGATGTCTGTTGGCTGAGAGCTATGGGAGGTAAATGGGGCTCAAGGCCTCACTATTGGCTTGATCTTGTGATTGGGGTCTCACCCAGGGCTTAATTGCAGGCTTTATTGGTAGGGATAAGAAATTTGATAGCTAGGTATGCGAGTACTATGCTCATGTCTTAGATAGGTTCTTGGGGTCTAGATGCTGACCTCATATGGGTTCAAAACCTTGAGGACTGGAGAAGCAGGGAGTTTCACTACTGGTCTGAATTCTTTGTGCAACCTCAATGAGGGCTGTGCCTCCCTCTAACCTCAGTGAAAGAGACCTTCTCTCCTTACCTTCCAAGTTATCTTCTTCAGAAAAATTGCCTTATGCTGCCCCAATTCTGGTTCTGCCACTCTTATATTCATTCTGAAGATTTATTTTAAGCTTGGTTAGAGAGAATTTTCAGAGATATTGATGTTCCTGCATCTGCTTTGCCATTTTGGCTCCTCCCCCATAAATCTTTTATAAAATTAAATTTTATTGTTATCTTCATTTTACAAAAGCTAGAATTTCACATTATGTCTTTCCAGAGAACTATATGGCTTTGAGTGGAGGAAATAATAAAAGCAATGTTAATCAATACATGAAAATATCTATGAATATATGTTATATTTTATAGCCTATAAACCCTGCCACCATCTCTGAAATGTCACAGGAGGAATTATATTCTCATATCTACTCCTAAAGGATGGTTTAGTTATTTTAATTTTTTGTTGTAACATTAATTTATGATTATTCTGTGTAGGCTATACTTAACATTTCCAAAATTATAACCATTTGTATAATTTTTCTATTCACTTTGTATATATTGCATTAATTCATACAGATTTATGAAATTTTCTTTGCACTTATCATATTTTTAATTTAAGACAATAATATACTATTACATTTGGGTATCATATATTTTTTAACTACTCCGCAAACTATGGGCATCTAATTTGTTTCTAGTTGTTTGCTACAGAAAAAATGATGCTATACATATTTCAATGTATTTGGGGAATTACTTTTTATCAGTTACCTTTTGGGAATATATTTCACATAATAGAATCCCTACATCAAAGAAAATGAATATTTGAGTAATTTGCATAATTCCAACTAGTTTAGAAAATATTTCTACTAATTTATAGCTCCATCAATTTTGAATGGGGTTACAGAAAGAGTGCCTTTCCAAAACCTCATTACAAATTGACTCTTCCAATCTTTGTCATAATTACCAGTTTACCATGTATGAGGTCAAATATCAGGATGGTTTTGATTTGCATTCTCTTACTACTAGTGATTTAGAATATTTTTTTGGTTGTTAATAGTTTACAATTCTTTTGAGAAGTTTATTCCTAATCTTTAACTATCTGCTCAGTAATGACTTCTCATCATTATTTAATTTCTGTTTATACATTTTACAGTGCCAAATTCTTTCCTAATAAATTTGATTATATTTCTTCAACATAACTTGTTTATCTTCTTATCTCCAAAGCATTGATTTTGTTTATGCAAAGGCTTTTCAATTTAATGAAATCAAAATGTTCTCTTTTAGCTTTTCTAATTCTTTTATCTCTTCTTGGTTAACTATACTTCTACCTACTCAGTGAAAAACATCAAAGGTACTTTTCTATTTTTTAATTGTATGATCTTAAATATTCAGTGCCACATTCTTTTAGAATATATCATAAAATATATGATATTTTCCTAAGCCTGATTTCTAGATTATTTATCAGTTTTCCTAATGATTATCAAATACTAAATTCTTTCATAAATTTATTCTTTCTGGGTTTATTGAACATTAGGTTACTGATTTTTGTTAATTCTGATTCTACCTTGCCTAATCAGTTACATTGATCATTTTTTTTAATCCGGCAGTTTTATGATTGCTACTTTATCAAAAAGTTTGATGTCTTATAGTGAAGTTCTTCTGTTTCTCCTTTTTTCAGCATTTTTTGATATTCTAGATATTTTTCCCAATGAATTTACTATATTTTATCTTTTTCTTTAAAGAATCACTTTGATAGTTGATCAATATGACATGAAAATATAAGTTAATGTTAGTAATCACAGTACCAGATATTCTCTTACTTTTTTAGATCATTCTTTATTTCCTTAAGGATTTGTTTTTAAATTACATTTACACAAATATTTTGTCTGGTTTGATTTGAGTCAGCTCAAATATTTAATGTATTTTTAATTATTTTTAATTGGAGTTCCATTTTATTATTGCCTTTTAAACATAATAAATAACAATTACAATAGAATATTTTCATTTTGTGAATTCATTTTGAAATCTAAAACAAAAAGCTACTTGGCCACAATCCATATTCTAAGAATGTATAGTTGTTGTTTTTTAAATGTGAAAATATTTTAATTTTTTAAATTTGAAAAATATCAGTTTAGTAATATTTTATTTTTCAGATTCAATTATTAAAATGATATAAATGTCAAGCAATAAATATATATGATATTTAACTCAAGAAATCTTAAAATTAATTTTAAATTCTAATGAAATATTTATGTGAAGCAGATTTTGTCAATGATGATTTATTTATTAAAAGAGGAATTAGTTTCTATTTATACATGTAAAAACTGGCACAGATACAGAACTCTGCTAAATTGGCACAAACACAGAACTTGATTATAATTAAATTAATTTATCTTTTTGTACAATGAACAAATATAAGTCAAAAGTAGAGATTTCAGTCATTAAAGTTTTTACCTTTTTCCAATCAAATTTTAGTATAAAAGCAATCACTTTTGTGCTTTTTCAGTTGTTTATTTTCTCTATAAACCAGCTTAAGTTTGTGAAAATCATTGTGTTACTGTTGGTTTATAATGTGGAACATTAGTTGTATAATTCAGAGAAAGAAAAAAAAAAACAACTTTACATTTCATTTTACTGTTGTTAAAATAACCTCCACTAAAATTACATTTTTGTGCTTCTTAGAAATGACTCTGGTTTCTCAGAGGCAATGACAATGAAATACAGATTTCTGCAGTTGTTTCTAATGTGGAAAAGTTTCTAAGAGGTTTGTTGTCTGAGGAATAGCCAATAAAAAAATCAGATAGACTTATCAGCAGTTAGGGCAGGGTGATAGATTGTTTGACTGCAGGAATGCCTGAAAAGCATCTAATAATTTATAGTAGGGCTCTAACCTTGGCTAATAGAGGGAAGGATCATACACATTAAAAATATATATAAATCCTTGAATTACTGGGCATTGTAAAATACACATCTACACACAAAGAGATTTCTCCTTTCTTATTTCCTCTCCCTTCATCTCAGCAATAAAAAGGCTGCTTTGGAAAGATTTATGTGAATTAAAATATGACAACCAAATCAATATACTTTCATGTTATATCTACTATTCCTTTTATCACAGAGTTTTTACATGTGAGAAACTTAAGGACCAGGTAGATTGTGTTGATATAAAAGCCTATTTATATTATTGATTTTAAGAATTCCTAATAAGATGTCATTATAAATTATTATGTTCCTTTCTTCAATACATCAAAAAATTTAAATATGTTATAATGATAATATACATGATCACAACTAGCTTTCAAATAGCACCTCTAGACTTCCAAAACAGTACAAATTTTGACTTACTTGATCCTCTTAATAAGTCAGAGAATTAGGTGTGATTATTATTATCTCCATTTTATAAGAAAACTGAGGAATTTTGAGGTTAGGTAAGTAACTTAGAGTCACACAGCTAGTTAATTGTAAGTCTGCATTTATACTCACATCTTTCTAACTCCAGCTCTGCTCTGCTGCCTAGCTGTGATAGACAAGTTGATCAATATGTATAGATATGGCAAATATATATGTGTATCTACTTATAGATACATATAAACATGCACCTATATAGTGCTTTGAAAACACATATGTATGTATGTTGTTTTTCAAAGTTTATAGTATCATTTAAATGTTATAATTAATATTGCTATCACTACAACTCCTCCTCCTCCTCCTCTCAATAATTTAGGCTTAATTAGCCATATAGCTATAAGTACTTTGAGAGGAGGCATTGCCTTTTGCTTTTCTTTTTAACCTCCTCACTTAACACAGGACTTAGTACATATTAGTTGCTTAATAATTGCTTATTGCCTGACTGATTAATTTCATCAGAATGTCTATGTCTTCTACTAATAAGGAAAAGTGTGGAGAGTTAAATTTCCAATGCAAAACAAAACAAAACAAAACCAACTTACTTGTTGTACAAATTTCCAGTAATAGACCATTCTCTTATTAGTTAATTTTGTGTTTATACAAAACATTAATTTATATGAATAATACTCCTATAATTATTTTTGAACCTCTAATTTTCATTTAGCAGTCCTACTATAGAGAGAGATTATTAAGAATAATTTATCATTTCTCTCTATCTCTTTTTGGGTTAAATTTCATTTTCATATAATTATTTTTTGTTCTTGCTGTTGTTCATTTTGTTTATTTTTGAATCTTTGTGATCTCATTTGGGTTTTCTTGGCAATGATACTAGAGTAGTTTGTCATTTCCTTCTCAAACTCATTTTACAAATGAGAAACTGAGGCAAATAGGGTTAAGTGACTTAACCAGGGTCACACAGCTAGTAAGTGTCTGAGGCCAGACTGAAAATCAGAAAGAGGAATCTTCCTGACTTTAGGCTGGGCACTCTGTTCAATGTGCCACCTAGCTAACCTATACTTACTAGTAAACAAATTCACTGTCTCCAACTATTTGATGTAATTATTGGAGTTGATGGAACTTATAGAAATAAACTTTTAGAATTCATCATTTCTTTAAAAACTACATAATGGCCATAAAATTTGATATAGCATTGGTTAATATGATTTTTAAAAGGAGAGGGAAAAAACCATTAGTCTTTGTTTTTTGCCCCAATTCTTCTCTTTCATTTCTGGCTTCATTTACATAAGGAAAGTCATTGTGATTATTGGTTGTTAAATTAGTTTAATTCATTTTTATGGAATAATCAAAGTATCATCCTTATGTTTATTATACTAATGTAGGCAGCAATGAATACTGAGTATCAGTGTAATCTAATCTAAATGTTTTTCTAGTTTAATTCTGAATTAACTTATATAATCTAGTTACTTAAATAAAACTTTTCTTTACCTGTATCCTTTCTAGTTTTTTGGTTGTTCCTGGTAATATGTAGAAATTACTGAATATTAAATTACTTCATAATTTAATACTTTTTCATATCAAGTTACTGAACTATTATTAATTTTCTCCATTTTAAATAGTATTTTTCTCAGTTTCTTTACTGATTTGGGGCACTTTTGCAAACACATGATGATATCATAAGTAAAGGAATGGTTTTATTTCTTTTTTTCCTATCTCTATTCCTTTATTTCCTTAACCTTGTCTTAAATTGTTCAAGATAGAATTCCCAGAATGATATAAAATATTGCTGGAGAGAGTAGGTATCCTTGCTTCACTATCATATTTATGGGAAGAGATTAAAGTAGATGAAAATTTGATATAGCGTTGGTTAGTAAGATTTTTAAAATGAGAGGAAAAAACAAATAACTAACATCAAAAATGAAAATACAAATTTACAACTAATGAAATCAAAGCAATGACTAGGAATTATTTTGCTCAATTATATGCCAAAAAATTAACAATTTAATAAAATGAAAAAATACACATAAAAATATCAACTACCTAGACCAGTGATGTATAAACTACAGCCTGCGGGCCAGATAAGACCCCCTGAAATGTTCTATCCAGCTGTGGGATGTTATTCCTAATCTGATGAATACAATGAGTAGGATACAATACAATGAAAGAGTTGCCTTAGAAACAGACTGACAGATGAGCATTTCCTTTCCTTTGGCTCCCTCTTTAAAAAGTTTGTCCATCACTGATCTAGACTAACAGAAGTTGGAAATAGAATATATAAATAAACCTATTTTATAAAAACAAAGTAAATGAACTTCCCAAGTAGAATCATCAGAACCAGATGTGAATTCTGCAAAAATTTTAAAAAGATTATCTAATTTTTATATTAAATAAATTATATTGAACTATTAGTTCAGGAGTCCTTTTAGCTCTTTGGGGGAAGCAAATATGGTGCTGATATCTAAACAAGGAAAAGCAAAAATAGAGAAAGAAGATTATAGGCCAATTCTATAAATGAATATAGATGCAAAAATCATAAAATGACATATTAGGCAGGAATATATCACAAAGAAATATATCACAAAAGTTATACATAATTAACAAATAGAATCTATACCAAGTATGCAGGGAGCTTTAAAATAAGAAAAACTATTGACGTAATTGAATAAATCTACAATAAAAGTCACAAAATCCAGATGATTATATCAATAGATGCAGGAATAGCTTTTGATAATATACAACACATTCCTATTTAAAAACATGAATATAAATGAATTTTTCTTTAAAATGATAAGACACATATATAAAAACATTAGCAAACATTATCTGTAATGGAGATGAATTGGAAATCTTCTCTATAAGATTATTAGTGAAACAAGGATACCTATTAGCACCAATATTTAATATCATATTAGAAATGTTGCTAGCAATAGCAATAAGAGTAGAAAAATAAGTTCAAAATATCAGAATGGGCAAAGAGATAATAAAACTATCTCTTCTCACAGATGATATGATGATAAATATGGACATTCCTGGATATTCCATTAGAAATTAATTGAAAGTATCAATAATTTAAGCAGAGTAGTAAGATATAAAACAAACCCATTCAAATCATCAACATTTTTACATATCATCAACAAAATACTATAAAAAGTGATAATAAGAGAAAAACCATTTAAAATAACCATAGACAGAATAAAGTACCTAGAGGTATAACTTCTAAAACAAATACAGAAAATGCAAAAACACTATATACAAATGATGTCAGATTTAAATAATTGAAGAAGTATTAATTGTTCATGAATGGGCAGAGCCAGTATAATTAAAATGACAAATCTATCTGTGTGTAGTGGGATTCTGGGGTGGCTCATACCCCCAGAAATCACTCTAATGAGTGGACAGGAGACTTGATAAAATGCAGGGGGAAAATATCTTTATTCAGATAAAACAGGGGATAGCAGGGAAGAGGTGAAGGGGAAAAAGAAGGGTTCGAGGAAAAGAGATTCTGCCCACACAAGCAGCTTGCTCAGGGCAAAAATGTCCTCTTTTTTAGGTACAATCACAGACTTTTATAATAATCCTGACAAAAGATTCTCCTTCCCCTCCCTCCAATCCTGTATAGGGGAATGGAGGGCTGTGATGTTTGAATTCTTTACCATGTGATTTTTAACATTAGGTACCCCTAAAGACCCCCATCATCAAGAAAAAAAAATCCTGTGACTATCATGAGATTCCCAGCTCAGGACAAAAAAGGAACTTTTGAAATGTCTTTCCTATCTTGTCCCTCTTCCTAGAGTTGGCAAGTTTCCCAAACTAGAGATAAATTCCTCTCAAGATTTTTGAAAGTAGGTCAGGAAAACTAAAACTTTAATGGGGTTGGGGTTATTCTTAGGAATAGTAATACTCAGGGGTCTTGAAAATCGGGGTTACAAGCCAATACTCAGAGAATTACACACTGTATTTCATCCCACACATACCTAAACCAATTTGCCTATTCAACACAATCCCAATTAAATTATTACCAAAAAAAAAAAAGATCTAGAAAAAATAATAGTAAAATTTCCTTGGAAGTACTTCAGGTTAAAAATATCAAAGGAATTAATTTTTTAAGGTGCAAAGGGAATCTAGATGGTCCAGATTTTAAAGTATGTTAAAAGACAGTAATAATTAAAACTTTCTGGTACTGGCTAAGAGATAGATATCTTTTTTTGTCAAATGATGCCTACTCTACTCTGAAAAGGGAAGGGAAGGAAGGATATAACAGGGAATTTTAATCTCTCAGATAAACAAACAAATAAATAAGTAAATGAATGTTTTTATTATTTAAAAATTTTAAAGGATATTATATAAAAATGAATAAAAAAGGGTTCTAAAGAATCTCCATCATATACATTACTTTGTTTTGGTCTTAAGATGGATAATTTTCAGGACAATGGAAAAAAGTTCTCTTTATGCCCATACTTCATAAATTCTTTATCATAAAAGAATATATATATATATAGGATTTTGGTTGGATACATTCTCAATTTGAGAAGAAATTATTAATTTTTGTTAGATTAAAATACCCACATGAGCATGAATAAGGTCTTATTTCACAGTATTTCATAGTAATTCAAATTCTTTCAGACCATGAAGACAGTTGAAATTGCTTTATCATATGTCCATAATGTCCGTTTTGGAAAATTTTGAGAGATTGTCATGATCAGGATAAAAGTTCTTATTTAATTTCTTACATAATCCTTTTTTCTTATGCTTATTTGTAAATTGATATCCTTATATTTGTTTTACTGTCATTGCTCAAAATCATTGAGATGATCAATTTGACATTTAGGACATTGGAGAAAGTTTTCTGTTCTGGTCCCACAAGAAGACAAGACAAACCAGAATGAATCAGAAATACCAATACCCCATCTGCTGGACAAACGTTACTTTAGATGATGGTACCCACAAATAAGACCATACTGCAAGTTCATATGGAATGGCTATTAATGGTTTCACTGTATTGTTACAAAAATTGGAACTTGAGCTTCCCTGTTACAATAATAGTAGCTATCAGTTGGAAAATACTTTAAATTTTTCAGTGTTTTACATGTATTTTCTCATTTGATACTCACAGCTACCTTGTTATATAGGAGCTATTATTATACTCATTTTAAAGATGAAGAAACCAAAGTTAAGAATGAATGTCATTTTTTCAGCATTTATACAACTAGCAAAGGTCTGAGGGAGCATTTCACCTCCAGTCTTTTTACCCCAAGGTCATCATAGTATCCATTTCATCACCTAGATGGAAGCATTTCTAATTTTTGACATAGAATTCTCCGTTCTGTCATGTAAGTTTCACAATGATATGCTGTTCACCAGTGAAGGACATATGAAAGAAATAACTCCAGATATCTGAACTCAGATGAAGTCGAAGGTTTATAAAAATGGAAAAGAGGAGATTTTGAGAATTTGAAGTCACTGAAAATCTATTTTTTGTTCTGATTTGTGGACCATTTTATTGAGGGAAAATTATGTACATTTAAAGTACAGAATGGAAAAACATTTTACAGTAAAAAATAAGCACCACCCTCTTATCAAACAGTAAAATGTTCTTGATATACAGAAATTAATGTGTAATATGCTATACATTTAACTAAACATTCAACTGAAAATGAGTCTGGTCCACAAGTAAAATAGTTTCATAATATACATATGTTATTTTGCATTTACCATCACTAGACCTTCAATCTATACCAATTAATAAAAAAAAGCATTTCATGTTTGTTTCCCTTAAGGATGGAGAAGTTCAATGTTTAATAAGACAAACAAGATATAAAAATAAATATGCAGCTTAGTGATGTCATTCGTGATGTAAACTTCAAATGTAATGCAGACTAAGCAAATCTGAGGCTTTTGTTTAATTCATTCCTCGGGCTGAAATGGACAGATGGACTGGATACAAAATTCTGTATGGGGATGAAATTGAACAGGTCTGTATTTCATTTAGGAGAAAGGAATCTGAACAGAAGAGTAGCACAATTTAGACTAATTATAAAGTATTGCTTTTATGTTTTAAGATTTATCTTCTTCATCCTCACTTTCATCTTCTTATTCATCCTCCTCTTCTTCCTCTTCCTCATCTACTTCCCCTTCCCCCTTCTCTTCCTTAAGCATTTTCAGGTATTTGCTGCCTAAAATCTTCTTTGGTAATATATCTGCAAGAAATTGAAAGGTCTCCCATTCTTCTGCAGTATTTGATAAATCACTGTAAATAAGTGCTTTCTTCTTCTTTCCACTGGCATGTTTGTAGGAATAGATGGCTAGATACTGAACCAAGAATTCCACGGCCTTGTCCATGAGCACCAGAGCTTCTTGATTGATACTGGACACCTCCAGGGAGCTTTTCATGATCACCTGGATGTGAGACAAGGGCAGTGAGACCAACCTCTGGTCACTACATTTCTCTTTGCTACCAAATCTGCCCACCATCTTGCCACCCCTGACCTGGGAGCCAAAAATATTTTTTTTAAAGCAAAGTTCAACAATTCTACCTAATTTAAAGTGGATGAGCATAATACTTTTTTTCTTAAATTATTTTGGAAAAGGAGATGAGCATATTTAGCCTGGAATTTCAAAAATTCATTTTTGAATATCATGACACATATCTTAGTAGCAGATAAACAATACTTAGAGATAGTAATTGAATAAGATGGAATTTCTTTTAACAAACATGAATAAATACATTTTAAAACAATCTATGGTAACAAATCTAAAAAGACTATCGAACCTATATAAAATAGTATATGTTGATCATTGCCATGGCTAAAACTATAGTATGAAAAGAGGAGCTTTGAGGAAATAATATTATTGACAGACATTAAAACCTATCATTGTAGAAACAAGATTACAAGCTGAATAGTATTTTAGTGATCAATCTAATGCAACAGGAACATTTTGTACATGAAGAAACTGAGGTAAAAACAAGTTACAAAGAAATACAAATCAAATACAAAGAAATTAAAGATTTTTTCCCCATGTCAAAAGGTAGCAATTAATTGAGACAGAATTTGAACTCCAATCTTATGGCTCAAAATTTATAATGGATCTCATACTCACAAATCATTGTTTCCATTGAAAATAATAATTAATGGCTTGCACCTTTGGTACAAACATGTTATTCATGAATTATTTTATGAAGGATAGTAATCTCTTAACACCTCCGTGTAAGTGAAAAAAGAGAAAATTTCTTTTTCAGTCTTGTTCTTCAGTTTGATTGTTTAATGATATCATTTGTGATGGATTCTTCTTCCAATGGCACAGGTCTCAAGCCGGCTACATCTTCTAATCCTATTACTTTATGCACATTTTCTCTTAGAATCTTTATTTGGGTTGTCCCAAAGGTTCTAGGAATTTTCTTCTAGGATTATGGACATGAGTTTTTCCTTGCAATGAGGAGAAATCCTTTTGTACTTTATTTTTTTTAAATTTTCTCCTTATATCTTTTTTTAATTTAGTTACTTACTTAATTATTTAATTATATTTTTCCATGGTTAAATGATTCATGTTCTTTCTCTCTCCTCCTACCACCCCACTCCTGTAGCCAATACACAATTCAACTGGACTTTACATGTGTCATTGATCAAGACCCATTTCCATATTATTAATATTTGCATGTACTTTATTATTGATAAATAATTATCCTTGACTTGGGTCTATTTTATTTTGTAATCGAGTCAGGATGACTTTTATGGTGGTTTATTTGTAATTAGGAAGGTTGAAGGTAGGGAAATTGAGAGAGAGAAACTCTGGCCCAGAACAGAGGCCCGAACTAGGTAGGAATTTAGAGGCCCCAGCAGGGGCACAGAGGTTAATTAAACAAGGCTTCTCCTCTAAGAAGAGAGGCCTCCCTGAGGGTAGAACCTCCAGAAATGCCAAGGGCAGAGAGAGAGAGTCGGCCTAACTTACCCATATGACAATTGAAAGGGAAGCAGTCTGAGGTCTCACCAGAGATCCTTCCACACCAAGTTCAAAGTGCCCACTGCCTCCACAGGAAGTTACCATCATATTTAAAAGATAGCATCTTTTGTCACTTTCTGCATCCACCTCCAATTTCAAGTGGACAAATAGCAGCCTTGACACTGTTTTGGACTGCCCAAAGGGCAGTCCCTTATTTTTGATTTGTCACTTACTATCATGTGTGGGTCACAGACCTCCCCCCTCCCCACTTAATTCTAAGTTAGGTGGGGTGACATTATTTCTGGTGGCTAGAGTCTAAACAAACTCAAAATGATTGACTAAAGTAGTGATTCCCAAAGTGGGCACCACCTCCCCCTGGTGGGTGCTGCAGCGATCCAGGAGAGCGGTGATGGCCATAGGCACATTTATCTTTCCTATTAATTGTTATTAAATTTTTTAAAAAATTAATTTCCAGAGTGCTAAGTAATATTTTTTCTGGAAAGGGGGCAGTAGGCCAAAAAAGTTTGGAAACCACTGATCTAAAGCATGCATGAAGTAGTACAACTTGATTCAATTAAAAAAATATTCTTTAAACATTAACTACAAACAGAAGACATCAGCTAGCAACATGAAGATCTAAGAAAATAGACCCAGCCCTCAAAGAACTTAAAAATCTCATAGATATAATAATAAATGTTAACAACTTAGTTAACATGCATAAAGTGATAGATAAAAAAGATAGATGTAAATAAGGTGCTATTAAAAAGTTATTATCTCTAAATTTTGAGAAGAAAAATAAGATCCATCATGGAGAAAGCTCCTGACCTTGATCATAAAGATGTCAAAATGTAGTGATAATTGGCAAGGAAGGAGGGGTAAATTCATTCTATACATGAAGAATGCTAGGATATGAATAAAAGTACAGGGACAGATTATGCAAAAACTAAGGAACAGTAAATGGTTTTGTTTGTTTGACTAGAACTTAGATTATAGTAGAATATACTGATACAAAGATAAGATGAAAAAAATTGATGGTTTCATGTGTTATTTAAAGCCTTTATAATATTTTATTCAGGAAATGATAGAGAACCACTAAAGGATAGGTTTTTGTTGTTGTTTCTACATCAGTGACAAGATCTGAGCAATGCAATAGGAAAAATTTATATATATGCAAAGGCTGCCTATAAGGGAGCTTATGTTTTGCCTTCATAATTATACTTACTGCTTTGTAATAGGTAGTCAATAAAAATCACTTATTATGCACTTACCATGTATTAGACTCTGTGCTAACCACTGGAGACACAAAAGAGGCCAAAACAACAACCAAACATAGAATTCCAGTGTCTGCTTTCAAACAGCTAAAATGTTTTTTAAACTTGTAATAGCATAAATAATGTTTGTGGAAAATATCTAGTGTGTAGAAAGCTTTACAATGAGTGTGCTCTATCTTGTTTTGGATTAAACCCTATTGCATTATGAAGGATAGTTTAAATTGTGGTTGAAAATAGAGACAATAAGATAGGTAGTTTATTGTAATAAATTATTTAAGAGTTCGTGGTATCCTGAACTACTTTATTTGTGAATATAGTAGAAGATAGATTAGAGAGCTATTGTACTGGAATCCACAACACTACAAAGTCATAATCACTTTCCCTCATGAGCATAATCCCTTTTCAAATACATGTCATGTTTTTGTCAAAATATAGTATTATGAGCTAGAAATATGTGAAATGTCAAACTCCCACTGCTTGTTATGATTGGAAGCAGTGTTAGAGGACTTTCTGGGAACCTATTTGAAATGTTGGAAAATTTGGCTCAAAATGGTATATTAGAAAAAAAAATGTTTGTGGTCTCCCTCTTTGTAATGATACTTACTTCTTTGTTATATACTTCAAAATCCTGGCAATATCTCAGTCAACATTCTTGGAGTGTCTGTTGTGTGCAGAGTTCCAGACTAGATGCCTTATCTTATTTTGGATTAAAAGTCTATTACCTTTGGCAAACATTTACCACTAATTCTGATAAGGTAAATCCATTTCTTGCAAGCTCCTTGGGGAATACTATAGGAGAGAAAATGCAGGTATGAATGGTATGGAAATTTATGCAAATGTCTTGAATATGTGAAGAGCATGCTATTAACTTGAGGCAGTCAAAAGATGGAAATAAGGTACAATTCTCAATGATTTGTGCATTGGGAATTGTACACCTTCCTGATTACATTAATTGAAGACTAGATGAGGCAGCTCGTTGTACAGATGTCAGTGTGAATGCTGCACAGATATGCACAGCTGCCAGCAGCAAGTATGTGGCCCTCTTATTTAATTTCTACATTATCTGCATGTGACAGCTTTTGTAAGGGAATGCTTGTTTGAGGCAGACAAGAAATAACATCTTTTCTTGTTCTCAAGAAAAAAAAATTGATGGGTTCCAAATAGCCTAAAAGTAGCTTCTAGAAAAAAAGAAAACTCCTTAAATCTATACCCTGGGAATTGGACAGTACACCAGAGAATTAGAATGTGAGGTTAGAAATACAATAGCTTGATGCTTTTGGATTTTGTGCTAAGCAAAGTGGCTGCTATAAAAAAAAGATGTACCAAATTTATAACATGGATAACACATCAAATTGCAAATGGAATCCTAGTAAATAAGGTAACCTTGAAAAATATTACATTGAAATAGACATATGTGAAAATCCGAGTTTAGAAATGGGATAACATGAATTAGCTTCTGCCCTGTTGTAGTTGCCTGTATAATTTCCCATGAGTTCATGCAATGAATCTCATACTCATAAGTCATTGTTTCCATTGAAAATAATAATTAATGACTTGTGCCTTTGGTACCTTGTCATACCACATATTGTAATTCATGAATTATTTCATTTTGGAATAGTAATTATTATCTCTTGTCACCTCTGTGGAGGTGAATAGAGAAAAAATTTCCTTTATTGCAGCATACTATGTATTCTTTTGATGTCTAAAACAGAAAATAGCTAGCATGAGTTTATATTTTTACAGCAGTTTTTAATGATGCCACCAAAGTAGTGGACACTGGTGATCTTATAATAGAATATAAAGACTTTGCTCATTTGTCAGCCTTTATTAGAAGACAGGAAGCAAGTACTGACACTATTGGGAAGACTTTTATATTAAATCTAAATGTGAAGAGAATTTCTTACATAACTCATTGCATACATTTTATTTGTCATCCATTTAAAATTTTCATATTTTAGATTGCATAGAAACACATATTGTAGAATAACGATATGCAATATTAGCAACAAAGAAGAAATGACATGCTTTCCTTTATAACGATGATAACAATATATAAATACTATCAAAGGTCTTTGCTTTAATTTGTTTGTCAAATGGCTATTGTATTTGTTCTGATACACCCTCACTCACCCAAGACTCCATTTTAAACATATTTCCAAGATATCTAACAAGAATTAAAAGTTCCTTGGATAGAGGAATAATAATTAATCCATACAAGTGTCAACATAAAAAAAGGTTTTCATCTCTGTGAAGATGCAGCTCTAGCACAGAATTTAAATTGCAGAAGGATTTCAGGTAGCTAATGAGCACTTCCAGAGACTCTTCTTTTAAAAAACATGTAGATGCAATTTTTAATAATTATTCTTTGACATTTTGTGATCCATGTTCTTTCCTTTCCCCCCTCACAAGATGGCAGATAGTATGAAGTAGATTAATCATATGCTACCATGCAAAGCATATTTCCATGTTCATCATGTGAAAGATGACACGTTGCTTATACAAGGAAAAAATCATGAAGGAAATAGAGTGGAAAATGGTATGCTTCAATATGTATTCAGACTTCATCAGTTTCTTCTGTGGTGGTAGATAGGCTTTTTGAGTCTTGAAGTTGTCTTGAATTTTTTTGCAGTCAGTCTCTATAAACTCTTATTTATATATGACCATGGTAATTACATCAAATCTTAGAATATTGTAATTTCCTAAAAGAAATATATGATCATTCTAAAATAATTACCAGTCTATTCATATAAGAAAGTCTAATTTAATAAGAATATCTATTGTCTATATTTCAATATACATATTGTAGAACTTATAATAGTAATAATAAGAATGACTAACATCATATAACACGAGATTTGCAAAGTGTTTTCAAATATCTCGTTTGATTCTTACAAAAACCCTGAGAGGTAGGTGTTACTATTATTCACATGTGAAGAAACTGAGGCAGATAGAGATTTCCTAATGTCATTCAACTAGTAAGTGCCTGAGGCTTATTTAAAATTCTTGATTCCAAGTCCTCCCCACTATTCTAACTGTGACATATTTGGGACAAGTAATAGAGAAGGCCAACCAGTTGGACTCAAAGTTAAAAAAGTTCTCAACCTCTTTTTTATTGATTTCAAGAATAAAAGCAAAGGCATATATTTGCATTACTAATATTCTACCAGTCTTTTCCAGAATACAGCTATTTCTGAAGAATGCAAAATGAATATCACATGCCCACACAGAAGAGAAATATGTGATGGGTGAGAAGACATAATGACATAAAACCAATGAAGAGTTTTTGGTAAAAGCACAAGAATCAAAGAGGACATCAGAAATTCTTGGGATAGGGAAAGAATATACTAGTCACATGAAAAAATAAAGACTAACAAGTAGACATCCAGGGTGTTCTACAAATACCTTAAAATTTTAGTAAAAACCAAGTAGGAAGGACCTTTATCACTTTGGGAAGACTTCCTCTAGAAAACTATAGAAGGGAGAGCATGAGAATGAATCGAATAGAATGGGTAGGCATGGATTGACTAATCAATCTATTATAAAGTACTATCAAAGCAATGAAATCCATGTGAAGATTTAAGGATTCAGTCTCCTTGAGAACAGATTTAGAAATGAATTAACTAGTCATGACTAGTTGATTTTCTTCAGTTTACTTTATAAAATTATAATATGCAAGGGTCAGACTGAAGACAAGGAGATTTAAGAGGATATACCTTTCATGCTTATTATATATACATTCCTTTTCTTTTCTTTTTTTTTTAAACTTTTATCTTCCACCTTAGAATCAATACTAGGTATTGGTTCCAATGCAGAAGAGGGGGAAGGGCTAGGCAATGGGGGTTAAGTGACTTGCCCAGGGTTACACAGCTAGGAAGTATCTGAGGCCAGGACTGACTGTCTTCAGGTCTGACTCTCAATCCACTGAGCTACCCAGCTGCCCAGCTTCCCAAAGGCCATCCTATATACATTTCTTTGTTTTTAATTTGAAGATTTTAATTTAATTAATTTAGAATATTTTTCCATGGTTACATAATTCATGTTCTTTCCCTCCCCTCTTTCCACCTTCCTCCCATAGCCAACGAGCAATTCCATTGGGTTTTATATGTGTCATTGATCAAGACCTATTTCCATATCATTAATATTTGCACTGGGGTGATCGCTTAGAGTCTACATCTCCAATCTTATCCCCATCGACACATGTGATCAAGAAGTTGTTTTTCTTCTGTGTTTCTATTCCCACAGTTCTTTCTCTGGGTGTAGATAGTGTTCTTTCTCATAAGTCTCTCAGAATTGTCCTGGGTCATTGCATTGCTGTCAGTAGAGAAGTCCATTATGTTCGATTTTACCACAGTATATCAGTCTCTGTGTACAATGTTCTTCTGGTTCTGCTCCTTTCGCTCTGCATCAATTCCTGGAGGTCTTTCCAGTTCACATGGAATTCCTCCAATTTATTATTCCTTTCAGCACAATAGTATTCCATCACCAGCAGATACCACAATTTGTTCAGCCATTCCCCAATCGAAGGGCTTACCCTTGTTTTCCAATTTTTTGCCACTGCAAAGAGTGTGGCTATAAACCTGTATACATATTTCTTGAAGGAGATATGACTCATATCTCATTATCTTTGTTACCTCTCTCATTTATTTTTGTCATTAATCAAGTACCACTAGAAATCTCAGAATTTATACTTTGATATTGCTAAAATTGAGAAATTCCATTCCTCTTCTTATCTACATCATAACATAATTGGAATGGGCAGTATTGATGTGACTAAGTTGTAATGACTAATGAAACTAAATATATTGTCTTCTGTTTAGCCTTTGTCATTACCTGCCTCCTTTCTACCTTTCCATTTTTACATTCACTCTCTATACACACTCTTCTATCTAGTTACATTCATTATGTAACTAGATTCAGCTCAGCTGTTTTATTTGCTATTCCTCACCAATCATACTCTATCTTCTCTCTTGGAACTTTTACATTGCATCTTTCTCCATCACTTCTATCTTTTAGTTTCCCTTAGCTTCAAGATAGAGCTCAAATTCTAATGTCTGCAAGAAGTCTTTCTTTGACTAATCTCTTTCACACTTCCATCTATTCTTTATAGTGGGTGTCCCAAAAGTCTTAGTGCAATTTAAAGCTACATTAAAATTTACCTGCTTAAAAGTGAACTTAGATTTTTGAAACATCATTTGTATTTTGTACTCACTAAGTACATTTTAAAAATCTCTTATTTGTCAAACTGAAAATATTATAAAATAGAAAATAGCATTTTTATCTGGCCTTATGAAAATTTCTTCCCAATCTTCCTTATTTGACAATATTTAAAAATTTTAAAAATTTTATTTTATTTAAAAATTTTTTTAAATCTCTTATTTATCAAACTGAAAATATTATAAAATAGCATTTTTATCTGGCCTTATAAAAATTTCTTCCCTTACTTCCTTATTTGACTGGGTAAGGGAAAAAAGGATGTAAAAATAATTTTCATTAGGTGAATGGAGTAAGATAGGATAGGGAGAAATGTAACGGGAAGCTAGGTAGCAAAGTAGATATAGAACTGGGCTTGAAGTACATGAGATTCATCTTTATAAGTTCAAATATGGACTCAGACACTTTCTAGATATATAACCTTGGGCAAGTCATTTAACCCTGTTTGACTCAGTTCTTCATCTGTAAAATGAGCTGGAGAAGGAAATGTTAAACCACTCCAATATTTTTGCCAAGAAAACTGCCAAAATGGGGTCATGATAATAAACTCATTGCCTTTTCCAGTCCCAGTGGGATATGGATCTCCTTATTCAATATATATTCTCTATATAAATCTGTGAGAGGAACACTATTGGTTCTTCAAGAAGAATGGTCTAAGAGGATTTAAGATAGAATGTGACCATTGAAATTCTTGAGAGGCCATAGTTCTTAAATTTTAAATTAGTTTATTCATTGGCTGCTCAAGAAGATTTCTTCCATAGTCTGAATGAACACCAAAAAGTATGCAGCTAAGCAATAGCCCGTGTAGCCAGCAAAGAGCTGAGCCAAATGAGAACAGTTACACAGGAGAACTATAGACCACATCCTGTGCAGTCAGAGAAAAAGAGGCAAAAGAGCTCTGGTACACATCTTCTATACCCCTTGTGGTTGCAGCACTCAGTCTCACCTCTGGGCATCCTGAGACATTTCTGATTGATGAACAGTCAATAAGGAGGTGGGCTCAGAGACCTCAACTCCTCTCTCATGACTTCATCACAGGAAGAGGTGGGTCTTAAGGATGCTAGCAAGCCCTTTCTCTTCCCTCCACTTGTCTGGGTCACTATGGCTACTTAGGACATGGTCGCTAGAATTTGTGGACCTAATCTTTCAAGTGGGTCAGGTGGCTGCTAGGCCCTGCCCTAAATTCTGATATTTTCAACCAAGATCTCAACAAAAGGGAGCATCCAAACCAATTTTATCATGACTCCATTTTGGCAATTTTCTTGGCAAAAATACTGGAGCGGTTTAACATTTCTTTCTCTAGCTCTTTTTATAGATAAAGAGCTGAGCCAAATAGGGTTAAATGACATGCCCAAGGACACATGTCTAGAAAGTGTCTGAGTCCATATTTGAACTCATAAAGATGAATCTTACTTATTCTAATTTTATATGGGTGAGAAACTTTGTAGTTTCAGCTTAGAATAAAATTGTTTCTGTCTTTCCTTGGTGGAGAGGTGGTGGTGGTGATGAGGGAAAAAATGTTAAAACAAAAATAACCAGGGGCAGCTGGGTAGCTCAGTGGAGTGAGAGTCAGGCCTAGAGACAGGAGGTCCTAGGTTCAAACCCGGCCTCAGCCACTTCCCAGCTTTGTGACCCTGGACAAGTCACTTGACCCCCATTGCCCACCCTTACCAATCTTCCACCTATGAGACAATACACCGAAGTACAAGGGTTTTAAAAAAAATAACCCAATTAAATGCTAATTTTCAACAAATATTAAGCCATAATTATATTGCTACATATTTTGGTTTTCTTTCTTGAATTTTTAGAAATATTACCTAAAATTGTCTTGAGGATGAAACATTTCAAAGTGCATGTGTAAACTCTGTGATTTTGGTCATTTCTCTGATTAAATCAGAAATCACTTAGATTAATCTTTACATAAATAAAATTGTTTCTTTCAGACTAATAACTAAATGTAGGGTAATTTAGTGCTTTATTAATATGCTTTCTCTTGGTCAAAACCTATTTACATGGTACTTCTTCCATTAGAATGTGACTTGTGTGCAGGGAATAATTTTGCAATTCTTTGTATATCTAGCAGTATTATATCAGTACAGTTGTCTGGCACACAGCAGGTGCCTAATAAATGTGTTTTGACTCACTGGCCATGAATTAGATATGTGATAAATTTTTGTGAATTTAATTCTCCCAGGATATATATATATATATGAAGAAAACATCTATTCTCATAGGACTATGTTTTTTAAACTCTAAGTATCCTGATCTTAATGATTTACAGGTCAAGTATATATAATGAATGAATAGTTTCCACTTAAAATGCTGATTAGAATTCTAAAAAGTTTAATGATCAATTAAGAAATCAATGTAAGGTCTTTCAAATTCCTATAAACTTTCCATCTAGGTAACTTTGATTAATAGCTTTGTTCTTCCATTTGAACAGTCATGTTTAGCCTTTTGTAACTTTCTTAATGAGATTAAGGATAGTACTTAGTGATCTTTGGGAATGGAAATACTAAATTGTAATAAAACAATCATCCTAACTCAGAGGCAGAAGTGAAAACCATAATGATTTGCTTTAAGGCAGTAGAAAAGGTAGCACAATTTTATCAGCATGCACTCAAGCAGAAATTGAAATGCATGCTTCCCCTCAGGTCCAAAGTTGAAATGATAAACAGAGAAGGCTAATAGAAAACAAGAAGAGGATCTACAACAAAGTAAATTAGTCTGCCTCTGTTTTTCAGCCCCTTTTAATTTTGTTTCATGAAGATGCTGATCAGTTCCGTCTAGAGAGGATGAATGAATGGAAAGTGAATGTTCTGATACTATCTAGTCTTGCCACTCAGTCTATACAGAGTTATTCTGTCACAAATTATCATTTTCAATGACCCTTAACCACAAGAACAGAGAGTTTCAGTTTACTTCCAATAAGTAGACAAAGGTATTTGTTCTTAAAGTTGCAGTTGTAGAAACTGACCATGGACCTATAATCAGAATTTATTTGCATTATGTTTATATTTTAATTATTCTACTTGAGTGATATGGAAACCACAATGAAAAGAAATTGATATTTTGATGGAACTACTGAAAATTTTAAGTTTTATTGATGCTTTTAAAGTATTCCAGTCATTCTGGATATACCCTCATGCCCAGCAAATCTTTCTCTCTTCTTTCACTGCTAACATTGAATTCTCCCTGTGAAATAATTCAGTAAAATCAACCAGTCTAGTGATTCTCTCTGATAATGTATGTAACATTCTGGAATCAATGGTCGCTGTTTTCTAGTGAATGGATAATATGGTTCTAGGGACCAAGATTAATCATTAAAATTACTGAAATTTCTGCTTTCTTCTAATGCTTTTATTACTGACAATACCACATTCTTTGTCTTTCTTTGGTTCTGTTTACTTCTTTCCTCATCAGTTCATATAAATCTTCCAAAGTTTTCCTACCTATCTGTCCTTTCTTACACCATAAAAATGTTACATCATATTTATGCAATTATTTCAGTAGCCATTTCTCAACTGATGATAGGTACTTTTCCCCCCTATTTTTTATTATCACCCACTGATCTGCTATGAATATATGTTGGTCTATATGGGACCTTTCAGGATGTCTTTGAGCTACACAAGTTCTATAAGACTAGTAGTAGGAACAGTGGGTCAAAAAGTATGGGCCATTGTGACTTTTGACATATGATTTTAATAGTTCTAAAGCTGTTGAACCAGATCATTAATCCTTCTCATAGCTAGTCCAACAGTGACTACTAAATTGAATGATTCTTATTAATTTTTTTAAAAGTTGAACAAAAGTATTATATCATACAATAGTAATTACAAGTAAGAACTCTGAAGGGAGAACTGGTATCCCAGATGCAATCCTTGTGGAGCCCTCTATAGAAATAAGAATTGTGGAGAGGTAAAAGGGAGAGGTTGTTATATGAGTTCTGAGAAAGTGATTGACTCTAAAGGGCTATATATTGTTGAACTGAAAGATCATAATTTGTTGGGAGGCTAAGCCAGAAAACTGATGCAGAGATAAAGTGTATCTTATGCATATTAGCAAGATGGAGCAAAACTCAATTAATTTGTCCTAGTAATAATTTGCTTAGTATACTGCTTTACACATAGCAAGTGATTAATATAAACTTTATTCATTGATTGATTGGTTTGATTGAATCATAAACTCATTCATTCAGACGTAAGATTTATAAAACTATCTTCCTCAGAAAAACTTCAAATTGTTTTTTTAATTAGTCAATCAATTAATTGTTAAAGTATTTTCCCATGGTTACATGATTCATGTTATCTCCATCCCCTCTTCCCTCCCAGAGCTGATAAGTAATTCTACTGGGTTATACTTGTATTATCACTCGATACCCATTTCCATATGATTCATATTTGTAATAAAGTGATCTTTTAAAGTCAAACCCCCAAACCATATATCCACATAAGCAAGTGATAAGTCATATATTTTTTCTGTATTTCAAGTTTTAATAGATGACAATTCAGGTTCATAAAAGGAAAGATACTTAGTAGGGTAGCCAGGGATCACACTGGATAGAGTGCCAGTCCTGGAGTCAGGAAAACCTAGGTTCAAATCTGATCTCAAACAGTTCCTAAATCTGTGATCCTGGGTGAGTCATTTAACTCCAACTGCCTACCCTTTCCCACTCTTCTGTCTTAGAATTGATACTAAAACAGAAGGTAAGGATTTTAAGGAAAAAAATATGTACTTGAATTAGATAACTTCTGAGCCCTTTCCCACATCTAGATCTGTGATTAAACAATTAACTGATGCACTTCAAAACATCAGTATATCCATGATCTCATCTATGTGGCTACTCCATCAAGTCAGTTCTCAAGCCATGACTCTCAATTAATCCTTGATTATATCCTCTCATAAATCATCCATTATGAAAACAAAAAATGAATCATTAATGGCTGACAGAATAAATAACTTGCTACCTCCTTACAATCTTTATTTCCCCTTCAATGGAAGGATCATGAGCCTCAGTCATTTGGAAAATCACTCTATCTGTCTAAAAAAAATAAACTAAATAGTTTTTGCTTGTGTACATTTCAACTAGGAAAAGATAATAGTTTTGGTTAAATATTCTATGTTGCATTTGCAAAGTAATACTTTATTTAAAAACATTTTATTATTATTAAGCTGAGCAAAATAATAAGGGGGATGACTTACCATACAAACATACATAGTCACTAACATGCTTTTTCTGAGGCTACTCCAATAATTTAAAATATGCTAAATAATTTAATTTTTAAACATTGAAACTACTTTGACTTTCTTTTTCTATTTATGCAATTTTGAGGGTCATAAACAGAAAAGTCATTAAAATTCCATAGGATCCCAAAGCCTTGAGCATCTGTCAGCATAATAGACCCTTTAGCCTCCTGCTGGGCAAACCCAGCCAGCAGACACTTTTAAATTGACGGGACTCTAGAAGAAGTGATTTTTCATAGAAAAGCTGGCAGCTGAGGAGGAAAAAAAATGTTTTTATCCTAATTGGATTGGATTTGGCCACCGGGATCTTTCCTGTTCACCACAATAAATTTAGAAGTCTCCTATAAATTTATACTACTCAGGATTTTCTTAGCTATCAGAGAAGTTGTCTTACTGTGTTCTGCTGCTGAGGCTGCTTTTTGCCTTTTTAAACACTCTCTTCCTTCTCTTTTTTGGCCTTCTGAAAGATATCACCCTGGATCCTGACTGAAAGGCTACTTGTCTTCCACTAATGGCTGATCATAGTATATCTCTTGAAGATAATATTATACTTGCTCTCTTAAATCACTCTGCTTATTTGATTTTTTTTCTTGGTAAAATGTGTCCTTTTTACCAGAAGGTTAATTACATGGGTGGTTACCTATTAGCAAAAGAACAAATGCTAAGATTTAGGATTAGCATTCATTCTAATATTTTGCCACTTACTTCTCCTCCTTTTCCATCATGTAAACAATTCTTGCAAAGTCTCCTAAGAACTGCTTTGGTTTTTAGCAATATAACATAACGTATCCACTGGCTTATTCACTTTCTAAAACTGGAAAGAAATGATAGAATTGTGTATGTGCATATATTAAAAGGTTCCTAATCAATTTTCATTTAAAATAGAAGTCATGAGAAAGATAAGATTGTCACTATTAGTATCTTTTAAGTATTCTAATTAGCCTGGCATCTGAATAAATTTATTTAAATGCTGACTTACCAATTTGGATATTTGGGATTATTTAAAAAGCTAATAAATAGTATATTAGATAGTATGGCGTATAAGTCACAACTTAAATCACATGGACATTGTAGGATGTTTGATACAGCTATTGACATCTTTTCAGGTGAATTAATTTCTCATCTAATGCTCTTGCCCTTTTTTGCCTAAACTGAATATGTCCTGTGCCTGTCCAAATAAGTAGTGACTAGCAACTCATCTACAACTTATAGTCTTAAAAGAGTTGCCTGGAATGCAAAAAGGCTTTTAACATGTCAGAGGTTGAATATGAATCTAGTTTTTGATGATTTTAAGGCTTTCTCTCTATTTATTATTCCACATTTCATCTTAGAATTTTCATTAAATAAAATCAAACATAGGAATATGTCAAAGGCATATTTGTATTTATAATATAAAATGTATATTCAAATAAATATTAAGGTATTTGACCTCAGATTCAGTTAGTGGGAATGTGCTAAAGGATCTGGTCTAGAGGAGAGCAAGGTGTGATAGGGGAGGAACTTATTGCAGCTAATTGATTATTTGGTAGGTTTCTATTTTATTTTATTAATGATGCTAAACTAAGGAGATGAAGTACTGTAAGCGCCACTAACATTTTAATTTTTGTATCCTGGAGCAAAAGTCCAGTAGTCTGGCCTAGCTCCAACTCCTAAGGGAACTAACCTTTTCTCCTTCCCCGCATACCCACAGACACCCTCATATTCCAGAACTATTAGAGGATTCCCTTAGCACTTGCATCTGGATTTAAATTTCATACTCCAACATAGAGGAAAAACAACTACTTGAACACATGAGCTGATGAGGATATTATTGGGGATGAAGACACTAAACAATAACTCTAGTCCAACTATCAATAATACGGAATTAGTTCTTAATCAATGACACATGCAAAACCCAGTGGAATTGTGTGTCGGCTAGGGGGGTTTGGGGAGAGGGAAAGAACATGAAACATGTAACTATGGGAAAATATTCAAAATAAAAATAAAAATATATTTAAAAAAATAAATAAATAAATGTCATTCTCCAGCAGGAATTTTAAAATAAATAGAAATCCATTTAGAAATCAATGGCTATAGAAACTGAGAAAAGAGAGATAATTTTTATTTTTAATTTCATTTCCTCATAGGGAGAATAGTACTTGGTACATAGTAAATGTCTGATAAATGCTTGCTTAATACTTAACTGAATTAATTTTCTGGTGCTGCTTTTGTTTTTGTCTTTACTTTATTTTAAGTTAGAATGCAAGCTCTCAGTGAGCACAGTGACTATAAAAATCTGTCCCTGATTTCTACACATGTGCAATGAGTCAATCTGACCACATATGTGAAATACATTAAATAATTTCTTTCATCCATAAGAATCTTACCCCAAATGTATAAGTAGGCAGATATATTTGGCTTGTTCAAGAAATCTTTCCTTTTGAAAACCCGGCCCTACAAAGTATATAAAACAAGAGAGAAGGGTAGATAGGGGAAGTCATTTGTATTTTAGGAATATTGTTCATTTTATAAATAGTCACTATATAGGGGCCTTCCTTAAAAAGTGAATTCCTTTGACAAAACTTTAAACATTTTGGGGAATTGAGGATATTCTTTCTTTTATGGATGCCTGGATAATTTGCTTACATTAGTATTTGACATAACCATTTCTGAAGCCCAATCATGAATTTGTGCATATGGATCTTTCCTCAGTATATCTATGTCCTTATATAGACTTTTCTTTTTTTGGTAGAGTGAAGAGATGGGAGCAGAATATGAATTGTTACCTTTTTTTTATTGTAATAGAGAATGTCTTATGAGGAAATCCACTTGATCAATGCAACAACTGTTGTTGTTATTCCATGTTTCAGTCATATCCAACTCTCTGTAATCCTATTTGGGAATTTCTTGGCAAAGATTCTAGAGTGCTTTGCCATTTCCCTCTCCTCTTTATTTTAACCAATGAGGAAACTGAGGCAGAGTTCAGTGACTTGCTCAAGATCACACAGTTAGTATGTGTCTGAAGAGGCCAGAATTGAAACTCAGGAGATCAAGAAGATGAGTCTTCCTGACTCCAGGCCTAACATTCTATTCATTATGTCACTTCAATGTAGTAACTACTGACATTTTAAAGAATTGCTTAGTCATTTTAAGGAATTGCTCAAGACACTGAGAGATAAAATGACTCGTACAGAATCATAAAACCAGTAGGTATTAGGCATCCTTACAACTTAACAAAGAGTTCAGATATGTAAGGGAATTCTGTCTATGAAGATAAATTTAAGTAAAAATAAAATTTTATCTTGAACAACCCTAGGACATGGGAATTTGGGTTTGCCCCATTCTACTTTTAAACAACTCTAATTATTCAGAAATTTTGGTCATATATAACTTCAAGAGATATGCCTCTGTATCTTTGATTTATTCATTCTCATTTTGCTACAACATAAATTAAATGTATTTTACCCAAAGGTTAGGGTATGCCTGTATCCTTTCATAATTTCATAAATTAATTAGTAATTCAATTCACATTTTTTTAGGGTTTTAGTGGGTTGAGTTACCACCTTATGGTTGATTCACTAGTTTACCAATGTCATCTCAAAGGTATCACTACTATTTTAGGATCTCCTTATTAGAATAATATTTCTCTTTTTTTACCGCTCATGTCTGGTCCTTATGTGTAGCCTGGAGACTGAGGGACATCACTGGACCCAGCTGGCTTCTCTTAATTTAGTACATAGTCCCTGGATGTGGCCTTAATTAATTTAGAAGGAAGTTTTAACAAGTGGCTTTATGCCCCCTCTTACACTTACACTCTTAGTTCCTCTCTCCTAGCTGTTGCTACCTTACACTGGTTACTTAAAAACTGACCGTACTATCTAGTAGCATGTTCACAGGGACCATAGCCAGATAAGACCTCAAGGCAAAGTACATCTAATGATACCAGTTTGCTTGTTATTTTTTTAATAGATGAGGAAACATAGCATCATGGATATACTGATAGGTTCATAGCAACTTTTTGAGCCTGCTCTATTGATGGATATGAGGCTGCTACAGAAGGAAATCATATAAGGGAAACTTAAAAGAGGAGGTGGGAAGATCATATTAAATTAGATTTTGGACATGTTAATAATGATAATTTTGTCCTTAGCTCAGAAGGCCTTATTTCTATATGTGACCCACCATTTAGTTGTCCTCAGTCCTTGCTTCACTTCCTAGCCAGTAGCTAGCCAGGTATTTGGTCCTCCAACCTCCATAAATTAATTAGCAATTCAATTCATATTATTTTAGGGTTTTAGTGGGTGGAGTTACCACCTTATGGTTGATTCACTAGTTTATCAATGTCCCTGAGCCCTGTCCCTCTCCCAGCTCACACTTTCTTCCTTTTGATGTAGAAAGAATAATCAATTCAACACTTCCAGTGGTATTGAAAAGGGAATGGCAATTGCAATAAAAATATAGCCAGCACTTGGTATATTGGATGTCTCTTTCCATAAAATATGAACACAATTAGAGGAGAAACTATGAAACCTTTATATACATATATATATACATACATACATATATATATATATATATATATATATATATATATATATATATATATCTTTGTGTG
>NC_058132.1:232810451-232820490 GCF_016433145.1 Gracilinanus agilis | reverse complement strand
ATGTGTGTGTGTGTGTGTGTGTGTGTGTGTGTGTGTGTGTATACATATATATATATATATTAGCTTATGTCTATAGAATTCCATTATTGATTTACAAGTGAAATATTAATGGATTCTAACTTTTATCCCTTCTGTACTGGGTCCAAATTATCTCTCTAAAGTTATATACTTCAATATAAACATTGGGAGGGTACTTTGATCTCCTCCAGATAAAACTTCATTCTGCATAAATATTTGTAATTAGACAAATTTATTTTTATTTTTTCTCCCTTAATTTTACTTTTCATTTCATTTTTTCTTTCAGTAAAAGTAGCTGTTCTTTTTACATTATTTTATTTATCCTTATTGCAACCAGTCAATTTTGTAAAAAGGAAGCAAAATAAAAAAAATAATTCAGCAAAACAAAACTATAAACTATGAGTAGGAATGAAGTGAAATAATTTATAATGTCTCTTCTTTGGGTGTCACATTTAATCTTTTTAATTTTACAACATTGTTTGTGCTTCTCAAATTCAATTTATTTAATGTTTTATTTTTTTCTGACCATGTTTCCTTGTATTCATCATGTTGTTTTCTTACAGGACAATAATACACAGTGTTCTTTGTGAAACTATTCTCTAGTCCATGAGTAACTGTTTTCTTTTCTTTTCTTTTCTTTTTTCTTTTTTTATTCTACTACAAAAAGTGCTGCAGAAACATATTTTGGTGAATATTAAACTTTCCTTAATGATCTCCATGGAGTGTATATGTGTAGTAGTGGAATTTCTGGGTCAAAAGGTATGGAAATTTTAACTGCTTTATTTATATAATTCCAAATTGAAGAACTCTATTTCTTAATTGGACAGTAAACTTTACTTTGAGGAGACAGAAGTTAACCTTAGGAAACAAAAGATAACTTTAATTTAAAGAGACTTCTTTGTTCAAAATATACATGCATGGTCTGATAAACAGAGCTGTAAATAGTCCCAGGGAGCTTTAACTTTTTTGATGATATCTCTTTCCTTTAAGGATTACCAGAACCTTTGCAAACCCTAAGTTATTTTCAAATGAAGGTTTTCTCTGCTTAGATAGGTATATAAAAATCTCTCTATGAAGGGAAAATTCTTTAGAAAAAGAATTCTAAATTTCCATCCCATCTATGTATTGTAAGAAAACTTTTATTTATCATTATTGTTGTTCAGTCATGTCAAACTCTTTGTGACCCCATGGGCCATGATGTTCATGGTGTTTTCTTAGCAAAGATACTTTAGTAGTTTGCCATTTCTTTCTTCAGCAAATTAAGACCAAGAGAGGATAAGCTACTTGCTCAAGGTCACATAGATAGTAAATGACTTGGGCCAGACTATCCTGGATCCAAGGCCCATCTCTCTTTCCACTGAACCATAAAGCTGCCCTTTCCTAAGCAAAATGTTTGGTTATTGGTTAATTTCCTAAACATTGCCTATTAAAATTGTGAAGGTATAGTCTTTTAATTTTGGGGTTTTTTAATATTCTTTCAATTTATATTGCTTTTTCTTTAATTTAATTAAGTAATTTAATATATTATTATCCTCATTTTTCTGCTTTACTTTTCATCAGTTCATATAAGCTTTTTCATACTTCTTTGTATTATTCATATTCATTATCCCTTCTCACTTTGCCTCATTCCATATTACCTATCAGTTGTCAATATTATCATCTCTATATCCATAATATTTTCCCCAATCAACAACTTCTGTCATCTTACACAGTTATCACATTAGTTTACACCTTCATCACTTCTCCCATGGATTACTGAAACTCATCTGATTGCCTCCCTGCCTCCAATATCTCATTACTTCAAGCCATTCTATGAAGTGCTATCAATGGAATTTTCTTTAAACACAGATCTGACTAGGTAACCACTACACCCAGTTAACTCAAGTGGATTCCTATTACTTCTAGGATAAAATATAAATGCTTTTTTATAGATTTTTAAAGATCTTAATGACCTGGATCCAAATTATCTTTCCAGCCTCACTGCACAGTATATTACACCTACCTTCTTCACTGAGCAATCAACCAAATTGGTCTTTGTTCCTCATAGTATTTCATATGTCATTTTGATGCCTTTAAACAAAATTCTATATCCATGCCTGGAATGGAATATTCTCTCTCATTGATTCTACCTTATTCAATTATTTTCCTTCAAGATGTAGCTTATACATTATCATATATGTTTTCTGTATTTAATTTACATTCATTATATTTATTCTGTGTATGTACTCATACATATCTACACACATACATGTACACATGTGATATTTATATATCTGTTTGCTGATTGATTTGTCATTCCTCACAGCCCTCTACTGTTCCACTAAATTTATATACCACAGTTTCTTTAGACATTCCCTAAACAGGGGACAAATTTTACTTCTATTTGCTTTCAATTGTATAGAAACTTTCCTTTATAAATATTTTGATGCATATTGGAATTTTTTTAAATCACTGATTTCTTTAGAGTTTATGACTAATAGCAAAACAAGGAACATAAATATTTTTTTCAACATGGCACACTAGATAGAGTTGTCTTTGGAACAAAGAAGACCCTAAATTCAAGTTCTCCCTCTATCATCAGCTGTGTCTTTGATATTGGACTAGTGATATAAACTCTAAATGCTTATGGTGACTCTTTATGATTATAAATTACAGAGAATGTTCATATTTTATCAATAAATTCCCAATTCCAATGAATTCATAGGCCTAATTTGTGTCCCTGTCTCTTTCTTTGTAGAATTTCAAATTGCTTTCTGGAAGTAAATCAATTGCACCAATTCACAACTCCTTCAACAGTTTGTGTACTAGTGTGCTTTTCTTTATTGACCTTTCTCATCTTTTGTAATCTTGAGCAATTTTACTTTCGAATAGTTAATCACTGGGAATACAAATATAAAAAGTATAATTTCTGTTCTTAAGTTTTAATAAGACAACACATTGAAAGGAAGCTGAAAAGGGAAGGGATAGCACGTGGTAGAGAAAGTCTTGGTTTACTCTGTAAATGGGGGTTCTGAAAAGAGTACTTCACCTTCTAATCAGAGGGAGGAACCCAGGGCTATTGTGAGTCCTGATGAGTTATAAGTAAGGTCATCTTTATTAAGCTTTTCAAAGGTTTATTGTGATTATGTATGATATCTTGGATTTAAAATCCAATATTCTAAGAAACTGATTTTGCTTTGAAGACTTCTCAGCTACTGAGAATCTAAGTACTTTAAGTGAAGGTGTTATTTTATTTTTTCTTCCTATCCCTCACAGCTATTATATCTCACATATATTCCATGCTTAATAATTGCTTGTTGAAGTAAATTGGATTGCATTAAAGTTTTAATCTTATATTTCATCCAATCAAAACTAGGCACAGTCCATATTGCATATATATGTTCTTTTCTCCAAAGAATAGCTGTTCTCTCAAAAGAAACATAACTCTCAATTGCAATACCAGTTGAGAACTATATTGAAATGGTAGAAAGGTTATTATTAATGAGAATTTACTAAAAATTGAAGTAATGACAAAAATTAGATGCCTACAATCACTGATAGCAGTTTGCTTAAACTGTCTTATTGTACTTTAGAACTTATCCCATAAATTTTTCCCATGATGGTCTATATTATTAATATTTGATTTTTTTAGCTTCTAAAATACATAACAAATAATTTTCTTAGGGTTAATTATTATAGGAGCCTCAGTTAGGATGTGTGCATGTGTGCATTTATCAGAGAGAGGCAAAAAGAGAGAGATTGAGAGAGAGACAGAGACAGACAGACAGACAGAGAGACAGAGACAGAGAGATTTGGCACTGTCCTTCTGCCTTGTCAGTGCCTGTAATTGTTTTAAAGGCACTAAAGCCCAAACAGTGCAGCCAAGTGTGTGACAAAGACAGCAGGAGCCCACTCTGATACTGCTTGGTCCATCTGCCACAGGAATCATGTTAGCATTTACTTCAAAATCACATTTTCCTTTCCAAAATGAATTATCTCCACCTACTAACATTTTTTGTCTCACATTTTATATATTTAGCCTCTTATTATTTCTATAGAAAATAATCATGTCTAGACACAATTTAAATTTAAGCTGGAGGTAGGATGGCAATGACATACAGGAGCAACAGCAATATGTAACAGAGAAAACAGTATGGAATTTGGAAGTAGAAGACCTGTGACTGAGATTCTGGTTCTGCTACTTATTATATGACTTGGGGAAAAAATCACTTCCATTTTCTGAGTCTTGATTTCCTTATCTAAAACATGAAGAAATTGGATTAGATGATCTCTAAGATTCTTTCCAGCCCTACATCAGACATTTACTCGCTGTGTGACCTTGATCAAGTCAATCAACCTCTTTTTAACTCACTTTATTCAGTTGTGAAAGAGAGAATAACAGCATCTATCTTGCAGGATTGTTGTGATGAGTAAATGAGATATTTGTAAATTATTTAGCACAGTGCCTAACACATAGTAAGCATTCATCTAAATACATATTCCCTCCTCCTCCACCCCTTCATCTATGATTCTAAATAAAAACTAATATAGAAGTCAAAGGACTTGATTCAAGTGGAGCTTAGCCTAAAAGCAGCTCTGTGCTTCTGGAAAAGTCACTTTGCCTGGCTGGGCCTTATTTTCTTCATTTATAAAATAAGATATTGGACTAAATGATCTCAGAAGTCCCTCCAAGCAATAGATTTATCATCCTCTGACCAAATGTTCAACAAAATTCCTTCCAGCTTTAACAATGAAACATTTGTCTCTTTCCCTTTCTTCTCTTTGTCTGTCTGTCTCTGTCTCTGTCTCTATCTGTCTTTCTCTTTTTTTCTCTCTCATTTAATATATACATTGTTATCCAGTATTGGATCTTTGGATCAATTGTATTGATCTAAATAAAGGTCATGCCCTTTAAAATGAGAGCTTTTTGAATGAATTAAGGCACTTAATTGAAGTGAAGTCATTAAGTGAAGTCCTCCCACTTGGTTTTTATGCAAGCCAGATTTTGTATTTTGTTTTGCTTTGATTTTTATGTGTTGACTGATATAGAGAATTATTGTAAGGAGGAAGGTGGGTTATAGATAAATATATGGTGAAAGACATAACACATATAATCAATCAGTTCTCAAAGAACTGTAGAGTAATAGTATTAAAACCCAATTAATCTGTGTGATGATTAAAGGGACATTTTAGGACTGCAAAGAGCTTCAAGGTTATTATTTTGAGGAGCAATTATCCTTGTAATGTTCAACAGGACCAATAATTAGAGGATATTACCAATGGACGAACTGATAACTTTGTTATTCCCGTGTGTATATATATTATATGTATATATAATATATATATATATATCTGTGTATGTATATATGGCATATAATATAGGTATGTTACTATAGACTCCTATGCACATGTCAATGCATATAGTGAAATATGCATAGCTATATTCAGCTGAAGTCCCCCCCACACACACACACACACAAACATACATACACACTCCACCCCTATCCAATGTCTAGGTCTTTGATTAGAAACAATTGTTTCTACTAAAACTGAGCCGAAAGGTAATGTGATCATTTGATAATGTTTGTCTAACCTGGCAGGTAAGTCTATGAAAAGAAAACTGTTGTTGATTCCATGGAAGAAAAATGGTCTGTGGGAAAGCCATTAGTTCTTATATAACCTGGAATAAAGAGCATCTACCTTCTGTGAGACCATTACACTTTAAAATAATGAAAAAGACCATTTGTCCTCAATGACCCTTTCTGCACATTTCAATAAGGAAAGAATAAGAGGAATTTCTCTTCCTCCTCACTTTTATTATTTTTCTCTTCTTCCAAATGACATTTTCTCAAGCCAGGTAAGACAGCAATAGAGGGTCTGACCTCTTTTTTTCCTTCCATTATGTGGGAGATTACAATCCAATTTGAGTATCTATCATCTATTCCCAGGGGAAAATACTAATGAATTAGGACCTTCAGTGTCATGTATTTATCTACATGATAATGATCTCTCTCTCTTTCTCTCTCTGACAGAATGCATCCTCATTCTAAGCAGAAAGGGATTTTATATTTGCATTGTTGTGAGTTATTAAGAATAATTACACTAATGAAAGAATCTACAATGTTACTTGTAATATATCTTACTGATTTTTCCTCAATGATCTCTTTTATGGTGAAAGTATTTAACAATTAGATTAACATAAACTATGAGAATTTCTTTTCTAAACTTTTAATGTTTGACTTGGATAATAAGAAAAATGCAGATCCTAAGTGGATCCCCTTTGCATTGTTAATCAGAGTAATAATCACACTGTACCAAGAGTGGTCAGAGAATAATTGAGTTTTCCCCTCTCACAAGTTTTTAGACCAACTTTCTCTCTCATTTTCAAAAGTGATATGGATAAGAGAGATAGGTAGCAAGAAAAATGCAAAATTAGTAAGAACTGGTATTATATTTCCTAATAAATTTTAATGCTATAAATTTATGTTTGGCCACACTTTCAATGTTTGCTTTTTTTCAAAGGGGGAAAAAGCATATTCCCAGACAATCATTTAACTATATGCTCCCATAGTTTCCTATGTTTCATAACCAGTTTCATATATTTACTATATAGTATATGAAGTAGATCTTTACAAATATATCATTTATTCTCAGATTTCCTTATTTTATAATCAGCTTTAAACCTGGGCAATAGAAAAATTTTAATAAAAATTTTCCATGTGTTTGCTTCTTAGACAATGATATATAAACCATAGATGAAGATCTATGTTACTTTTCTAGTAAAAAATTAATCATTTAATCATGATCATTTCTTTCACTCAAGAAGTGTATAGTATATAGGTCAATTAGTTGGTTAAGATATAAAAGCATACAAGGTTGAATTAAAAATATATTTCAAAAGGTCCTTTTTAGTACCTTTCATTATGACCTTGGGGTGAATGCTTTGTATATCTTCACATGCACCACCCCCTCCCCTGGTTGCACAATTGGTAACAGAGAGACTACAGCGTTTGTGATTGGTCGTTTGTTAGTGGAGGTATTGCTTCCTAAATATTTTTATTCCACAATCTCCAATTGGAGGATTGTGTGCTTATCTAATTCCCTTCCTTCTCCCAAAGCCCACAGGAAATCAGGAAGGTAATAGGGGAATGATATAGGGAAGATCAGGGAAGGTCCAGAGAAGTTAGCTAAGCTCCAAATGTCAGAGACAAAAGCACAGATTCAAGGCAAGGTTCACAACACTATCTCAAACCTTTCTCCCAAGTTCTAGTAATTTATTTTGAACTGATCGATGGACTACTTGAATTCAATATTTCCCAAATATTCAATTACTCCTTATAGCAGTGGTGTCAAATTGAAATAAAAATTGGGCAACTAAACAGGATATAAAGATCATTGTAGGCAACATATTGACTTAGAAAAACACATTTTAATCTTTTTCTGTTCTACATTTTATTGAATATATTTTGTCAAATATTTCCCCAAAACATTTTAATCTATTTTGGGTAGCACTCTGTAGTGTGGGAGATGAGGTTGATGACCAAGTAATATAATGATAAAAGTCTAGACTCTGTTGTTTTTTGTCTTTTCAGTCATGTCCAACTTTTTGTGATCCATTTGGGGTTTTCTTGCCAAAGATCCCAGAGTCACTTGTCATTTTCTTCTCCATCTCATTTTTCAGATGAAGAACTAAGGCAAATAGGGTTAAATTATTTACCCAGGATTACATAGCTAGTAGGTGTCTGAAGACAGATCAGAATGCAGGAAGGTGAGTCTTCTTGACTCTAGGCCCAGCACTCTGTCCACTGTGCCACGAATTGCTCTGAATTCTTTAGGATACCTTTAAAGACTTTTAATAATCTGCTCAAAGTGTCAATACTTACTTCTTACTCTTTCTATAAATGATAGATAGCCTCTAGTCAAGCTAGTCTATTCCTTATCTCAATCATCCAAGAAAAGTGAAAAAAAAATGAATGTAATTATTCAGATGCTTCAAGTCCTCAGAATCACTTTTACTTTTGCTATCTCAATATTAAAAGTGAAAGCAAATTTAGTTTAAACTAATTAGGGTAATTACAACATAGAATCTCAGGTAGAGGAGACGCCAAGAGAGAAAATTAAGAAGAAATGACATACTTCTGAGTAAATTTTAATATAATGTTTTAGTGTTTTCATCAAACTCTCACTTTTTATTTCTCTTTGAATAATGGAAAACAAAAACACATTTTCCATCTAAACTCATTAAATCTCTCCTTCAGTAGATTTCTTTCATATATCATCTAGTCCAGCGATGGACAAACTACAACCTGTGGGCCAGATGAGACCCCCTGAAATGTTCTATCTGGCCATACAACATTATTCCTAATCTGATGAATAAAATGAGTAGGATACAATACAATGAAACTTTGAAAGAGTTGCCTTAGAAACAGACTGGCAGATGAGCATTTCCTTTCCTTTGGCCTCCTCTTTAGAAAGTTTGCCCATCCTATTTGTACCCAAGTAGACTAGTTTGTCTACTATAGATCACAGGTGTTGTTACAGCCTGTACATACAGTCTAGTCAGGTTATATTTACTACCTTCTTAATATTTACTGTCCTTTTACAATTCACACATAAACACCTACATATATATGTATACATATATATACATATATATGCATATCTGAGTATGCTAGCATACATATTACTCACTATGTGCCAAGCATGACACTGTGCTTTACACTTACACTATTTAAAATTATAATACATATATACATCTGTCTACCTACTTCTTTATCTAACATATATGTTGTGGGTTTTTAAATCATATCAATAATAGTGCATCATACTGTATTCATGTTACATATTACCAAAAATCTTTTACCACTCTTTCAGGAAGCATGTAGTATGTTTCTTCATCAGTTCCCTGGAGTCATGCATGATCATTGGATTTATTATTGTTCTTACAGTTTCCAAAGTTGTTTGTCCTTACAGTGTTGTTACAATTATCTAAACGTTTCTGTTCTTTAAATTTTTCATGAATTTATTCATGTTCAAAATTGTTTGCTTTTATATTGATGTTATATGAAGTGGTCTTCTGATTCTTATTTCACTCTACATCAGTTCATTTAAGTTTTTCCGTGTCTTTGAAATCATCTGTTTCTTTTTTTATTATAGCAAAATAGTATTATGTTACATTTATATAATACGACTTATTCAGCCATTCCTCAATAGACAGATATTACTTTAGTATCTACTGCTGGTGGATTTGTAAATGGAAGCAACCATTCTGGAAGCATATTTGAAGTTATAAACAAAAGATTACAAACCAGTGCTTGTTTATCGACTAAGCTCCATTAATGTAAGATCTATACACAAAAGAGGTAAAATATATAGGAAGAGGTCATTTCAGTTAAAAAATATTTTAGTCACTTTTTGTGTTGGGGTAAAAAAGAAAAGCCAAAAACAGAAAAAAATGTACATCAATTGAGGAAAGTTTGAATTACCTGAGATATAAAATAATGCTAATAAAATATTTTCAGGAATTAAACATTTATTTTTTTGGATATAACATTGATCAGCAAATCATTTGATATGACATTTAGTGTTCAGCTATATATTTTGATAAACTGTTAGAGTAAGAGGCATTTATATAACCCTTTGAAGCTTATAAGCACTATTCTCAAAATTTTATGAAGTAAATAATGGAAGAATTGGTTAATATTTTATTGTTTACTATGTAAACCACCATTCTATCAATTAGGAACTTCCCTTCATACTATATTTGTTTTTCTCTCACTTTTATCACTTTCCTTCTAATCATACGCATCTGGATGCCCCTCAAAGATATTTCATCTTTGACCACACTCTTCACCAGTAGATATAACAGCAATCCTGCACCTAAAACAATGAATAATTAATTGAAGTAAGCATTTTTCCTGTTTTTCATGGCCATCACTAAATATTTTCCTCTCTACCATCATTTTGGAACTTTGTATATATATATATATATATATATATATATATATATATATATATATATATATATATATATATATATATA
>NC_058132.1:232720980-232807503 GCF_016433145.1 Gracilinanus agilis | reverse complement strand
CCTGATTGGTGCTCCTTGATATTTGAATTGTCTCTTTCTGGCTTCTTGTAAGATTTTTTCTTTTGCTTGAAAGCTTTTGAATTTGGCAATAATATTTCTAACCGATTTCTTCTCTGGGTCGAATGTAGTGGGTGTTCTATGAATCCTTTCGATGTCTATATTGCCCTCTTGTTGTAGGACTTCAGGACAATTTTGCTGAATAATTTCTTTTAGTACGGAGTCCAGGTTTCTATTAATTTCTGGTTTTTCTGGAAGACCAATTATTCTCAAATTGTCTCTTCTAGACCGGTTTTCTTTGTCTGTCTCTCTCTCATTGAGATATTTCATGTTTCCTTCTATTTTTTCAGTCTTTTGACTTTGTTTTATTTGTTCTTGTTGTCTTGAGAGATCATTGCCTTCCAATTGCTCAATTCTAGCCTTTAGGGATTGATTTTCGGCTATAATCTTCTGGTTTTCGGCCATAATCTTCTGGTTTTCGGCCATAATCTTCTGGTATTCCTTTTCAATCTGGTCATTTCTGGTGTTCAATTGCAAGATTTTACTTTTTAAACAGTTATTTTCTTGCCAGATCTCTTCTATTTTCCTCAAAATCTCAGTTTTGAACTCTTCCATAGCTTGTGAGGAGTTTTCCTTATTTGAGGAGGGTCCGGATGCTTGTTTGTTCTCCTCCTCTGTTTGCTTGGTTGTCTGGATTTTCTCTGTGTAAAAGTTGTCGAGTGTTAAAGGCTTCTTTTTCTTGTTATTATTCTTTCTCTTCTGAGTTTCCTGAGTCTGGGTAGCCATCATTAGCCCAGCAGCTTCTCAGGTTTATCCTCGCCCTCAGTGTCTGTCCGCAAGCCCCCTGGTGGATCCCCTTGCTTGATCCTCTGCAGGAGGTTCCTTTACAAGTCTCAGGGCGCTGCTTCCACAGTCGTATACCTGTCTGCTCTGGTTCCCCACTCAGGTTTTCAGAGCTTTAGTTCCTGGCTGTGTCTTTCTCCACCCACGCCTCTGCCCATGCCTGTACTCTGCTCAGCCTGCGCTCTGCGCCCAGCGTCGTTCTCTGCTCCCGCGCTCAGATTTTCGCTTGCGTTCTTTGGCTTACTGGGGTTTTAAATCTTGCTGCTCTCAGGAACAGGCCCCGGAGCTGCCAGTGACTCGATGGGTGCCCCAAACTTGCTCTATTTCTTTTTAGCTGGCTTCAGAGCTCTAGATCTTGTGTGTGGAGGGGGTGAGGGTGGGGCGGTTGCTCAGCCAGCGATTTAGTGAGAGCCCTTTATAGCCTGGAAATGTCTCGATTCCATGTACCTTCCACGCTGTGCCCTGTTGTGGGGTTCCTCTGTTCGTCTGGACTTGTTTTTATGTCCCCTTGAGGAGTTTTGTGTGTTTCGGTCAGGAGAGGTTAAGAGCTGCTTCTTACTCTGCTGCCATCTTAACCCGGAACCTGGCAAAAGATCCTTTTGATCAGCAATGCCCCATCAGACAACCCAGGAGCAGGATGCAGGGAAGGAGAAGGAAGAGATTTAGGTTGTGAGACTGATAACTGTCTTTGTTCGAATCTATATTTGGATTGAATGAATATTTGCATGTCTGAGATACTTTTTGAAATTGCTCTAATTATGTTAACATAAAAAGTAGTTTTGTGTAAGTTGGTGAATGCATGATTACAGATTGAGAGAGTGGAAATTAGCCTATTGGAAGAAATTTCATTAGTTTTATTCTGAGGATAAGGCAGGGTTGAGCAAACTTAGAAAGTGTTCCTACAATTTTTGCTATTTCTTATAATTTTGCAAAGCATAACACTAGTCTATCTTTGAACCTATGGAAAGAATTAAGAAAGAAGTAAACCAGTAGTAAAGAGGTTTGGTATGTTTATCCCTCCTTTCACCTGAGGGGCATTAAGGACACAAATCCTAACCACTGTAAGTATGGGATTTATGCAAGGGGGATAGGACAAAAGGAGCCAGAGAAGGAGTGGCTGACAGTTGGTGACAGTTACTGGCAGTAGAGAACAGAGGGATAATTCTGGGGAATTCTCTGGAGCAGGAAGGAGAAAGGCAGAGGCACTGACAAGTGAGGAGAACAATCCAGCTCAGATCCAGTCCTGAGGGTTTCCTGAGGATCTTTCTTTGGACATTGATACCCGATTCCCTGGTCAAAGGTAGCCCAAGGCTTCTCACCCATTAAGACTTCAACTGTTGATTTAGCTAATTTTTTTGGACTTCATTTTGGGAGCAATTTCTTAGTTTCCTTCTCCCATTACCCAACCTTGCTGAGAGACCCTTTCTGGTCTAACTTACAATTATAGAAAAGGATAAAGATAGAAACAGAAGGAGAAGAGGCGAAGGAAGAAGCTTGGGAGTGGGAACCCCAAAGGTTCCTCCTCAGTGATGGACTCCACAGAAATAGAGAAGGCACCCCAAATCCCTCAGCCCTTCACCCCTTTCCCCAAATCATGAATTGTGATTAATAAAAGCCATTCATTAGTCAGATAGCATTCCAGAGTGCCTAAGAGACAATAAGGGAGAAGAGAACCACATCTTGGTATAGTTGCCTCCATCTTGGAACCAGACCACCTGTTATGAAGTTGACTGACCTTGAGGTAGGGGGAGGCTTGTGTGAATCCCACCTTCATTCAGAATCAGATTGGGATACCACACACCTCATCTTATAGGGAAACCTCATCCCCAACTTCTGTGAGGTGGCAGGACCATCCAGGTCACCCAGTTTTGGGTGACACCCTCTTGAAGTCTCCCAGTTATATGAGGCAGGAGAGAAGAGCTAGAAGAGAGTCTCTCCCATATAGACTGTCTCTCTATCTCCCTTCTATTGTAACATTCGTCACTGGCACTCATTATTCTTACACCACCAAAAATGAAATAATGAAAAAAAAATTCCCTTGTGTTTCTAAGAGAGGGGAATCACAGAGATAGAGGTAAAATTATGCACCTTTTGTGGGTAGGGTTAGAAAACTAGACTAAGCTAGTGAGATTGCTAGTGGTATTGACCATTGATAAGAAGTATTAGCTGACGATTGTAATGGTATTTCTGTTTCTAACTTCAAGGGAAAGAAAAATACAGCAATACTTCTTAGAACTAGGAAAAAATTAAACTTAAAAAAATTTTGTAGAAATACTTTCTTTCACTATTTTTAATAACATGAAAGAAAAAGTATGATAAAAGAAATAGAAAATAGCTTTTATAAAAATTGCCTAAAATTCATAAGGAACAATCATTCTGAAAAACATTTTAATAAACATGATTTTTTTCACTTCCCAAAATAATTATAATGGAGAAAGAAAAAGAATTGAGTAGATGAAATACCTGAACTAGTGACAGATGATAGAGATTTCATTAAATTGGTACCATTGATATGAAAAGCAAACATTTCTTAGGAAATTGGCAAAGAAAAGGATAATTTGGGAGGCCAATAAAAGTAACAGTCTCAAATAGATATTTTTATCTGGACTCCATTGAAAGCTACTCTGCTAGTCAGAGCCAGACAGAATGGGCTATCTAAGATAAAAATCTCAACTCTTCTTTTGATCCCTTTTATGATCCACACCTTTTCTTATTAGAAAGCAATATTGTCTTACTGGAAAGCTTTATGCTCTTAGCAAATCAACAGTCAAGAGGTTAACATTCTCCCCTTTGGTCAGGAATGCAGCTGCTGAGTCTCAAAAAGCTGTTTTAAACAAGCAAGACTGAAAAATTCAGGGACTTCCCAACCCAGCAAAATATTACAGACTTAGCTTACTGATGATGAGGCAGCTACAATCCAACCTTGTACTCTTATTTTCATCTTGAAGTTTCTGAGTTTTATGTGTGTCATCTAAACTAATTGCAATGTCTGAGAAGCTGTAAAACTCTCTCTGTACTTTTGATGTGAAAGGGAATTTTGATTTCATATATAATAAACTTGTGACTCAATGGCACTTCAGAGAAGCAGCTATGAGCTAAAAGAAAGATCTTCTACCTCTTTCTTTATCAACTAAGCTGTCCTTATCAGATTATCTGGAGATGAAAAAGTGGATTACCACAACATATTTAGATAGGAGAGATCAATTAAATCTCCCCTTTTGCTTTTCTTATTTTTTTTGGTAATGATAAAGACATGAAAAATAAAGCATTAGTTTACATAGTATAAGTAAGGATAATAAAACAACTTATTTTTATATGAAATTCAGAAAAAGGAGGTTGCTAGAAAATTTTCATCTTCTTTCAAATGGATATAGACTTGGAAATGACAAGGTCCTTAAAATGAAGATAACCAGAGAGATTCAAAGATGTTGATTAACAACTGCCCCTCATTGGATCTTAAATACTAGAAGTTTATTTTCTGAATGGTACTCAAATTAACAGTCACAATTTACTCTTTATTCAATAGCCTTTACTTCCTGAGCCATGTTTTGGTTCATCTTCTTAAACTATGCTCAATTAAAAATAACATTAATTCAAGAATCAAGACATGAAATTTTTAGCTGACCAGAGCAGAGTATAAAACTTATTTTGAAAAATTGACTGATATACAAATATAACTTTGGGTCACAAGGGTAGAAAACAATGACTTTCCTTACTTTGTTTAGCTTTTGTTAGTACTCAAATTCATTTGCCTCAATCAAAGAGTATTTGGGAGTTGTTCATTCTTTTTGAAGAGGAACAATAACATCATAGGGTAATATCTTGACTTATCTAAAAACTGTCATTTAAGTAAGGCACTGTTACACAAAGTCCAGTGGTAAGACAGAAGTTGGTATGACTGAGAATGGTCTAGAAGAAATTGTTCTCATCTGCCCATTCCACCTGGGGAAGTTTTAAGATTTTTAGTGGTAGTCTTCCCTCTGGCTCACTGATGGATTTGAGGTCTATTAGTAATCCTCAACCTAGGTTAGCCTGTCTTCTGAGACAGTTTTACCATGGTGTGGCCATAAGACATGATGCCCCTTCTTGGAGCCATAAAACGGAAACCAAAGATGGATTAACAGCCCTGAAAAGGGCTCAGCAAGTCATCACACTTGAGGTAGGGTGTTCATTTGGCAGTAAAGAGAACTTAGTACTCAAATCTTCTACATAGCTCCTCTAGAATTTGCTTGTTTCTTTTATTTAAGCAAGCACTGAAGTGGGTTTTTAGTGCCAAAAAAAATACTCTCACTAATTAGATAGGAACCAGAAGACATTTTCTAACCCTAAATCAAATAGTTATCTGGGTTTATCAACTTAAAATCAGTAAAGACACAGGTGTTCTAAAGAATTGATTCAGTCTTTGCCTGGGGCACACCTCTTGGTTCCCTTAGTATGGAGCTTATAGTTTTAACTATTGATTAGAGAGGACTTAGCTTTCTTTGGTAAAGAAAAGGGTTTCTAATATCACACAGTTAGGAACGGAGAACCAATCGATAACACTGAAAAAGAGAACCCAAAATGACTGTGGTAAAAAGGTCACTAACTATAAGACCAGGATGGCAGGGGTTGATTTGTTACCCAACATATGTAATATGGCAGTTAGTGGAGAATGCAGACACAAGAACTAGCATAGAATAGAAAGATGAATACTGGAAAGCCTATAGTATATGAAATGTGAACTAGCCTTATGTGTATGCCTAACTTAAACTTTTAATCTGTGTGTATCAGTATGTACTCCTTCACATATATTTCCTGGCTTTATAGGACAAAGGAGATATGGTGGAAGAGAATAGATGGAAAATTCAAATAGATTACAGTTATTTTAAGAATGTGTATATGATATTGGCATGATATAACTTGCGTTCATAAGTCAGTATCATATTTTTATGATAGACCAAATTAATTAAGACACAGACTTTAGACAAAGATGGCAGACTTGGAATGGAGGAATCAAAATTGGTAGTATAGAAAGGATAGTCTATAGACTCTAAAAAAAAACAGAAGAATTTTTTTTCCTATAGAAAGAATATATAGTTTGCTTATTTTTGTTTGTTTGCCACTTACAGGCTACCTGATACATCCAATTTATCCCATTTTTCCATAGAGTCTAGAAAATCTGGAAAAAAGTTGCAAATGACCTTAATTAGGGCTTATAACTTGCCTCTGCGACTGGTGGTTTGGCTTAAGGATAGTTGGAAACATGAAGGTAGACTAATTTGCTGAAGTCGGGCCTGGCAATATAGGGAAATAAGTAGGTGAAAACATCAGGCAAGGAGAGAAAAAGTCTGGAGATGAAGCTCAACATAAGGTAATTATTATGGCAGATATGTAAACATAGGTTAAGAGGTTTTAAGTGTCAGGGTAGTCCAGACGAGTTTTCAAAGACAGAAAGCTTGATAGCCTGGAGGAAGACCGTAAGGTGAGATCTAGGTAAGCACTTAATTCAAAGGAGGTATGGACTCATCTAAGATAAAGACACAGATTCAGGACTCTTGTTATTGGGAAAGGGGATGAGTAAGTCAGGAAGCCAGGCCAGAAGAACCTTAGGTAAGAAACTAAACTATAACTGGAATTAAAAAAAATAGCTAATTAAGCGGACAAAATGATTGATATCTATGTTTCTACAGGTAAATAGACACATGTACAAGTCTATATTTGTCTCTGCCTAAGACTCCTGTAAGCCTCAGGACTTGGGGTAAACTAGCCATTTATAGTAGTTAGATGATAAAGAGGCACAACTGGTGAGATTCACAGGTAAGAAGTCAAACTGGTTATGATATATGAAGGGCAACTCATCGAAAGCCTTTTTTTAAAGATCTGTGGAATGTATTATAAATAAATCATTATCTCTATTTGTATTATTGTATTAATATTGTATTGATAATGTATTAATAATGTAAATATGTATTAATAATAAATCATTATATCTCTAATTTAATATTAACTATTCTCCACTTTAGTCCTTCAACAATGCTATGTTAAAGGTTGAATTCTAACAGATGCTATGATGCTAGAAAGTTTTCAATACATGCTAAGTTCCAAATTATATGTTCTTTATTGAAGGTTTTCAAGGGTTAAAATTTGGCACCATTCAGGTATTCATCTAATACATTTTCTTAATAACATAACTTCATGTATATCATATTGTAAGGCTTGGCTGCACTGTCAAACAGTCTTAGGAATTGTACCCACTTATAAAATCATATACAATTTGAGGTTCTGAATAATCATGAATAATTATGTAAATTGTGTGATGTCTGAATAAATTCATGTGTTTGTAAATGTTTAGCTTCGGATGCTCATATTTTGGGGTCATCAGTTTTAAAATTTAATTTTGTTTGTAGATTATTATTTATCTTTACTATGTGATTCCTTTTCTAACGATGCCTCTTTTTGATGAAAGCAAAATTAAAAAAAAATCTTGCTTAATGTGGGAGTGTACCTGAAGAAAGGGGCACATTGTTTATTCAAGGGAATTTTATATTTAAATGAGTTTTTCTTTTCCTAAGACAGTTCTTTTATTTTGAAATGAAACATTTCCTTTGTCTTTTCTTTCTAATAGAAAACTATTTTCCATCCTTTGTTCTTATTTATCTTCTGTAACTAATTTGCCCAAGGGATGAGTTTTTTTTAAAGAAGAATATCTCTGCCTTAATTTCATATGGTGTTTAGTTGGAATCCCAGGAAGCAAATTATCAGAAATTAAATCCTCTAAGATACACTTCACATCAACCTCATTTCATTTAGGCAGTGTACTTTTTTAAAACTTTTATGTTTACTGAGAATTCCTTTGAAAGGTACATTTTAAGTGGTTTTAAAAATTAATTTAGATGATAGATAAAAGTAGATAATTCCTGAAAACTATAAGTTGAATATAAAATGAAAGATTTATTTTTATTTTGAAGCCAGTTTCTTTAGGACACAAAGATTTTATCTCTATTTTTAGCAAAAAAAAAAAAAAAAAAAAAGAACTTTGCAATTTATCTCCAGCTGGCTTGTACAGCATTTTAAATAAAATAAAAAGAACAGTCTTTGGGGGAAAAAAAAAACAAAAAACATTTCAGTGTTCTCTTGATAAAAGCATTTCTATTGCCAAGTTTTTACTTAACTTTATAATGGCCATAAAGTCACAAATCAAACTTCTTTGTCCTGTCCTTTTTTTTCAAAATCTTTAAGACTGAAGTCAAAACATATGTCCATATTGAGGGTGAACTTGGCAGAATGGGGGGCTGAAGTATCCAAGTCCAGAAGGTGTTTTCCCAGTAACATTTATGTCTCTAACTAGTTACCGTGTTCTTGGCTGGCTCTCCTGCTGAGTTTGCTGACAGCTATGAAACTGCTGGAGCTCTTGAGTAAGCCTAGTCATGTTTTATACTTCTTAAAGTATTAAAGATGCCACTTGCACTAAATTTATTCCTGTTAAAAGAAAAAATGGTGCCTGTAAGTACTTAAGAATAGAAATATCTTCTTTTGTACAATGAAAAACATTTTTGGGGGCATTTTATTCAGAATAAAATCTTAGCACTCAACAATGCATCAAACAAATGTTTGAGCTGGCTCTCTGACAACTTTTTCTTTTGTAGAATATAACTATATTTTGTTTACTTCATTAAGTTAAAGTTTGAAAAATAATTTCTCAAATATGTGATAACTACTTGAGTATATTTTCATTTATTCTACAATTAATTAATTAACATGTTAATTCTTCCTATGATTTACAATATGCAGAATAATATAAATTATGTATCATTGGAATTAATTGAATAAGTCATCATGTTTTATCATATATTATATTATAGACTTCTTGAGGATAGATATCTTTTATTTTAAACTCTTCTTTTTATTATCCCTGGTAGTTATGACAAGGCTTTTTAAAGAGTAGGTGCTAAACAAAATATTTATGGATTTATAGTAGAATGATATTTCTGACACTTACCCTGATTAAGTGCAGGAAAGTTCATCACTTTCTTGGCCAACAAGACTGTGAAATTAGCAGTCATAGTATTTCAAAGATCATGTTTTGAGGCACAGAGGAGTTGTAACTATGGAAGTATGATCAGTAGTCAGCCAGTAAGCTAGCATTTATTAAGCAACTTCTATGTGCCAAGCACTATGTTAACTACAAGATATAAAAAGAAAGGGGGGGCATTTTCTATTCTCAAAGATCTTATAATATAAATTGGGGTAGATCATACAAACATTTATTTAGAAACATGATTTATACAATGTAAATTTTGGTAGTTTCAGAAGGAAGTATTAAAATTAAAGAACAGTGAACATACCTTCTTATAGAATATGGAAATTTAGATAAGACTTGAAGGAGTCAAAGACTTGAAGGAGGTGAAGAAGAAGACTGAAAATGCTAAGAATCAAATTGATCATTTTGTACAAAGAACATTAAGGGGACAATATTACTAAATTAGAGAGTATATTAGGCATAAGGGATAGGAATATTGGAAAGTACAGAAGGGTCTAGGTTATAAAAGGCTTTGAATGCCAAATAAGATTTTCTATTGGAGCTTTAAAAAACATGAGCCATTTGAGTTTATTGAATAAGTGGCAATACGGTCAGACCTACATGGAAATATCAATTTAAAAGCTGATCAGTTGGAGTGAAGTGAGACTTGAAGATGGCTATTGCAATAGTTAGGTGATGATAGCCTGAAACAAGGAAGGTGGCAGTGCCAGAGGATGTGTATGAGAAATGTTGAAAAGGAAAAAAAAACAACCATAGAACATTTCAAATAGTCGGATATGGGTGGCTAGAGAGAATAGTAGAGAATGACACTTCAGAGGGCCATAGAAACTAGTGTTGCTATTTCCTATAATTCAACAGTCTTTATAATTTGTAAGAAAAGTGAGAGTAGCTAAAAACAACAAAAAATTGATGTCATTAGACCCAGGTCACATGACAAACATGATTGAGAACTATATTTTTACAGCTTCACAAACTTCTCTAAAACAGTAATTATTCAGTGGCGATAAATCAAGTTCAGCTACCTATATGATATAGGACAACAAAAACCCAAATAATGTAAAAACTCAATGAATCCACAAAAGAGAAAGCAAATTCCCTACTCCAAACAAGCTGACTAAACATCCCTCCCTCAAAGGCCACCTCCTCTCTGTAGCAGGACTCTATAAGCAAATACATATTTGTTATATCATTTAACTCTAGACTCAAACTCATCCTACCTCTTAGAGGTTCCTTAAGGTTCAAAATGACAAGCTTCATCAAAGGGGAGAGAGTCAGAAAAGGAATGATAAGATAAATAAAGAAGAAAAATGAAATATAGGTTTCCTTTTTACATTGAAACTTTCCCCACTATATTTTTCATATTTTGTGAGTCAGCATCAAAAATTAAATAAGAAGTTTTTGGAAATTTTGCAAAGGTGATGGATGATATGATGACACAGAAAAAAATTTAGAAACTCAGAAATGCATAAAATATACAGTTATCATATTATTTATCAATAAATTTTGTCTTTTAATGCCATAAACACACAAAAATTCTTTTTTTAAAGCTAAAATAAGTAAAAAGGTTAAAGTTTGTGAAAAGGACACAAAAGTCAGCTGATGACACACAAAGGGGCTAGAAATGTAATAACATTTCTAAAATACATAAAATATTGTAAAGCTCCCCCCCATTTAAGAAAAATAAAAAAATGAGACTTCTCTGATATGAAGGGAGGGACAAAAAATGTACATGGATTTCCAGATTGTAGGGATGCTGTACCCCTAGCCCTGAGGATATGGAAGGGATACCTGTAATCAGCTATTTCAGGGGGGAAGAATATCCAGTTAAAATAAATTAAACACAAGTAGGTTAACTAAGAGAGAAAATGTTAATAATCAAAAGAAAACAATTTCTAGACCAAGGAGAAGATTTCAGAAATCTATGAATAAAGAGGACAAAGGAAAATTCCTACCGTGGAGTAATATGCTTTCTGTGTCATGAAGGAACTGCTATTTTTATGAATCAATCACAAAAGAAAAAAAAAAAGAGAGAGAGAGAGAGCAGCGGCCAAAATTTCTAAATCAAGGATATAGAATCTGATTAGAAGAAGGATCCCAAAGTAAATACCTTTCAAGCTTTAATTCAATGAAGAATATTGAGACTAAAAAAAAGACTAAATAATGAAAAAGGGCCATGAATTTAAAAAATAAGAGTCTAATTGAACAAGAAGATTAACAATGAAGAAAATGAGTAATAGGGATCTTCTGGGAGGATGGCGGCATAGACGGAGTAATATCTTAAAACCTCTACACCCTTCCACACGGAGATAGAAAACAATGCACTTCAAGAAGAAAGAGGACCAAATCTAATTATGGGACAGAGCAGGGGGAACCCTACTGCAGCATAACTAAATAGGTATGCCAAGAAAAAGTCTTCAATTCTTGAACTGCTCGCTCTGAGGGCGTAGAAGAGGAATCCCAGGATTCCAGGATGCCTCCCCCCACATTCTGTGTGGAGTGTCCAGTGGCCCAGGAAATCTTAGGGCCAGTGGGCACACTGGTCGTGAGAGAGGGCCTTGCTGGCACTGGACTCAGGGAGTCAAACACAGGCACTGGAGAGGTGAATGGAGGAGAAAACTTGAGAAACACAGCAAAAATGCCCAGAAGATGATGGCTTAGAGAGAGCCAAACCCCAGACCACAGACAGCTTCACTTCCTCATACCAAGATAGAGAACACAGGGTTTTAAGAGGAAAGAAAACCAGATCAAACACAGCAGACAGCTATCTGCTGGAGAGATCAGTTCAGTGAAAACACTCCTTCTTGTCACCCCACATTTTTTTGTTTTGTTTTGTTTTGTTTTTGTTTGTTTTTCCCTCCCCTCGAGGTTTTAGCCTCAGGGCAGATAAAGCAGTAAAATTAATCCAATCAATAGAGGATTAATCCCAAGAATTGAACAGACAAGAAGTCTTTAGAGGGCAGAGAAAGTAACTACAAACCTCCATTACCAGTTGGATCTTTCATCAAAGATCATTAAATATATCTGCTCAAACTAGCAGAACAAGGAAGGGAAAAAACATGAGTAAGTAACAGAAAAAGAGAAAAGAAATGACAATTGACAGCTTCCTTCAAGGAAGTGAAAAGAGAGCAAATGAAACAGAAATAGAAGAAGAGGAAGTAGTTCCAGCAAACTGGACACAGGCCTTTGGAAGATTTCAGAATTCAATTAACTCAAGAACTTCAGGAACTCAAAAAGCAGTCAAGAGAGGCTGAAGACAATTTGAAAAAGGAAATACATGAACTAAAACAAGAAAATAAAGTCTTAAAAGCCAGAATTGGCAGCTTGAAAATGAAGCAAAGAAGGCAAAAGATGATCTACAAAGAAAATCAGATCAGAAAGAGAAGGATGACCAAAAAGCCAGGGATGAAATTCAGTTTTTAAAAAACAGAACTCAACAACTAGAAGAAAATGACTTCACAAGGGAGCAAGAATATATTAAACAAAATTTACAAAATGAAAAATTTTAGGAGAATATGAAATACCTCATTTATTCAACCAAAGATCTGGAAAACAGAGCTAGAAGAGACAACTTAAGAATGATTGGTATACCAGAACATCATGATAAAAGAAAAAGTTTAGATAGCATTTTATAAGAAATTATCAGAGAAAATTGCCCAGAAATTCTTGAACAAGAGGGAAAAGTGGAAATTGACAGGATCCACAGATCACCTCCTCCATTTAATACACAACTGACAACTTCCAGGAATATTATAGCCAAATTAAAAAAACTACCAGACCAAGGAAAAAATATTACAAGCTGCTAAAAAGAAATCATTCAGATATCAGGGAACGACAGCTAGGATAACACAGATTCTGGCTGCATCTACATTGAAGGACCAGAAGGCATGGAACACAATATTTCCAAAAGCAAGAGAACTGGGTCTACAACCAAGAATCAACTATCCAGCAAGACTAACTATATCATTGCAGTGAAAAGTATGGTCATTCAATAAAATCAAGGACTTCCAAACATTCATCAAGAAAAAACTGGATTTAAATAGTTTGCTGCCCAAACCCAGAACTCAAAAGAATCAAAATAAGGTAATTAAGAGAATGGGGGGGAGGGGAGGAGAAAAAAATATTTTCTTTAAGGGACACAACAAGTTCAATCAATTTATATCCCAAGAAGAAAAGAAGGTATTGGCAAATATTAAAAATTATTATTACTAACAGGGTAACTAGAAGAAGTTTACATAGAGGGAACAGGGACAAACTGTATAGGATGAAATGTCAAGAGATAAATAGATATAGGTATGTATGTATGTATGTTTATATGTATGTATGTAGGTATAAATATATACAAAACTGGGGGGGAGAAGATAATAATAAGAAAAATAGGAAAACAAACAAAAAGGAATAAATTTATATTCCATAAAGAAGTGTGTTGGATCAACAGGGAAAAATAACAATATACTGTAAGGGTAAAGAGGTTAGAGAGAGGAAATATTCAATACTTAAGTGCATTGAAATCAACTTAGAGAAGAACAATCAGATCCATTGGGGCGGAGAATTGATTCACGCCCTATAGAGAAGTAGACTGGTAACAAAGGGACTGGTAGGGAGGGAAGCAATACTAGGGAGAGAGAGGGCTTGGGGGGGTGCGCCACTTGGCTTTAAAGAACAATAAGAGGGTAATAAGAAGGGAGGGGGGAGAAAGGGAAGTACAACAAGGGAGGGGGTTATAGGAACTGATTAAAATCAAAACACTGGTATAGAAGGAAACAGTGAAAGAAGAAAGGACAGGACTAGGAGAGAGAATCAAAATGTCCGGGAATGCGCAGGTAATAATTATAACTCTGAATGTGAATGGGATGAACTCGTCCATAAAATGGAAGCAAATAGCAGAGTGGATTAGAAACCAAAACCCAACCATATGTTGTCTACAAGAAACACACATAAGACAGATAGACAGACATAAAGTGAAAATGAGAGGATGGAGCAAAATCTTTTGGGCTTCAAATGAGAAAAAGAAGGCAGGGGTGGCCATCATGATCTTTGACAGAGCCTAAGTAAAAATAGATAAGGTTAAAAGAGATAATGAAGGTAACTACATCTTTATAAAAGGCAGTATAAACAATGAAGAAATATCAGTACTCAATATGTATGCACCAAAGAGTATAGCTTCCAAATTTCTAAAGGAGAAGCTAGTGGAGTTCAAGGAGAAAACAGAGAGCAGAACCATACTAGTGGGGGACCTGAACCTTCCCCTATCAGATCTAGATAAATCAAACCAAAAAATAAATAAGAAAGAGATAAGAGAGGTGAATGAAACCCTAAAAAAATGAGAGTTAATAGATATATGGAGAAAAATGGAGACAAAAAGGAATACACCTTCTTTTCAGCAGCACATGGAACATTCACAAAGATAGACCATGTAATAGGGCACAGAAACATGGCAAACAAATACAGAAAAGCAGAAATAATAAATGTAACCTTCTCAGATCATAATGCAATAAAAGAAGTTATTAGTAAGAATACATGGAGAGGCAAACCAAAGATGAATTGGAAATTAAATAATATGATTCTCCAAAATAATTTAGTGAAAAAACAAATCACAGAAACAATTAATAATTTCATTGAAGACAATGACACTGATGAGACATCTTACCCAAACTTATGGGAAGCAGCCAAAGCAGTTCTAAGGGGGAAATTTATATCACTGAGTGCATATATTAACAAATTAGGGAGGGCAGAGGTTAATGAATTGGGCATGCAACTTAAAAAACTAAAAAATGAACAAATTAAAAATCCTCAGAAGAAAACTAAATTAGAAATACTAAAAATGAAAGGAGAAATTAATAAAATCGAAAGTAAAAGAACTATTGAATTAATAAATAAGATTAGAAGCTGGTATTTTGAAGAAAATGAGTATAAATATTTTTTTCAGAACAAAATTTTAAAAACTTTTGAATCAAGTAATTTTATGGGGGAAAGAGCAAATGGGATTTTATTTGAATGCTTCACTGGGGGAGAAAAAGAAAGGAAACATTAAATAACTAAAGAAAAGCAAGAAACCAAAAGAAAAAAACTCAAAAAAATTAGGGAAAGAAGTAACAAATTGGAGTGGTTTTCTGAAAAGACATCAAGAAGTCATTGAGTATGTGTATTAGATGGAAAATCTTTATGCCTACTAAATCATTCCTCATAAATGGTCATTTTTCTTCAGTTAAAAGACTTACTCTAAGTGAAGTAAAAGGCATGATCTTTTCTATTTTTACATAATTAAAGCTGTAAACTCTCATCACTTCTTGATATTCCTTCTAATCTGAGTTTCTTATACTTTATTACTTCTTGTAGAAACTATATCCCCTAAAAATTATTTCAGAAAAACATACAACCCAACTATTTCCAACAATTACCTAGTTCAATAAACTTGTATCTGGAAATAAATCTTTAAACAAAACCAAATAAAATAATTAAATTTGAATTTAATTTTTTCTTAATGTACTTTCCCATTAAGTAATGTTTAGTTAATTATATAAACATTGTTATACAGATGCTATAAAATCTTTGGACCCGGTTCAAAACTGGCCTCAGACACTGCCCAGCTGTGTGACCCTGGGCAAGTCACTTGACCCCCATTGCCTACCCTTACCAATATTCCACCTATAAGTCAATACACAGAAGTTAAGGGTTTAAAATGAAAAAAAAAAAGTTTAAAAAAAAATCTTTGGACCCAAGATCTTTATCCAATATAGAAAACATTGCTTTAAATAGGAAAATATGTTCTTAGTTATTAAGGGCTAGCTTGTATTTACTATATTTACTAGGTTAGAGAAAGTATTTGTCTAATTAACAATGTACTTCTTTCATAATTAAAGTGTGTTTAGTAGGTAAACTAATTTGCTATCTTGTACAATCTTTTCCACTTCTCTAAAAATTTAGAACCAAAAAAAATAGTTACTAAACAAATTATATCACAAGGAGTTTCATGAAATATCTGTAAATGCACTATTATTCACTATAGTAATTATACTAGAACTAAATTGCTTTAAATGGAATTTCTATTTCATATACTTGTCTGCTTTTTTGGGAAAGTACATATAAAAAATTATTTCATTAATAAGGATGAATTGAATCTTTTCTGTGTTGTAAATTTAATAGAAATATAGATTCATCAGGAAGCAAGGAGGGCACTCTGCTATCACCAGACCAATATTTATTAGTTCTTATACTTGTAACAGTAAATATTTATGTGTATTGGTAAAAAGAGGGGAGCAAATATCTGAAATTATTCATTGCAATTTATGAATGAAATAATATGTAGGCAAAAAATTCTTTTAGATTCAAATGATTCAAATGAATTGAAATTCTACTAGTTAATGATAACATACATGAAAAAAATATAATTGCTGATGACATTTCAATTCTGTTATACTTAAAATTGATAAAGGCTGATATTATGAAGATAACTAATATTTTATTTAGGCCCATGTTGGTAGAATAAAATTGACCACTCACCTGTTAAAATTTCAAATTGCCACCTCAGCCATTACATTCAATACCTTACCTCTCATTTTCTACCTCCCCCAGAGACCACCTCCAATGACCCCAGGAGTCTTATATCATTCTCTTACATCGTCACACTTCCTGTCTGCCTCCATTTTTTACAAGAGGAATCATGGGAAATGTAGTTTCCAAAGTCCCCAAAACATCCACAGGAAGTTTGTCATATATCTACATATCTTAAGGCTCAAATGAGCCCCAAATACCTCAAATGGAAACCCAGAACTTACTTAAATAACACAATCCTCAAATAGATTTATTCAAAACATTTTGCTTAAAATGCAGAAGCTTGTATGAATTAAAGGAGAAATTTTTTAAAAGTAATTAGTCTGAAAAGCCCCATCATACTTACAAGTTCAAATGTTAAAGTCCATTTCATTTATCCTTCCAGTGTCCCTAGGTGAGAGGAGATGAGAATTTTATCTTAATTTCGCAAATAGGAAAGCTGATGTAGAGAAAGGTTAAGTGGTGATCATAGTGAGTCAGTAATAAAAGCTAGGATTTTAGTTTATCTCACACATACCATACTATACTATACTGGTCTTTGAGGATTCAAAAGACCAATTAGTACATGGCAAAGTTCAAGGAAAATCAAAATGAGTACAATAAGCTTCTGAAGAATGGGGTACCTCTGGAAGGATGTCTATAATGAGTTCTTTATTACCAAGTTAGGGAAAAGTACAGATAAACCTGCTGTCCATTAAAACTTTATCCATCTTTCAATAGGAACTGCTGTAGTAAGCTTAATTATAATTTTATCAGAAGTAAACCACACAGACTCTTTTTTTGTTGTTGTTGCCATTATTGACATTTCCTGGTTGAAGACATGTTAACTTTTTGTTTTTTTAAGACAAAACGCACCTTTATTTTTTTTTACCAGCATTATTCTTCCAGGGATAGTCATAGAGTTGACCATAAATCACAGGTCAAAGCAGTTTTTGGTGAATTCAAATTGCAGCTGACCCAAAGGGCAACTAAGAAATTAATGTGAGTGTCAGTCAGCTGCAGTATATTACTAAGAATGATTAATGTATAGGAAGTAAAATAAAAGCTATCAATCAGTAGTTTCATTTTATCCACATGTTGTTAAAAGACAACGAATATTGGCTTGGACTCTTATATGCAAGACCAAGAAAATAGAAGATTTTTACCAGTTTGATCAGCTCAGTAAACAATAGTCAAATCAGTTATTTAACAGCATAAAATAGAAATCAGGTGACTTAGGTTTTCATCATGATCTTACTGCTAACTCTTGTGATCTTAGATAAAAACAAATAAATCTTTCTGTTATAAGTTACTCAAATGTAAAATAAGAAGACTGGCCCAGATTATTTCCAAAGTCTCATCTAGTTCTACAAGTCTATGATTCTATATTAGCAAATCACATAGTTAATTGGATAAACTTTTCATTTTTCCAGTCTTGGCATTAGAAAGCTAGAGTCTCCAACTCATCATTTTCTTAAGATTTACTGACCCATCTAAGTATTTTTCATTCATTATGTATTATTGCTAAACTATTACAGTTATAATTAATATTAACATGTGATTTCATCTTAACATGTTTTTATTAATCTTTTATATTTTAATGTAGACTATTTCCATATGACTTGAACTTTAAAGTCTCTTTCTTCTGAATGTTTGTTTACTCTCAAGGTCAAATCTTATGATCTTTCTTTAAATATTCCTTTACTCTTATAAAGGGTAGTGTAGGGAACATAAAATACAACCCCATTTATCCCACCAAAGTTCATAGTTGTTGTATCACTATGCTCTAACTATGAATCAAATTATCCTTCATTTTATTTTGATTTGGCCGTGTGGAAATTAAATGGGCATTAAATTAATAAGTGTTTTGAAAAAGTCATATATTAATTTTGATTATTAGTTACAGTTGTCTATGGAAAGTAACACAAACATTGAAAAGGCTAGAAGAACAAAAGCTTAGATTTGAGAGAAGTGGGCACTTGAAATCATCTGAGACCTATTGGTTGATATCCCTTTTCTTACCTAATGGCTAGTTGATCTCCTTGTATTTAAGCTTTTCTGTAATTTCATCATTCTGAAGGAGATCAAAATGCCTCTAGTGAGGATAGCAATATAATTGCTATACCATCCCCAATATAGATATAGTGATGGAAGAAAATATTGAGAAACAAAAAACCTCGAGTTTATTTTTTAATATATATATTTTTAAACCCTTAACTTCTGTGTATTAGTTCCTTGGTGGAAAAGTGGTAAGGGTAGGCAATGGGGGTCAAGTGACTTGCCCAGGGTCACACAGCTGGGAAAGAGTCTGAAGCCAGATTTGAACCCAGGACCTCCTGTCTCTAGGCCTGGCTCTCAATCCACTGATCTACCCAGCTGCCCCACCTCGAGTTTATTTTACAAAATAGTTATATTGTTCAGATCACATGAAATTATATCTTCCATGGTCCTACACATAAGATATCTGGATTTTTCATCCAAATTACTCATTTAATTCTTGCTTCATTAGTAAGAATGTTATTTAGAAGGTTTGTTTGAGGATAAATTTATATATCTGTACTGAAAATTAAAGAAGCAGGAATATGTCATGTGTGTGAAAGATAACTAGAATAGTTTTGGGGAGATGTGAATTTTTGTCACCATTCTTCTACTCACATTGGAGGTATGACCGAGCAAGTTATGTGGCTACAAATATGAATGTGTTGGAATTAATTTATTCCTACTTAGGGGAGCTGGCTGCAAAATTAGCACAAAATATCCTATTACCTTCATCCATCACATATTTTAGCCATTATTCAATGAATAGGCATCTACTTTGTTACCAATACTTATATTTTGAAGTTTATGTAGATTTTCTTCTTATCAAAGACGTCCTAGGGATATAACCCCAGTAACGCAACCTCCTATTAAAAGAATATGGAGGGAGCAGCTGGGTAGCTCAGTGGATTGAGAGTCAGGCCTAGAGACGGGAGGTCCTAGGTTCAAATCTGGCCTCAGACACTTCCCAGCTGTGTGACCCTGGGCAAGTCACTTGACCCCCATTGCCTACCCTTACCACTCTTCCACCTATGAGACAATACACAGAAGTTAAGGGTTTAAAATAAAAAATAAAAAAAGAATAATAAAAAAAGAATATGGAAATCATAGTAATTAGATTTGCATAATTCCAAATCTGCTTTTCATTTTAGTTTTACCATTTCACACATCTACCAATAATGTTTTTGTGTGCCTATACTTCTATAAACACTCCAACATTTATTGCCATTTTGTTCCCTTTTGTAATTTGAAGGGTGTGAGATAACCTCTCAATGTTGTTGTTCAATATTGTTTTGATGTGCAAAATTTCTCTTATTATTCATGATTTGGAGGATTATTGCATGTAGTTGTGAATACTTTGAAGTTCTTTGGGGAATTATTTGTTAACATTTATCTTTAACCATTTATCTGTTATGGAAAGAATATTTTAACTCATGTACATACTCACATATGTATATAATATTAATTGTTTACATCTATTGTATTTCATATATCTAAATGAATAAATTATGAAGATGTATTTATTCACATATTTTATATGCATTATATATGTGTGTATATGTGTATGTGTATATGCATATACATTTTTCAGAAATTTTTGTACCAAAGTAGTTTTTCCTATTCTACCATTTGCCTTCTAATCCAAGATGAATCAATTCTGATTGTGCAAAAGTTTTTTTTTTTTTTTTTTTCAGTTTTAGGCAATAAAAGCTATATCTTTTGTGATTTCTTTTCTTATTTGTTTGGCTATGAATAGATCCCTGAACCATAGCTGTGAGAGGTATATAGTCTGACACTCTTCCATTTTTTATAGCATGATATTTAATATTATGGTCATATTTCACATTTATGATATTTTATGAGATATAGTGTGAGATATTGGTTTAAGTCTAATTTCTGAAAGAATGTTTTCTTAATTTTCCCATAATTTTTTAAAGACAAGGAGTGTTTTCACCTTAGTTAATTTAAGTTTTCCATTCTATTAAAATGAGTTTTTGAGGTTTATTATTTCTGAATCTTCCATGTCAATTTTTTAAAACTAAACTCTCTCTATATTCTTTAACCACTACTTGGTAGATTTTATGACTACTGCTTTATAATACAGTTTCACTTCTGGAAGTGGCATTCCACCTTTGACTCCTTTAATAATTTCCTTTATTAACATATACTCCCTTTTTCCCCACAAAGAAGGTTAAATTATTTTCTGAAATTCTATGAAATATCCCTGCTATTTGGATTAGCTTAACATCCAAAAGTATTAATTAATTCTGGAAGTATTGTCAATTTTTATATATTGGCATAACTCAGTGATGGCAAAACTTTTAGAAACTGAATACCCAAATTGCAACCCTCATGCTGCATGTGAGCCACCCCAGATAGGGGAGGAAGTGCTATGAGAAATTTCCTCAAGTGTGCATGGAGACGGGGGAGGGAGGAAGCCGCTTCTGGCACACATGCCATAAATTCACCAACATGGGCATAATTTGTCTATGAGCCTTGAGTATTCCATTAATATTAAGGTAGTTATTAGTTTTTAAGCAGTAATTTTTAACTGAATCTTTCATGCAAACATTTGTTGATTCCAATATATTTTGTGTATTTTAGTTATAGAGATGGAATTTCCTTTCTATTAATGCTTTTTTATATTTTATTATGTGGATTTCTTTATTTTGGAGGATTTATATTGTATCTTTCAAATTTTCTGAAGTTATAAATTGTTTTAATTAGTTGATTCCTTAAGATTTTTCAAGTAACCTATCAGATCATCAGCAAACATGGATAGTTTTGTATCTAGTTTGCCTGTTTTCACACCTGTAATTTTCCTTTAGTCTTATAGCTTTTGATACCATTTCCAGAACTATATCAAATAATGGGTATCTTTGCTGCACTACTGTCTTTATTAGAAAAGACTATAATGTATTCTCATGTGATGTTTGAATTTTGTTTTGGATATGTCTTTCTATGATGCTAAAAATGTTTTTTTATGCCTATACTTTATAGGGTTTTTAGCAAAAAAGAGTATCGTACTTTGTCAGAGCCTTTTTATTCAAATTAAAATCATCAAGACTTCTTGGATGTTTTGTTTTTAAAAAACAATTATATATATTCATTGTTTTCCTAATGTTAAACTATCCTTACATCACTTGGTCAATAATTAATGATTTCTAGGATAAATCCCTGTGCTATGTTTGACAGAATTTTGTTTGAATTTTGTTTTACATTATTGTTCATTAGCAAAATTTGCCTTTAGTTATCATTCTGTGTTTTTTCTTGTATTGAAGTAGTAGCCTTCTAATTAGTCACTCTTTAAGTCCCTCCTGTTCAACTCCATTATCCACAATGTTACCAAATTGATATTTCTAAATCGCTAATTTAATCAACTCACTCCACTGCTCGAAAAGTTATATTGACTCCAATCTAGGATAAAATATAAACTTTCCTTTTTACCTCAAAAGTGTTTATTAATCAGGATCCAGTTTACCTTTCCACAATTATCTTATAATACAAGCCTTCATGCATTCTATTTTCCATCCACTTTGTCTTTCTCTTTTCATTTCCCTCACTAGACAATCCATCTCCTGTTCCCATTTCTTTCATCAGGCTAGTTTATTCCATATGTAAAATACAGCTTATTCTCAAATCTGACTTTAGTACAGAACCCAAAATAATTAAACAGAATGCAAAATCTCTCCCATTTCATCAGGTCTAATAATTATTTTACATTTTCTTCCATATTTGTCTAATCTTTTTATGTGATTGTATATCATCACTATAACATTTAGAATTTAGAAAGAAAAATAATATTACTAGAATGTACTATGTCATGTGATTAAGGAATGGACTCTACAAATAATTTTGAATCATGCTGTATACTTTCTATAGCTCTTTCTAAGGGAAAGGAAAATTATGATAAACATTTCAAACCTACCTTTCCACAAGCCATATTATCTACTTACATTGTTGATTCTTCATGGTAGATCTCTCAATGCATCTAATATTTCTGTCTGTGCATCACATCACAATTTTAATGATCTATAATTAGATCAGAAATATAATTTGAGTGATTCTAGAATTGATATTACTTCCCACAGAAAAATGCAGCATGCACATAGACACACAAATGAATTTTTTTGTTCTTTCCCAATACTCTAATTTTAACTTTTTTTGTGTCCTTCCAATAAGTTTATTCTCCTTAAAATTAGGCACCTCTATTATTTCAGCATATTTCAATTAATAGTTTCCCTACTATTTCCCCTCATCTTCAAATGCCAACTTAGTTTCTCATACAGAGATGTCTTGTTTCCTATATTACTGCCTACAGAAATTCATCAACTTGGACCTAAAATTGATTTTCAGTAAGAAGGATTTTGATAACTATGGTCTGCCATATTTTAAGTATCATTGGTGGAAGATTTTTTTTGTGAGAATATAGATGAAGTATCTCATTAATAAAATGATGTATGACATTAGTACTTCCTTGGCTCTAACCAGTTAACCAATAAACTAAGCAGAGAAAAATAGCAAAATATTGAATAAAGAAACTAAAGGTAGGTGGGAGAATTCTCATATTATAGTAAATAGTAAAAGAGAAAACTGCTGAGTAGCCTAAATAGAAGGATAATTTAGAAGGCTGCTAGAAGCAATGTAATTTTTTTCTAGTTCTCTGGCTTTTTTTCCCTTTAATCTAAATACTTTACACTTCGTGGAGTTGTATAAGGATTGCATCCACATGATTGATGTGTGGATAAAGATAGTTCAGCAATGGTTCACTGAGTTGTCTGTAAGCATAAATTTCACAGATTGTGTCTAATCTACAGTACATCATTATTTAGCCTGCTCTAGACTTGGCACATTGCATCTGGAGGAAGATCTTTAGTGAACCTATGGCCTTATGAAAGAATGATTGCCTCCAGTCCTTTTGAAAGTAGGCAGGGTACAAATCTTAAATAATAAGATTCTTTCAGCTTTTAACTTATTCAGTCCTCTTGCATCAAATCCTGCTGGCTGTTAACCTTTGCTATGCTTTACAATTTTCAATTATTTGCAGTAAGAATAATGTCAAAAATTCAGCAAGAAAATCTATAATTTCTAAGTTATTTTTGGTGTTTAGAAATTATTAAAATTTTCAGAGCATATCTAATAATATCTATATTTTATGGCATATTAATTTGTTTTTATTTTTAATTCTAAGCAAGAGTAGTCATTAAGGACATTATTTTTCTACTTCAAATCTCATAATTAACATTATGATTTTATAAACCTACTTTAATTCAAGTTTATGTTCATAGATATCATTTAATAACTTTACTAAAATATTCATAATATCATGAAACCTTTAGAGATGTTAAAATAGATATATAGCTCAGGTTTATTGTACTTTTCCTAAGGATCGCTTTCTTTTACAAGTAGTGCTTTTATTCTGGATGATGTATTTACTTTTGTTCAATGAATATATTAGAAAACCAATATGAAATTGGATAAACTTGGCCAATCTTGGTGGATGAGAAAGTTAAACATCATTTTAATAAACATATAAGTATGTGGCATTTTTGTTAACTGTTTTGATGTTTTTATTTTTCTTTGATAATGAAACAAAAAAGCTTTTAAATAAACTTAGATTGTAAGTTTGTCTTGATTCTGTAATGTTCCTTCTTAGATTTCTGCTTAATACCCTACTTAGTAAACTCATTTCCCCTGTGTCTAGAGTGTCTCATATATATTCTATGTACTATAATTGAGTGCAAGGGCTTAGATGGTGAATTTGAAATGAGTCCCATTCTCTGAAATACAGTTTAAATATACTTAAGGATTCTTCACAGGCATTAAAGAATAGTGCACAAAGGGATGGGCTTAGGAAAGACTTGGGCTGAAAACTAGCCTTGGGTATTTATTTATTCTTTCTGTGACTTTGACAAGTCCCTTTCCCTTTCAAAGTCAGGTTACTAATATATAAAATGCTGAAAATAATAATTGTATAACTAATTTTCCAGACTCAAAATTTTAATTTAAATAACATTTTATATTTTAATTACATTTAAAGGAATACTTAGAATTTCTTTAATTTTTTTTAAGTTCCACATTCTCGTTCTTCCTCCATTTCCTCCATCCTCCCTGAAATGGAAAGCAATTTCATAAACGTTACATATATGAAATCATGCAAAAGTTATTTCTAATTAGTCATGTTGTAAAAGGAAACAACCCCACCAAAAGAATATATAGACCAAAAAATGAAAATTAGTATGATTCAATCTGTATTCACATTCCATCAGTTCTTTCTTTAGAGACAAATGGGATTTTTCTTCACAAGTCTTTTAGAATTGTCTTTGATCATTGTATTGCTGAGAAGAGTTAAGTTATTGACAATTGATAGTCATGTAAAACTGCTGTTACTGTGAACAGTACTAAGTTGGTTTTGCTCCCTTTACTTACTTCAGTTGATATAAGTCTTTCCAGGTTTCTCTGAAATTGTTCTTTTCTAATTTCTTGTGGGACAATAGTATTCTATTACACTCATATATCACAACTTGTTTAGCTATAAATAGTTATAGGACATTCCATAAACATTGATTTCTTTGCTACCACAAATAGATGAGATAAATAGTTTTGTGCGAATAGGTCCTTTTCTTTTCTTTCCTTTTTTTTAATTTTTCTTGGGATACAGACCTAGTGGTAATATTTCTGGGTCAGAGATTATGGAATACATAACTATTTGTTTGTTTTTCAGTTTTTTATTATAATATAATATTTTTATTAAATTAAATTTATTTTTAAAACCCTTATCTTCCATCTTAGAATCAATACTGTGGATTTGCTCCAAAACAGAAGAGTGGTTGAATGAATTGACCATGGTCACACAGGGAGGAAGTATCTGAGCTCAGATTTCACATCTCTAGGCCTAGCTTTCAGTCCACTGAGATATCTAGTTGCCTACAAATTTTATTTTCTTTAATAAGATACAGAATCAATTTTTGACAATCATTTTCTGGCATTTTGTAATTCAGGTTCTCTCTCTCCTTCCTTCTCCCCCTACCTGAGGCAATAAATAGACTGATATAGGCTACATGTGCTTTCATCAAATTCATATTTTCCTATTCCTCATGCTATGGCAGAAGACACATGTTACACATAAAATAAAAAGCTCATAAAGGAAAGAAAGTGAAAAATGACATGCTTTGATCTGCAATCAGGCTCCAACAATTCCTTCTTTAACTGTGGATAGCATTTTCTATGATGAGTCCCTTGGGGATATGTTGGGACATTGTTGTGATAATAGTTTAGTCCTTCATAGTTAATCATTATATATTTTTGTTACTATTCCCCTGTTTTGCTCACTTCATTTTGCATCAGTCCCTTTAAGTCTTTGAAGGTTTGTCTAAATTCATCCTGTTCATTTCTCATGGAGCAATAATATTTCATTACAAACGTATATGAAAACTTGTTCAGCCACTCTCTAATTAATGGACTCTACCTCCCTCAATGCTACAAAAAGAGCAAGCAAAATATTTTTTGTACAAAGAAGTCCTTTCTTTTCTCTCTGATTTCTTTGTGATATAGGCCCAGTAATGATTTTCCTAGGTGAAAGTTTCAGTATATTTTTATGGCCCTTTTGATATGGTTCCACATTGTTCTCCTAAATGGTTATTTCAATTTACAATTCCCCCAACAATATATTAATGTCCTTTTTTTCTCATATGCCCTCCAACATTTAAAAGTTTTCTTTTTGGTCATATTAACCAATCTGATAGGAATGAGGTTTCTCAGAGTTGTTTTAATTTGCATTTTTCTAATCAAGAATAATTCAGACTATTTTTTCCTATGACTAGAGATATTTTAAATTTCCTCTTTTAAGAACTACCTATTACTGGCCTTTGAACATTTATCAATTAGAGAATGCTTTGTATTCTTATAAATTTGAGATAGTTCTCTATGTATTTTAGAAAAGAGGTTTTGTGAGACACTTGTAATCTTTTCCTAATTTTTTCTCTTCTAATATTGGTTGCACAGTTTATAATTGGTTTAGACTAGTTGGTTTAGACTATATTGGTTTAGACTAGTTTATATATTTTGTTTATATAAAACAATTTTAACTTAATGTAAACAAAATTGTGGATTTCATTATTCATTATGTTCTCTATGTCTTGTTTGATCATAGCGTGTTCCCTTACCCATAAGTCTGAAGAGTAACTTTTCTGTGTTTCCCTAACTTATGTTTTGACTATTTCTAGATTGAATATTCATTTTGATTTTATTTTGGTGTATGGTATAAGATATTTTTGTATTCCTAGTTTCTGCCATATTGTTGTCCCAGAAGCTTGGATTTTTTGTTTTATCTAAGAATACATTACTATGTTAATTAACTGCTATGTGCTGAATTCCTAACCTAGTAATTGAGTTCACATAGTTTAGGGTTTCTTCTGAAAGGCATATCCCAAAGTATTTTACATTGTCTACATTTGTTTTAAATAGAATTTCCTTTTCTGTCTCTTGCTGATGGAATTTTTTACATGTAGAAATGCTGATAATTCATGTACTTTTGTTTTGTTTTCTGAAACTTTGCTGAATAATTGTTTCTATTAAATTTTTTGGTTGATTCTCAGAATGTTTCTATGTATACTGTGAAAGATAATTCTTTACACTATTGTCTATCCTGAGTTAACACTAACTTAAATACCTCACAAGATTGTGAAGACAGGATTAGTTCTCCTTTGTCTACCTTTTGATCAAATCAACACAAACTTGAACTAGGTGGAGAAGCTCTGCAAACCACTTAGTGAATTCACACCCTACTTAGTGCTAGGAGAGAAGCCAACAAGATACTTGGAGATCTCCACCCTTTTTTCTAAGTCAAATAGAAATTTTTTTAATTCTTTTAAGAGTTCACACCCTCAGAAACTGTTCAATCAGGAAACCATGAATCCTTTTGATGAGGAATTGACCTTCAGAAGGTGCAAAGTTGATGCCATAGACAATTTGGTAACTGTGATTGGCCCCTGTGAAGAGGGAAGGAGACAAGAAGTTACCATAAAAGCAAGCCCTAAACTCAGTCTGGGATATGATCTTGGAGAAGATTGTCTGAAGAGATTGTCTTCTGGACATAGCTTTCTAAATGGGGAAAGTCTTTTGCCTTCAACTTGACCCTAGAGGAGCTCCAGGTAAGGATCTTCCTCACCTTGCTTCCTATTTTTCAATTAGGACTACCATGTGGGTGAGTGAAAAAGTCTGACTTCCTTTCTCTGGCTTGTTCTGGAGGTACTTCCATAAAGTATGATATCCTGTTTTATTGTTGTCATTCTCTTTAGTGAAATTGAATGTTTTTATAATTTCACCCACATTCTTTAAGATAAGATTATTTTGTTTCTAATTAATTTTAACTCTCTTAACATAGCATATTATTTTCTTCAATTTTTATTTCATTATGGTCTTAAAAGGATTCATTTAATATTTTTTCTTTTCCTCATTTGGTTGTTAGGCTTTTATTCCCTAATATGTGGTCATTTATTGAGCAGGTACCATGAACCACTGAGAAAACTATGTATTTCTTTCAATTTCCATTCATTTTCCTACAAAGGTCTATCATGTCAACATTTCGTTTATTTCTTTAAATTCTCGCTTATTTAGTTTTTAATCAGATTCATTAGTTTCCAAAAGGGATACATTGAATTTCCCTCTAGTATAGTTTTATAATTTTCTCCTATGAATCATTTAATTTTTCCTTTTGCAACTTTTGTTTATACAAAGCCTTTTTAATTTAATATAATCAATTATTCATTTTACATCTTGTAATGTTTTCTATCTCTTGCTTGGTATTAAATTCCTTCCTTTCCCATAAGTGTCACATATATTACCCTTTGTTCATCTAATTTATTTATGATTTTAATCTTTACTTTCATATCATTTACCCATTTTTAATTTATCTTGGTATATGATGTGAGAAGTTGATCTAAATCTAATTTTTCCCATACTATTTCCAAATTTTCCCAGTAGTTTTTGTCAAATAGTGAGTTCTTGTTCCCAAATCTGGGATCTTTGGATTTATTGAACACTAGTTTGTTGAGGTCATTTACACCAAGTCTATTCCATCATCCATCCAGCCACCTCTGAGCCAGTACCATATTGTTTTTGATGGCCAGTGCTTTGTTGTACAACTTAAGATATGGTATTGGTAGGCCTCCATCCTTCTAATATTTTTATTAGCTCCCTTGATATTCTTTTTTTGTTTGAAAAAATTTATTTAATTACTTAATTTAAAATATTTTCCATGATTACATGATTCATGTTCTTTCCCTCCCCACCTCTCATGCCCTCCCATAACAAATGAGTAATTCTACTGGGTTTTACATGTCTCATTGATCAAGGCCTTTTTCCATATTATTAATATTTGCATTAGGGTGATCATTTAGATTTTACATGTTCAATCATATCCCCATCTACCCATTTGATCAATCTGTTGTTTTTCTTCTGTGTTTCTACTTTCACAATTTTCTGAATGTTAATAGCATTCTTTCTCCCTTAGAAATGTCTTGGATCATTGCATTGTTGCTAGTAGAGAAGTCCATTACATTCGATTGTGCCATAGTGTATCCATCTCTGTGTATAATGTTCTCTTGGTTCTGCTCCTTTCACTCTGCATCAATTCCTAAAGATTGTTCCAGTTCACATGGAATTCCTCCAGTTCATTATTCCTTTCAGCACAATAGTATTCCATCATTAACAGATAACACAATTTGTTCAGCCAATCCCCAATCAAAGGGCATCCACTTATTTTCCAATTTTTGCCACCACAAAGAGCAGAGCTATTAATATTTTTGTATATGTCTTTTTATTTATTATCTCTTTCTCCCTTGGTATTCTTGATAATTGATTCTTCCAGATGAACTTGATTATACATTTTTCTCATTCTTTAAAAAGATTTTTGGTAGCTTCATAGGTATAGCACTGAGTAAGTAAATTAGTATAGGTAGGACTGTAATTTTTATCATGTAAGTTCATAACACCCATGAGCAATTAATGTTTTTCAAATTGTTTAGAGTTTTTTATTTTATTTTTAAAATATTTTTCCTTATTTGCATGATTCATTTTCTTTCCCTCCCTTCTATTTTTTTTACTTTTTTTAAACATTTATTAATATTCATTTTTAACATGGTTACATGATTCATGCTCCTACTTTCCCCTTCACCCCCCGCACTACCCCCACCCATGGTAGATGCACATTTCCAATAGTTTTGTCATGTGTCCTTGATCAAGAACTATTTCCAAATTGTTGGTAGTTGCATTGGTGTGGTAGTTTTGAGTCCACACCCTCAATCATGTCCACCCCGACCCATGCGTTCAAGCAGTTGTTTTTCTTATATGTTTCCTCACCTGCAGTCCTTCCTCTGAATGTGGGCAGCGTTCTTTACCATATATTCCTCAGAATTGTCCTGGGTCATTGTATTGCTGCTACTACAGAGGTCCATTACATTCAATTTTACCATAGTATATCAGTCTCTGTGTACAATGTTCTTCTGGCTCTGCTCCTTTCACTCTGCATCTGTTCCTGGAGGTCTCTCCAGTTCGCCTGGAACTCCTCCAGTTTATTATTCCTTTTAGCAAAAATAGTATTCCATCACCCACATATACCACAGTTTGTTCAGCCATTCCCCAATTGAAGGACATACCCTTCTTTTCCAGTTTGTTGCCACCACAAAAAGCACAGCTATAAATATTTTCGTACAAGTCTGTTTATCTATGATCTCTTTGGGGTACAAACCCAACAATAGTATGACTGGGTCAAAGGGCAGGCATTCTTTTATATCCCTTTGAGCATGATTCCAAATTGCCAGCCAGAATGGCTGGATTGGTTCATAGCTCCAGCAGCAATGCATTAATGTCCCAATTTTGCCACATCCCCTCCAACATTCATTACTCTCCCCTTCTTTCATTTTAGCCAATCTGCTAGGTGTGAGGTGGTACCTCAGAGTTGTTTTGATTTGCATTTCTCTAATTATTAGAGATTTGGAACACTTTCTCATGTGCTTATTGATACTTTTGATTTCTTTATCTGAAAATTGCCTATTCATGTCTCTTGCCCATTCATCAATTGGGGAATGGCTTGATTTTTTATACAATTGCTTTAACGCCTTGTATATTTGAGTAATTAGACCCCTGTCAGAGTTTTTGTTATAAAGATTTTTTCCCAATTTGTTGTTTCCCTTCTGATTTTGACTACATTGTTTTTGTTTGTACAAAAGCTTTTTAGTTTAATATAATCAAAACCATTTAATTTACATTTTGTAATTTTCTCTAACTCTTGCTTGGTTTTAAAGTCTTTCCTTTCCCACAGATCTGACAAGTATACTATTCTGTGTTCACTTAACTTGTTTAAGTTTCCCTCTTTATATTCAAGTCATTCACCCATTCAGAATTTATCTTGGTGTAGGGTGTGAGATGTTGATCTAGACCTAATCTCTCCCATATTGTTTTCCAAATCTCCCAGCAGTTTTTGTCAAATAGTGGATTCATGTCCCAAAATTGGGCTCTTTGGGTTTATCATACACTGTCTTGCTGATGTCATTTACCCCAAGTCAATTCCATTGATCCTCCTTTCTGTCTCTTAGCCACTACCATATTGTTTTGATGACTACTGCTTTATAGTATAGTTTAATATCTTGTACTGCTAGGCCCCCTTCCTTCACATTTTTTTTCATCATTTCCCTTGAAATTCTTGATCTTTTGTTATTCCAAATGAAATTTGTTATAGTTTTTTCTAATTCAGTAAAGAAGTTTTTTGGTAGCTTGATAGGTATGGCGCTAAATAGGTAAATTAATTTGGGTAGACTTGTCATTTTTATTATGTTAGCTCGTCCTACCCATGAGCAATCAAAGGCTTTCCAATTGTTTAGATCCAGTTTTATTTTTTGGAAAGTGTTTTGTAGTTGTTTTCATATAATTGCTGTGTTTGTTTTGGTAGGTAGATTCCTAAGTATTTTATATTGTCTAGGGTGATTTTAAATGGTGTTTCTCTTTCTGCTTCTTCCTGCTCTAGTGTGTTGGAAATGTATAGAAATGCTGATGATTTATGTGCATTTATTTTGTATCCTGAAACTTTGCTAAAGTTGTTGATTATTTCTACAAGCTTCTTAGTTGATTTTCTAGAATTTTTTAAGTAGACCATCATATCATCTGCAAAGAATGATAGCTTAGTCTCCTCCTTGCCTATTTTGATACCTTCAATTTCTTTTTCTTCTCTAATTGCAACTGCTAGTGTTTCTAGTGCTATGTTGAATAATAGAGGTGATAATGGGCATCCTTGTTTTACTCCTGATCTTATTTGGAAGGCTTCTAATTTATCCCCATTGCATATGATGCTTGTTGATGGTTTTAGGTATATACTGTTTATTATTTTTAGGAAAGGTCCTTCTATTCCTATACTTTTCAGTATTTTCAATAGGAATGGATGCTATATTTTGTCAAAGGCTTTTTCAGCATCTATTGAGATAATCATGTGATTTTTGTTTGTTAGACTGTTGATATGGTCAATTATGTGGATGGTTTTCCTAATGTTGAACCAACCTTGCATTCCTGGTATAAATCCCACCTAATCATGGTGGATGATCTTCTTAATTACTTGCTGCAGTCTCTTTGCTAGTATTCTATTTAAGATTTTTGCATCTACGTTCATTAGGGACATTGGTCTATAGTTTTCTTTCTCTGTTTTTGATCTCCCTGGCTTTGGAATCAGTACCATATTTGTGTCATAAAAGGAATTTGGTAGGACTCCTTCTTTGATTATCATATCAAATAATTTGTATAGTATTGGGATTAGTTGCTCTTTGAATGTCTGATAGAATTCACTTGTGAATCCATCAGGCCCTGGCGATTTTTTCTTAGGGAGTTCTTTGATGGCTTGTTCAATTTCTTTTTCTGATATGGGATTATTTAGGTATTCTATTTCTTCTGCTGTTAATCTAGGCAGTTTATATTTTTGTAAATATTCATCCATATCTCCTAAATTGTTATATTTATTGCCATATAATTGGGCAAAATAGTTTTTAATGATTGCCTTAATTTCCCCTTCATTAGAGGTGAGGTCTCCCTTTTCATCTTTGATGCTATCAATTTGGTTTTCTTCTTTCCTTTTTTTTATTAGATTGACCAGTACTTTGTCTATTTTATCTGTTTTTTCAAAGTACCAGCTTCTAGTCTTATTTATTAATTCAATAGTTCATTTACTTTTGATTTTATTAATTTCTCCCTTGGTTTTAATATTTCTAATTTAGTTTTCATCTGGGGATTTTTAATTTGCTCGCTTTCTAATTTTTTGAATTGTATGCCCAATTCATTGATCTCTGCCCTCCTTAATTTGTTAATATATGCACTCAAGGATAAAAATTTCCCCCTTAGTACTGCCTTGGCTGCATCCCACAGAGTTTGGTAGGATGTCTCATCATTGTCATTTTCTTCAATGAAATTGTTGATTGTTTCTATGATTCCTTCTTTGACAAATTGGTTTTGGAGAATTATATTATTTAATTTCCAATTAGTTTTTGATTTTCCTATCCAGGTGCCCATACTAATTATTATTTTTATTGTATTATGATCTGAGAAGGTTACATTTATTATTTCTGCTCTTTTGCATTTGTTTGCAATGATTCTATGCCCTATGTGGTTGGATATCAAACTTTCCATTTAGCCCTGGTCTTTTCTGTGCAAATACCTGGAATTCTTCAATTTTGTTGAATGCCCATACTTTCCCCTGGAAATATATAGTCAATTTTGATGGGTAGTTGATCTGTGGTTGCAAGCCCAGCTCTCTTGCCTTTCTGAATATCGTATTCCAAGCCTTGTGATCTTTTAGCGTGGAAGCTACCAGATCCTGTGTGATCCTGATTGGTGCTCCTTAATATTTGAATTTTCTCTTTCTGGCTTCTTGTAAGATTTTATCTTTTGCTTGGAAACTCTTGAATTTGGCAATTATATTTCTGGGAGTTTTCTTATCTGGATCGAATGTTGCAGGTGTTCTATGAATCCTTTCAATGTCTATATTGCCTTCTTGTTGTAGGACTTCAGGGCAATTTTGCTCAATAATTTCTGTTAGTATGGAGTCCAGGTTTCTATTAATTTCTGGTTTTTCTGGAAGACCAATTATTCTCAAATTGTCTCTTCTAGACCAGTTTTCTTTGTCTGTCACTCTCTAATTGAGATATTTCATGTTTCCTTCTGTTTTTTCAGTCTTTTGACTTTGTTTTATTTGTTCTTGTTGTCTTGAGAGATCATTAGCTTCTAATTGCTCAATTCTAGCCTTTAGGGATTGGTTTTCGGCTATAATCTTTAGGTTTTCGGCTATGATCTTTTGGTTTTCAGCTATCATCTTCTGGTTTTCTGTGCCCTACTCTTGCGCTGATTTTTTGCGTGCGTTCTTTAGCTTTTTGGGGTCCTAAATCTTGCTGCTCTCTGGATCAGGCCCCGGAGCTGCCAATGACTCAATGGGTGCCCCAAACTTGCTCTATTTCTTTTTAGCTGGCTTCGGCACTATAGGTGTTGTGTGTGGAAGGGGTGGCGGTGGGGTGGTTGCTCAGCCCACGATTTAGTGAGAGCTGTTTCACCCCTTCATAGCATGGAAATGCCCCGATTCCACGTACCTTCCATGCTGTGCCCTGTTGTGGCGTTCCTCCATTCGTCTGGACTTGTTTTTATGTCCACTTGAGGAGTTTTGTGTGTTTCTGTCAGGAGAGGTTAAGAGCTGCTTCTTACTCTGCCACCATCTTAACCCGGAACCTCCCTCCCCTCTATTTTGATACCTTCAATTTCTTTTTCTTCTCTAATTGCTACTGCTAGTGTTTTTCCAGAACAATGTTAAATAATAGAGGTGATAGTGGGTATCCTTCTTTCACAACTGATCTTATTGGGAAGGCTTCTAATTTATCCTCATTGCTTATAATGCTTGTTGACTATTTTAGATATATACTGTTTATTATTTTTAGGAAAAGTCCTTTTATACCTATACTTTCTGGTGTTTTCAGTAGGAATGGATGTTGTATTTTATCAAAGGCTTTTTCAGCATCTACTGAGATAATCATGTGGTTTTTGTTGGTTTGCTTGTTGATATGGTCAATTGTGTGAATGGTTTTTCTGATGTTGAATCATGCTAGCATTCCTGGTATAAATCCCACCTGATCATAATGAATAACCCTCGTGATCACTTGCTGGAATCGTTTTGCTAGTATTCTGTTTAAGATTTTTGCATCTATCTTCATTAAGGAGATTGGTCTGTAGTTTGGTAGAACTCCTTCTTTGCTTATTTTGTCAAATACTTTGTATAGTATTTGAATTAGTTGTTCTTTGAATGTTTTATAGAATTCACTTATGAATCCATCTAGTCCTGTGGATTTTTTCTTAGGGAGTTCTTTGATGGTTTGTTAAATTTCTTTTTCTGAGATGGAATTATTTAAGTATTTTGTTTCTTTTGCTTTTAATCTAGGCAATTTATAATTTTGTAAATATTCATCCAACTCACCTAGATTGCTATATTTATTGCCATATAATTGGGCAAAATAGTTTTTAATGATTGCCTTGATTTCCTCTTCATTAGAGGTGAGGTCTCCCTTGTCATCTTTGATACTGTCAATTTGGTTTTCTTCTTTCCTTTCTTTAATTAGATTGACCAGTACTTTGTCAACTTTGTTTGTTTTTTCTAAGTACCAGCTTTTATTCTTATTTATTAATTCAGTAGTTCTTTTACTTTCAATTTTATTGATTTCTCCTTAATTTTTATAATCTCTTATTTGGTCTTTGGGGATTTTTAATTTGTTCCCTTTCTAGTTTTTTAATTTGTAGTACATTGATCTTTGCCCTCTGTAATTTGTTAATACATGCACTCAAGGATATAAATTTCCCCCTGAGTACTGCCTTAGCTGCATCCTAGAGTTTGGCAGGATGTCTCATCATTGTCATTTTCTTCTATGAAATTATTGATTGTTTCTATGATTTCTTCTTTATCTAACTCGTTTTGGAGAATCATATTATTTAATTTCCAATTAGTTTTTGATTTGCCTGTCCATGTTCCCTTACTAATTATTATTTTTATTGAATTATGATCTGAGATTTCTGCTCTTTTGCATTTGTTTGCGATGTTTCTATGCCCTATTACATGGTCAGTCTTTGTTAATGTACCATGTGCAGCTGAAAAGAAGGTATATTCCTTTTTGTCCCCGTTTATTTTTCTCCACATATCTATTAAATCTAATTTTTCTAGGATTTCATTCAACTCTCTTATCTCTTTCTTATTTATTTTTTGGTTTTATTTATCTAGATCTGAAAGAGGAATATTTAGATCTCCCAGTAGTATGGTTTAACTCTCTATTTCCTTCTTGAGCTCTGCCAGTTTCTCCTTTAGGAATTTGGATGCTACACCATTTGGTGCATACATGTTGAGCACTGTTATTTCCTCATTGTCTATACTGCCTTTTATCAGGATTAAATTACCTTCCCTGTCTCCTTTAATCATATCTATTTTTACTTTGGCTTTGTCAGAAATCAAGATCTCCACTCCTGCCTTCTTTTTCTTATTTGAAGCCCAAAATATTTTGCTCTAGCCCTTGACCTTAATCCTGTGTATGTCCACCTGCCTCATATGTGTTTCTAGTAGACAAAATATGGTAGGATTTTGGTTTCTAATCCACTCTGCTATTTGCTTCCATTTTATAGGCAAGTTCATCCCATTCACATTCAGAGTTTTAACTATCAGTTGTGTATTCCTGAACATTTTGGTATCCTCTCCTAGTTCTATACCTTCTTCTTACACTATTTCCTTTTAAAGCAGTGGTTTGTTTTAAACCAGTCCTCCTTGTCCCCTCCCTTGATTTACTTCCCTTTCCACCTCTCCCTTATTATTCCCCTCTTTTTATTTTTTAAAGTCTAATGAATTCCCTCCCCTTTTTCCTCCCCTCTCTTTTTTGATCTCCCCTCTCCCCTGCTCCCCTTGTTTTATCCCTTCTGACTTTCTCAGTAGGGTTAGATAGAATTCTATATCCCAATGAATATAGCTACTCTTCCCTCTCAAGGTTAATTACCCTGAGAGTAAGGTTTGAATATTACCTCTTAATGCTCCCTACTTCTTCTTATAATAGTATTCATCCCCTCCCCTTCCCATGCCCTCTTTGTGTGGTATAGAATATCCTATTTTTCTTATTCATTCAGGTTTCTCTTGGTGCCATCTACTATTCACCCTCCTCTTCCCTCCCCCCCCATACCATATTTGACCATTTAGTGCCCCAAATTCTCCCTATGAATAATTCTTCTAATTATTATAATAGTGAATACAGTTTTTGAAAATTACACATAACTTTTCTCCATATAGGTATACAAATAATTTGATCTTATTGAAGCCCTTAAAGAGGCAAATTTAAAAATAAGAGTTTTCTTTCTTTCCCCTCTTTCTTTTTTTACCTTTTCATGTTTTTTTCTTGGCTTTTTTGGTTGGATATCAAATTTTCCATTTAGTCCTGGGCTTTTCTGTGCAAATACTTGGAAATCTTGTATCTTGTTGAATGTCCATACCTTCCCCTGGAAGTATATTGTCAGTTTTGATGGTTAGGTGATCCTTGGTTCTAGACCCAGTTCTCTTGCCTTTCTGAATATCATATTCCAAGCATTGAGGTCTCTTAGTGTGGAGGCTGCCAGATCCTGTGTGTTCCTGATTGGTGCTCCTTGATATCTAAATATTCTCTTTCTGGCTTCTTGTAAAATTTTTTCTTTTATTTGAAAGCTCTTGAATTTGGCTATTACATTCCTGGGGATTTTCTTTTCAGGGTGTAGTGTAGAGGGTGATCTATGGATCTTTTCAATGTCTATATTGCTCTCTTGTTGTAGAACTTTAGGGCACTTTTTTTTGGATAATTTCTTGTAGTATGGAGTCTAAATTTCTATTAATTTCTGCTTTTTCAAGAAGACCAATGATCCTCAAATTGTCTCTTCTAGACCTGTTTTCTTCCTTCTATTTTATCTATCTTTTGACTTTGCTTTATTTGTTCTTGCTGTCACGCCCATGGTTAGTCTGAGCTCTTTAGGCTCCTGAGGTCTCAAGTCTAGTTGTTCTCAGGGTCAAGCCACCTGGTGGTCCCCTTGCTCACTCCTCTGCCTAAAGCTCCTTTTACAATCTCAGGGAACTGCTTCCACAGTCATGCACCCCTCTGCACTAGGTCCCCACCCAAGGTCTGAGCCTGCACTCAGGGTCCACAACCATGCCTAAGCTCAACTTCTGAGCCTGCTCTCAAGGTCTGTGTTCAAAGTCTGGTTCTTTAGCCTTTTGGGGTCTTAAGGCTTGCTGTTCGGAGGAGCAGGCCCTTGTGATCCCAGGTAGCTGTCAAGAACTTGATGAATGCCCTAACTTTGCTCTAACTCTTGTGTACTGGCTTTGACACTGTAGGTGGTGTGTGTGTGGGTGTTGCTCGGCTCACATTTAGTGAGAGCTATTTTACCCTCTTATTGCATGGAATGCCCGAATCCCACGTACCCTAAATGCTGCACCCTGTTGTGGGGTCCCTTCATTCATCTGGGTTTGTTTTTATATCTTCTTGAGGAGTCCTATATGTGTGGTTTAGGAGAGATTAAGCAGCTGCTTTTATTCTGCCGCCATCTTTACTTGAAAATATATGATTTGTCCTTTGACACACAGGTTTTGAAGAATTAGATTATTTAGTTTATAATTAATTTTAAATTTGTCTCTTATGATCCCAAACTAATTATAGTTTTTATTGAATTATAATCTGAAAATGTTCCATTTATTTTTTCTCCTTTTTGGCATTTGTTTATGATGTTTTTATTCCCTAGTACATAATTGATTTTTCCTTATGTACCATGTGCTGCAGAAACAAACATATATTCCTTTTATTCCTGTTCAATTTTCTCCAAATATATAATAACTCTAATTTTTCTAACTTTTTATTCACTTCTCTTTATTCTTTTTTATTTATTTTTTGACTCTATTTACATAGTTCTGATAGGGAAGGTTGAGGTCCCCCACTAGTATGACTTTACTATCTATTTCTTCCATAAGATCCTTTAGTTTCTCCTTTAAAAGTCTGAATGCTCTACCATTTGGTGCATAAATGTGTAGTATTGATATCACTTCATTATTTATAATACCTTTTATCAAAATATAATTTCCTTCCTTATTTCTTTTAATCAAATAAAATTTTACGTTAGCTTTGTTTGGTAACATGATTGCTACTCCTATCTTTTTTTTTTTTTACTGTAGATGATGTATAATAAATTCTGCTCCAGCCTTTTACCATTAATTTGTATGTGTCACCCTGCCTTAAATGTGTTTCGTATAAACAGTATATGGTAGGATTCTGATTTTTAATTCACTTTGCTCTTCACTTCTGTTTCATGGGTCAGTTCATCATATTTACATTCACAGGTATTATTACTAATGGCATATTTCCCTCCATTTTATTTTCCACCTTTTGATACTGCTCTATTCCCTTTCACTCCATTCCTCCTCACCACTCTCTTGCTTTTTTTTATCACCCCCTCATTTACCCCTCCCTCCAATTACCTCCATTTTTCCTCGTCTTGTTCCCCTTATATTTCTCTTCAGGGTATGATAGAATTCTATACCTCAATGAGCATATTTGTTTTTCCCTCCCTGAGCCACTTATGATGATAGTAAAGTTTAAGCACTGCTTGTCACCAGTCTTATTCTCCCCTCCCTGTAATAATTTTTAATGCCTCTTTCTAATATATAATTTACCTATTCTATTTCTACCTTCCCTTTTCTCTCAGTACAATCCTCTTTTATATCCCTTAATTTTTTTAGCTATCATATTATAATCATCTTACTTCCCTACACTATTTCTAAGTATATTCCTTCTACTCTACTACTAAGAGTAATGTTTGAGCATTACAGATATCCTCTTTTCATGTAGAAACACAAACATTTTGACCTTAATGAGTCTCTTAAATTTTGTCTTTCTTATTCACATTTTAGGCTTCTTTTGGGTATTGTGTTTGGACTTCAAATTTCTGATTTATTCCTCAGAATGTTTGGAAATCTTCTATCTCATTGAATGTCCATTTTCCGCCCTGAAAGAATATACTCAGTTTTTCCAAATAGGTGACTATGGGTTGTAAATCTAAAGCTTTTTCCTCCCTGAATATCATATTCCATGCCTTATGATCCTTTAATGTGGAACCTGTTAAGTCATGTGTGATCCTGATTGTAGCTCCATAGTGTTTAATTTTTTTATTTTATATTTCTGGCTGCTTGCAGTGTTTTATCCTTGGCTTGGGGATTCTTACATTTGGCTATTCCTGCAGGTTATAAATTGGGGATTTCTTTCTGTAGGTGATCTTTCAATTGCTATTTTATTTTCTTGTTTGAGAATATCCTCGTAGTTTCTTTGATAATTTATTGAATTATGATGTTCAATGTTTGTTTTTCTTGAGAGTGTTTTTCAGATAGTCCAACAATTCTTAAATTGTTTCTCCTGGATCTATTTTCCAGATCAATTGTTTATTCAATGAGATATTTTATGTTCTCTATTTTTTCATTTTTTTGATTCTGTTTCTTGATTTCTCCTGAAATTATTGGTTTTTAGTTGCCCAATTCTAACTTTTAAGGTCTGATTTCTTCTATCCGCTTCTAGGTCTCTTTCTTCATTCCTTCCATTTCTCTTCTCCACTTTTCCTCTGCCTCTCTGAATTAGATTTTGAATTCCTTTTTTCAGCTCTTCCTGAAACTGTGTCCAATCCATATATTTATTTTGGACTTTCCATATATTTGATTTGCTTTCACTGTCCCCATCTGTGTCTGTACCTTGCTCATAAAGATTCTTGATAGGTGCTTTTTGGTGGTCTGCTCATTTTTCCTACATTTTTTTTTCATTTTTTTTTAACCCTTGTACTTCGGTGTGTTGTCTCATAGGTGGAAGATTGGTAAGGGTGGGCAATGGGGGTCAAGTGACTTGCCCAGGGTCACACAGCTGGGAAGTGGCTGAGGCCCGGTTTGAACCTAGGACCTCCTGTCTCTAGGCCTGACTCTCACTCCACTGAGCTACCCAGCTGCCCCCTACATTTTTATAGGAAGACTATTCTCTGAAAGGTCAGTGTATCCTCTTAAGCTTCAGTCCTTCTTTGATTCTACTCTTAGCTTTATTTCTGGTTTTCTGTCAGTTTCAGTTCTTCCAAGACTGTCTGAGAGCTGAAAGCTCTGAGAGTCACCTCCCACTGCTGATTCAATTAACCCTTTAGATTCTTATAACTCAAGTTCTCATCTCAGCCTTTGGAGTAAGCTTTTGACTCACTCTTTACTGGATCAGGTAAGGGACTGCTCAAATTTTAGCCTGGGTCTTAGGTGTAAGCTTTTGGTCTCACTGTGAGCTTGATTTTATCAGGCACATAGAAGATTGCTCTGTCCTGGGGCTCCATATTGAACTTTTGGCAAAAAGATCAGGAGGGAAACTCCCACCTTTAGATCTACCAACTACTCCAAACTGGGATCTATGTCCTTGCTACAGGCCTAGTCTGGGACTACTGACTTCATTCTGGACCCACATAGATCAGGCTACTTCAGGACAGACTGCCCTGTGCTGGAATTCCAGACTTTACCACAAATTAGTTATTTCAAGGCAGGTGGATTGGTTAAACATCTATTTGCCCACGCAGAGTCTCAGAATCTGGATGTTGCCTTGGGCTCAGGGTCAGAACCTTGCACAACATATATGGGGTCAAGGGGTGGGATTGTTCTTAGCTTGCTGTAGCCTCCTACTGTCTTTGCTCCCCTCACTCCAGTGCTCCTAATGTTCTTTGTCTACCTTCTATGTTTTTCTCTTTCTCTCTCTCTCCTTGTTGGTTCTTTTACTCCTGTATTTATTTTGTGGTGTTATTTTAAGATTGATTAGAGAGGATTTGTATGGTGAATTTGGACTTCTCTGTTCAACTCTACCATCTTATTGGTATTTGTATCTCACTTGATAATGAGATAATTTAGGTAAAATATTTTGCAAACATTTAAGAGTCACATCAATAGTTCTAGCATCCTGATTGTTCCCCCTATGTTTGTTTCAGGACCTTCAATTGTATTGTAAGCCTAATTGTTTTTCTAATAAAATGTTTCACATTTTATTCTATTTTTTCATTCTTTTGATTTTGATTTATTTTTTCTTAATTTGGCATGGTGTCATTAGTTTCCATTTATCCAATTTTATTTTTTATGGAATTAATTTCCTCAGGTGGTTTTTATAACTCTTATTTTCCGTTGGTCCAATTTTATTTTTGGATTTCTTCAGTGAATTTTTTTTCACCTCTTTAATCTTTTGTACTACTCTGAGGTTTTGGTGTCATTTTCTCCCACATTTTCTGTGCCTCCTTTGTCGAGCTCTTCACTATTCTTTCATGATTTTCTTATGTCCCTCACATTTCTTTCCCCAGTTATCCCCTTGTTATATTGATTTTAACAGAGATATTTGGGAAGCTGAAGTATTGGCCTGAAACTAGAAACCTGCAGGACACACTCCTCACACACACACATGGGCTTAAGTAAGAAGGGAGGGGCTCAATCTAGCTCGGTGCTCCTTTCTCCCCCCTCCCAACAAGCAGTTAGAAATCAGTTGGAAATGGAGGCAGGACTGATATCTTCTGGCAAGACTCAGCAAGGCAAATCTCCAATGATGTTCATTTTCTCAACTTATATTCCCCACGGGTTTGACTAAGGGACAATAGGAGAAGCTTGATGTCTTGTGGTTATCAGGGACAGATGAATCTGACAGCTGAAGGAAACTTAGCTGAGGATGGAAGTGAGTATTTCCCAAATAATAAACAGGCACTGCTCCCAAGTGATGAAGGTTTACTGATGAAAGGAGGTAAGGAAGGAAGGGACAGATTTCAATGATTTGGATAAGATCTGGGAAGCCCTGAACTGTTAGGTAGAAACAGCCCCTCCCCCCTCAGGAGGGAGTGGCAGACTTTATAACTAGCTTGCCCTCAGAGCCTATAATTATCACTTCTAATATGTAAAATAACTAAATGGCAACAAAATGCTATTGCAGGGAAGGTCTAATTCAGCTACACAGGCAAACTGCTGAGCAGAACCAAAATGGCTTTTGCCACAAATGGCCTCCAAAGCAATCCAAAAAACTGGGAACAGCAAGCAGAGTGATCTGGTCACCTCCACCCCCAGGAATCAACTGACCCTAACCCAGGGGGTCCCCTGGAATCCGGGGTGAAGCTTGACCCTGTATCTTGCAGGAATTCCACCCTGCCATTTCCATGTTACACCCCTACCACTCTTTTTTGATTAAATTTTTTTAATTTTTTACTCTCATTTCTTCCCAAGTGGTATGGTTTAAGTACAGATCTAATTGGCTCTCTCCTGTTTTCACTCCATTCGGACAACAAAGAGAACTTCTTGATTATAGTTGTAAGATTTAGTTTCTGTATCAATTTTTTCTTAATTCTTTTTCTTTTTAATGAGTAAAACATATGTTCAGAAATTGCTGTGATATTAACACAAAAGACAATAATAAAAGTCAGTTTTAAAATTCGTTATTATTTTTATTTGATACATTATAGCATTAATATCATTGGAAAAATAACTTTTGTTTCAATATACATGATTGAGAAATATGAGGGAGGAAATAAAAGATAAAGAGTCTATATTCTTGAGAATGCCACAACCCGCATGTTATCTTCACTATGAATGCAGGACATTGCTACATCCCATCTGCCTGATTATAGAAATATCTTGCCAACCAAATGCATGTTTATTAGCATTTTGAAAATAAAAGTATTTTTAAAAAATGAATTTAAGCTAAGCTATCTCTCCCTGTAGTATCAGAGCTCTCTGACAACATTATTTAAGCACAGGCATTACCCATGACCTACATTTATTAAAAAAAAGAAAAGTTCCACTGAAAATGACATAGCTATCACCAAAAAATGATACTATTATTTACATATTCTAACATATAGTGAAAATGCCTTGGCACTGAGTTTGTAGGCTGTTATGTAGAAAAAATAATCTTCAAAATTTCCAAAAAGAAATAAATAAAAACAATGCTTTGATAACTTAATTAGTTGTATTAGAAAAAGAAGACTAAGAGGTAAAGTGATAACATGAACAACTAATACAATTCAAATGCTAATTAAATGTAATTCAGTTTACAATTGTTTTTGTTTTGATTCTATTTCCTAATGTTGTTGGGTATCTCTAGGATATTATTTTTTTAAACTATGTTTATCATATCTTATGGAACTTTATGAATTTATAAAATAAAACTTACAAATAAGTGATCATTAAACTGTATATGGAGGTAGTATGCACAGGAACCACCTGCTTTTGTCTTATAGCCCTTCCAAAAAGATTGGTTTTGCCTGAACTGTTGCCAAGCAATTGTGCTCAATTTCTAGGAATTTTGTCATAAGAAATTAACATGTAGATCTTGTGGTTAGATGCAGAAATAAAATTTAAGGTTTCCCAGGAAGCTCTTTCTATGACAAAAAAAATTCTAATTTGAATACTATTTGGTATTCCATGAATATGATTTTAAGAAGAATCTCAAACAGGTGATCCTTGACAATAATAATTAATGGTGATGTGCTGATATGGAGAATGGCCAGGTACCTGCGGGGGGGGGGGGGGGGGGAAGAATAAATCAGAATTAAATGAAGCTGTTTCCACTGAATAGGTGAACATAATTCAATCACCTTTCAAAATCAGTAAGATAAAAGTGATCTTCCTTAGGAAAATTGAGGTTCAAAGAAATAAAAGTTTCAAATCATCATTAATCTAGCTATTAAATCCTATTTTGATAGTCCTCAATTTCCTCACAAATTTTTCTACAATATTCCTATCTACCTCGAAACTCTTTTCTGTTTTCCTTTTATATTTTCTTTTACATACTGATACAATTTTAAAAAAAAAACAACTCTTACCTTCTATTTTAGAATCGATATTTTGTATTGGTTCTAAGATGGAAAAACATTAAAGTCTACAGAAAAGGGGTTAACACAGTTAAGATGTTTGAGGTTAGACTTGAACTCAAGCCCTTACATCTTAAGTCCTGGTTCTCAATCCACTGAGCCATCGAGCCACTTTGCTCTGGAAAGAGGTAGATACAATTTCTCTCCAGATTATGCCTGTCACCACCTACAGTACTTGACTTTGGAAATTACTTTCCCTTTCACTCCATCTACCTTCTTGTGTATTAAGGAGAGAGCATGAAATCTATCTTTTCCTGGGTTAAAGTGACTCAACTGTCTAAAAATAGAGAGATTAATTCATGGATTTTAGCTAGAAATGAAGTTTTTCTTGAATCCATGTGTTCTTTTTTTTTCTACAAAGATAGAGACCTTAAAATATGGATGACTAATAATAACAAGAAAATAAAATACATATGAAAACCAAACACCAGAATGACTTATCAAATTATGGATATTTCAATAGTTCCTGTTCCTCCACATAATCCATACTTTTTATGCATGAAAAAAGACTTCTGAAGAGAATTAAGATCATTTTAACTTTATAAAAACCATTGTCAAATAATATTGAAATAATAAGCACATTTAGCAGAACTGGAAAGCATTTACGAACAAACAATACCAACGGGTTGCCAGACAGTGATAAAGTTGAAGGAAAATGAAGTGTAAAGAAATTTACTAGGTCTCAGCTGTATCTTGGCATAGGCACAGTCAGTCAGGGTTCATTCCAGGCATATTCTTGCATAAGGAGAGCACTGAGATAGGAAAAGCTTTGGTTGCTAATGCTTTTGATAAGTTCCCATGGGTAGCTGTTTCAAATGTATTCCTGCTGTGATTGCTTATCTCCACCACCTCCTGTTACAGACAATATAACTTTCTACATTGGAACTCTTCGGGTCCAGTCCAAACTATGTGGAAGACGCTCTCTTTTCCCCAGGATGGGAAGAGAATGGGCTAGCTGTTTGAGGCACTGAACTATATTTCTCAGAGTGTCTCACTGATAAAATCAACCTTACTGATAAAAAGGGAACTTTTCTTAATAGTATGTTACAAGGAAAGCATCAGAATATACAAAATATACTCCCTACCCCAGGCCCATGAACATTTTATTGACATGATCTCAAAATCACTCTTAGTTTTCTGAAAATCATCTTGTGTAATGTATTACTAGCCTTTACCCATATATCTGATTTGATTTTTTAATTTCTCTGTGGATCACATCAATGTCATATTGGGACTCCTGTAGGCAAAAATAATAGTGTGTAAAACAATTATTTTAAAATCTTTCATTAGAGGCCTCCATCAAATTTTCCTCCAGTTCCTCATTATAGGGAAGGAAATCATCTTTAGTTCTCAAAAGTTTATCCAGCAAAGCATAAACTCTAAACAATCCTGCCAACCAGTAAAGTCTTTGAATACTGATGTAGTATATTTTTATCTAACAACCAGCCTAAGTGTGATTAATGTGATTATTCAACATCATTGACTGAATAAATAGGGAGTCAGCTTCAGAATCAAGAGGATCTAAGTTCAAAACTAAATTCTAATATAAGCTCATTTCGAGCCCAGGTGAAATTTTTTTTTTTAAATTCTCAGTGCTCTTCGAACAGAGTTTAGTAAGCTGGGTTTTGTGCAAATAGAAAATTTCCTACACCTGATGGACATTTACCCAGCATCTTTTTAAGTTACGTGCTCACTTTACGTTTGAGAAATAAATTGGGCTGAAACCCAATTTGTGGGGCTCTTTTTGGGCTTTTTGCTTTGGTAAAGCGCAGCAGGTGTGGGTCTCTGGTTCTCTGTTCTAGTGGCTCTGGGCTCTCTCCTGGGTGTGCAATCTGGGAGGTTTTTCTCTTTACTGAGGCTATTTTTATCTTTGCTTATTATTATTATTATTAAAATCTTACAGTGTCAGGGGCTAAATCCATTGGCTGCCTGTTTTTGTATGGCTCACAGCTAAGATTGTTTTTTTATATTTTTTATACAATAAAACTTTTTGAGGATAAATTCTGTACTCGGTCTGCTTTTGCACTGCAGTGAGCTAAGAATATCCTCAACATTAAATATAATAAAATGCTATTTAAATGTATGAAGTAATTTTTACTTTAGAAAAATAGGCTGATGGAGACATTTAGATCGTAGGTTTGTGGAAAATTAACCCTAACTCATAATAAATTTAAGTGAAATCACTTCTAAAACTTCGGTTTGGGGGTATCAGCCACCTTCCAAGGAAGAGTGATTTACTCTAGGACTTTGGGCCAAATCACTGGACTAGCTTTTGTTAGAGGCTGGGTGGAAACTTCTTTATTTATCTGTAAACAAAAATTCTCTTGAGTAAGAAAAGCTGGTAAACTCTGAAGCCACATTGGGAAGTATGGTAAACCTTGACTGAGAGTGAGATGAGCAGTCATGTTGGATTGGCCCAGCTCCTTGGTGGGAAGGAAGGGGCATGTTGGCATCTTCCTAAGACCCAACTTTTTCCTATGATGATTAATAAGGCAGAACTTAGGGTCTCTTAGTTCATCTCTTCAGTAGTCATTTATCAGAGATGTCTTGGGGAAAGAATGAGTGATGAAGTCACAAGGGGTTTATATCAGCCTGCATGAAAGAAATACACTCTCTTACCCAGCTGCTTGCTTTTGTTTGTCCCAGCTCTCTTGCAACTCTTTTACCATGCTCTCTTTTTTTGGCACTGTTCAAATTGTGGATTGATCGGTTAGGTTGTCTTGAGTTTTCTATTAATACATTAATTTAAAATTGAGTAATACTGTCTTTTGAGAATTTCAATCATTGCGACTTGAGTTTGATGACCCTTTCTTCTAAATGGCTCTCTAAGATTATCAGTTGCACAAAAAGTGCTAACTTGCATTTCTAGAGAGTATTTCGTCACTAAGAAGTTCCATATGAAGTTTCCAGTGAAATTGTATGTCCTTTTACTATCACTATCATAAAATTTATGCCAATGCATTTTGTGTTAGAGTTGTCACAATTTTAAATTTAACTTACATAATATAATGTAATATTCTTTAAGATGATGATGTGCTCTAGGTGTGTTTGTCAGTAAGATAATATTTACTGCAGTGATCCTGAAGTCCAAGTTTTTAACATTAAAAAAATGCTTGCAACATCTTATGATGAATGTAAATCATTTTTTTAAGAATTGAAATTACAGGCAACCCAAATGACAATAGAAAGATGAAGGGTGAGCCATTCAGTCAGTAAGCATTTCCTAAGTACTATTTACCATATATTGTCCTTAAGAACTGAAGATTCTGAAAAAAGACAAAATATCTGCCCTCCAAGATTGCTCATAATAGTAGGGGAAACAAGCAACAAAAAACATGTACAAACTAGCTATACACAAAAACAAAAACAAAAAAATGAGGAAAATTGAGAATTGGGAAATTCCTATAAAAGATGAGATTTCATTAGCCATTTTGAAAAGTAATTTAGAATTACACCCAGATAGTTTTAGAACTATTTATACCCCTTATTGCTGAGTCTGTTTCCCAAGGAGATCAGGAAAAGAATAAAATACCCCATAGGTTCCAAAATACTTATAGCAGCTCTCTTTGTGGTGGCAAAGAAGTGGAAATTGAGGGAATGCCAATCAATTCAGGAATGGCTGAAAAAAATTATGGTATGTTATTGTGGTAGAATAGTACTCTGCCATAAGAAAAGATGAACAAATTGGTCTTAAAAAATCTGAAAAGAAGATAATGAACAGTGAAATGATTAGAACAAGGAGAACATTATTCACAATCACAGAATTAATGCTGGAAGAATAAACTGAGAATGTTACCTCCAGAAAGTGATCAGAAAGATAAAAAATGAAAGAGAATTAACAGAAACATGTTGGCCTCCTTGATGGTATCATGAAGCAGGGAAGATGGAGAGAAGTTGGGACACTCAGGGACAGGATCTATTATGTAGCTATGAAGAAAAGAAAATTAAAAAATAAGAGATTTGTGATTTCACTAGTGTAAGCTCTTCTTTTTCTTTTTATATGGAAATGCATATTTTTTGGTTTTATAAACATTTGGAATATTAAAAATAAAAATTAATTTATTTTTAAAAGAAGTGATTTTTGGTGGGACTTGAAAGAATTCAGGTAAATTCTTAGAAAGAGATGAGAAGGAAAAGTATTGTAAGCATGGAGACAGTCAGAGAAAATGGCCAATGAAAAGATGCAAATCTTGCTTGAGCAACACCAAGGAGGTAGATATAGATGTATATGGTAGGAAATAAGCTGTAATAAGAATGAAAAAGAAGGTCTGGATAGGTTATAAATTATGAAGGCCCTTGATGACAAACAGTTTTCTTTTTGGTCTTAGAAGTTATAGGGAACCTTTGAACTTTACTGAGAGGAGTGGTTATATGATCACAATTATAACAAAGAAGGAAGGAATGATGAAGGATGGGAGGATTTTATTTCATACCTACTATATAGCTAGTATTGGGCCAAGTGACTTACAAATGTTATCTCAATTCATTCTGACAACAATCTTGAGAAATAAGTGCTCTTCCAATAATTATTTTACAATTTAGGAAATTGTGACCAAGCTTAATTGAATTGGGCTGGGTCAAGAAATAGTATCTGATCCTGAAATTGAACTCATATCTTCCTGATTTTAGGCCAAGAGCCCAGTGATCCTTTGAACCAATTGGATGTATTTACATATGATTTGACTGACAGATAATTATTTCCCTTTATTTTTAATGAGGCAGGTGATAGATGTTTATTACATAAACATATTAATGATCTTTGATTTGTCTAAGAGATCCCTTTCTATAGGAACTCTGCCCACTAGTGTAGATCACAAATCATCTATGACTAAATAGTCAGTCCAAGGGAATTATTTGAGATACACAGAAATCTTTAGAATCATATATTTAAATCTAAAGGGGATGATATTTAAATCATTTAGTCTAACATCATCATTTTATAAATGACAAATGAGATCTTATTTCACAAAACTAGTTAATATTGTAGGAAGGATTTGAGGCCAGATGTTCCTGACTCAGTGGCTAGAATTCTCTTTAGTGTACCATTAACTTTCCCTTTGTAGGGAGATTGCCTAGAAAGATAGGCTAAATGTTCCAGATTCATATTCTTATTCCAAGGAGCAGACTGAAATAAAATATAAGGTGCTCAAAAATTTTAGGAGAACCCAGGAATGAACGGGAAAACCATTGAGTGAAAAATAAACACATAATCTTTTTTGAAAAAATGTCACAAGTTTGGTTTACAGATATGACCTTGTTCATAAAAAAGTTATTCAGAAGAAATACATGAATTTTTAGAGCAATAAGTCATTTATGAGCCAGGTTAGCTTGTAGACTTTATAATATAGGTTAAGCCCATTTAAAACTCAAATAAAAGTAGCCTATTGGGAAAAGAAAATATGATTGCTGAAAGGGGAAATTATGAATGACTTACTACTTTTCTTAGAATTGCTGTAAGGAAAATGTTTTATAAGCCATAAAAACCTTTTATAAATGTGAGTTATTTATTATTTCTGGAGTTCATTGAGAGGTATGTAGAAATGTAGACCAAAGGAATAAAAGGGAAGTGGTCTTTGAAATACACTTTGACATTCAAAAAGCTTTTGATAAAGTTCCACATTAAATACTACATTAAAAATTATCATTGAGATCCTAGAGGGATGTTTTGTAACAAATTGGCAGAGACAAGAAATGAATAGAATTATATGTGCACTTACTGAATGGGAAAGTATAAAAAATGTAGTTTCTTGAGAGACAGTGGTAGAACTGGTCTAATTAAACAGATTTAAAACTGTTTTTAGAATAAGTAATAAACAGAAATCTTCAAAGATATGAGTAACACTAAATTCCTCTGGCAGAAAAAGAAATATAGCCAGAGGGGATATAAGCACTTTACTTCTAGGACACTGGTATAATGGAGATAGAACTTAATTTAGAATTAAAGTTCAGAGAAGGACAATGAAAATGATTAGAAGATAATGGGACTGCCAGTTGAGGATGACTGAAAGAATTATGGCACTGGCATTAATAGAGATGACTAAGAATGAACATAAACATTTTTAAAAATCACAAATACCAAAGTGTCTAAATGTCTACATGTAAATGTCTATAAAGTACCTAAGTGTTACAAATGTCTAAAATGTTTAGATGAGGGGCCTCCATCTTTTTTTTTCTTTTGCCTATTACACTTTTCCTTCAGCTGATTTGAGATTATGGAAATGACATATCATTTGAAACTTCAATTAGATAAATCTAGGACATATAAAAAGTATTATCTTGTATGCTGTTAAAGTACCATGAGTGAAAGATAAGCAATGGAAAACCCATTTACTCTACTGGTACCAACAGAATGCTAAAATACTAATGTGACCTCCTTTCCTCCTCTTTTTTGCCTGTGGAAGATGTTCTGTGGAGGATTTATGAGGAGAATAGAAATTGAGAGGAAATAAAAATATGAAAAATACAAATAAAAGCTGCAATATGAACCATTTGTGGCAATACCCACATCCTTGTCACCATAGGCGTATTGAATTTTTGCTGTACACTACTTAAGGTAGCATATAATGTTAATGAACTCATAAGCCCAAATGTAGTTATAGAAAGGAATGTAAATAGATTCCATGGGATTTGGATACTTATTCTAGGAGAATCATAGAGGAAAATTATATTTTATAACAGCATATGTTTGGTGCTCATTTTAGAAATAGAATACTGGTATGAACTGATCACAGAGATGACCTTTTCTGGCACTTCCTATGTCATTCATTATGTTTAAGCACAAAGGACTTAAAGTTGGTTTCTTTGTCATTTATTTACATATGAGCTTTGTAGCACTCCTTGGACATATTAGACGATTAATAAATGTTGAATCTAATTCTTTCATAATCTTTAAGCCATCTTTCAGAATGATTAATATGCATATTGACTTTATTTCCTATTTTGTAAGTCACTTTTAAATAACATATGCTGTTTACATATTCCATATATTTTGCATAGTCTAAAGTATAAAGCAACTAATAAATGTTTTTAATCAAATTCTGTTGTGCTTTTCAAGCCTTCTTGAAATGAGATTAATGTATGCTTGCCCTCTTGATTTTATATTTTAAATAATCTTAACATATAATATAGAAATTGTTATATAAACACCTACAGGAAATTACATTAAGAACCCAATACTTTTCCCACTAGTAACCTTCACGGAGTTCAGTATTAAAAGTTCAAGGATTGGGGACCATTTAAATATTTTTAAATGATTAAAAGAGTCCATCTCTGAAACATTTGATTCACAGCATATAATGAATGGAATCTAGCTTATTTTCTCTGATTTGTTACTTCCACTGACTTACCCACATTTGTCTTTGAAAAAAAAAACCTCATCTTTTAAAGATTCAGGTGGTTGGTAGACAAGTATCTTAATTTCCCAACAAAGATTTCTATTGCACTAAGTCAAGCCACTAAGCCACCTTTTACTAAACTGTGCAGAATCTGTGATTTCCTTTCAACTAGACCATTAATGAGCCCACTGAGAAACTTCTGGCTAAATAAGACTTGGGGCTTTGGGGTTTCTATTATTTTAGTGAAAATAACCTTCTTGAGTTTCCTCTACTTAGTTTATTTCCCATTCAATAGTCTCTAATTTGGACAGCAACATTTACACTGTGTGGCCCAATTATAGGATCTGCTTAAAATAAACTGAAGGATAGGAACTAAAAATAAATAATGTCTTTCTTTAGTGACATCCCAGACAACCTGACCCACCCCACGTATAAAATTTTAACTACAAGTATTCATCCCTTATTTTTAAAATTAATTAATTAATTTGTTTAGAATATTTTTCCATGGTTACATGATTCATGATTTTTCCCACCCCTCTTCCATCCCTGCTCCTGGAGCTGACAAGCAATTCCACTGGGTTATATATGTATCATTGTTCAAAACCTTTTTCCATATTATTCATATTTGCAATAGAATGATCTTTTAATGCCAAAACCCCAATTATATCCTCTTAGAATTATCTATCCCTTTTTTGACCTTCCTTTTTGTCTTCCAAATGATATCATGAGTTAAAATTTGTAGAAACACCTCTTTAGCAACCAAGGTGTTGTAGCTCTTATAAACACTTTGTTGTCATGGTAACAGAGTAAAAAAAAACAGAAGACAGTTTATGTGTTGATTTCAACAAGGATTAAATTAGATGGCTAAAATTGTAAGAAATCTAAGTGTTAGGAGGAAGGACAGGTAGAAACAAAGGTCCATAGAAGAAGTATGTTTTAGAAACAACATTGAGCTTAGAATGAAGAAAGCCCTGGGATTCAATCACAACTCTAATACTTACTAGTTGTGATCATCTCAGTTCCTAATCAGGAAAATAAAGATAATAATACACATATACCTCACAAGGTGGTAAGAAAAATACTTTGAATGTTTTAAATTATTACATAATTATGAATTACTAAAAGATATTATTCCAGAGAACAATTACCCCAACCCTCCATGATAGATTTTTTTCTTCTACTAGAAAACTCCAGAATTTGAATGCCTAAGAATCCCTTTACATTACTTGAAGGATACCACATCTTCTTTCAGATATTTAGTGTCATAATAGCAGAATAATACCCAGAAAAGGGCATTTAATTATGTTTCTTCCTTAAGATAGTTTGGAGCTTTTCTTGTAAATGTTTTTAAAAATTTCTACTGATTGCATAATATTTAAATATTTAAAATGGCTTTACATATGTTATATCTCTTGCTGCCAATTGCCAAGAGTAGATATTATTTTTTACATGGGAGGAATCTGAGCATTAGGAGCTACAGTATTCATAGTTAAGGTAAAAAATCTATATAGATAAGAAGATTTGGAGTCAATAACATCAGTATTTAGGTCCTCAATAGGGATCTGAAGGATAATATCTACTGGGTGATATCCATTTACTTAGATATTTCCCAGATAACTCATTCTGCTACTCCGGCCCTACTCAGATTAAACCTATGGTACTAATGTAGCCAGCTTGGTTAGGCTCTTTTGGTCTCAGTCTATTGATAAATTTGTAAAATCCCTATCACTTATCTTTTATATAACTTTAATATAATTATTTTTGCTACCACTTGTAGCTACTTTTTTTTGCTACTACTTGTTCTTATCATTGTACTGCCCTTATATTTCATGAATATTCATGCTATCCAATTTTTGATGAATAGATGGCACTTACTGTGTATATACTACTATATCAAGCAATGGAGATGGACTTAGAAAAGCAGAAAGTGGCCCTATTTGAAAATGGCTTATATTCAATTGGAGAACTCATATAAAAGTTCTCAGCTGCATGCCACTTGAAAGTTATTCTTGGACAGTGATGGTGAACCTTTTAGAGACCATGTGCTGTGCCCTGTCCCCCAGAGACCATGTACCATGCCCTCTCCTCTACCAAGTGCTAGGTGCACTCCCCCTTTCCCCATATAAGGGAGGGAAAAAGTGTTCCCATTGGACTGGTAGGCAGAGTAGTGGGTGTAGTGAAAAAAACATTCTCAGCTCAGGTGAAGAGGAGGATGGGAGTGGCCTGAGCACTCTGCTCCCCTCTAGCTCTGCCACCTGTGAGTTGCCCACCTTACCCCTGTGTGCTCCCACTGGGTTGCTGGGCAGAGGGCCAGGGAGGCATAGTGGAGAGGGGGAAGGGAGCAGCTCCACCTGAATACCTCTGCCTTTCTAGTAACAAACACTGGGGGCAGTTGTGGGGGTGGAGGTCAGCGTGAGGTCTTACAGAGAGTGTTCTGTGTGCCATCTTTGGCACTTGTGCCTTACTTTCACCATCACTGTCCTAGGACAATAAAGTACAAAAGTAAAAGGTTCACTTTTTTGCTATGTGTAAACCATTTCCTTTGATAAAACCAATTCTGATTCTAATGTTGAATCACTTCATAATGCCAAGGACTACAGGATTAAGAAATTTCTTACACAAGTTTTCATTAAATTTGATTGCTGAGGAAGCAGAAACTACAACTCCCATAGAACCAGTTGCCAGGTCCTTTTTTTTTTTTTTTGAAGGAGTTGCTTACAGGGGCTTCAGGGACTCAGCTAGAAACTATAACTGTGAGGAAGAAGAGATACTGTCACTCCCAGGGCCCTGGTCTTACCTTATCCTTGACAGTTGTTGGTCATTGGTTGGTATCAGTGGCAGTGAGGCAGGTAATCCTTCTCTCCATAGTGATTATGATCCTCAGTGATGGTTATGGGAGTCTGTCTTGGAATTATCTTCAGTCATCTTTAAGAGTTCTTGGAGTCTTAGGGCTTCAAGTCCTGGGATATCTTCAAGACTTACACCGGTTTTTATCACTTCCTATCTGTCCCTTGAGCTGCCTTGCTGGTATGCCTGCTTTATAAATGTCAGTTTCTATTTTCTGAAATAGTCTAAAACCAACCTTCTGAAGTAAAAATTTTTTTTCTGCCACCAAATGTCTTCTTTCTATTTCTTCATTCAGAAAACAGTCCCTGCTCACCTGTATTACTTCAGTTTGCATGAACTCAAACTCTGGAGGTACTCATATAATAGACATCTGTTGTGATTACTTTTGTTCTAAACAATTTACAAATAAATGAATGATCCAGCAACTTAACCTACTCACTGGCCCAGAATTTGTATGAGCAATTGAGTAGAGAATATATTTGTATATACATGTGTTTTTATATATAAATTTGCACACCCATACACAGACAAATAATTACATAGTGAAGAACACATAGATTGCAGAATAAAGTTGATCTATGACTTGGACACAAAAATTTTGGATGATCTTGAACAAGTCACTTAAATGCACAGCGTCCAAAGTAATTGTCAAATTACACACACACACACACACACACATACATACATATCTATATCTTCTATTTTAAAAATATTCCTGTGCTTCCTCCCAATGCCTATGACTGTGTATAAGCCTTGGGAATGGGAAAATACAGTAATTTGGGTATAAGTTTTAGTACAAAAAAGAAATATCTTTTAATTTTGGAAGGTTTATCAAGCTGCCTTTCAAAAAAATCCTTGTAATGCATCCCATAGCCAAAATAAGTAATTCTAGTTTATCTAGGAAACCAATGACAAAAACTAATAACAAAAATAATTTAAAATATACTATATTTCACTTAGTAAGCTTCATTGAATGACTTCAAAGTTGTAGAATAAACTCTATTTCAATTTTTAAAGATTGGAAAGCAAGCTTAAGGAAGATTAAATTAAATAGATTGTAAGTGACTAAAATTCTACCTACACATTGCCAAGGAATTGTCTAAAATATTAAATATGTTTTCCTTTAATACAAAACCCAAATAATTTATTTTTATTTAATTGTAAGTTTTGTAAAAACTAATGAAACTCTAAAGCTACTGAAGTAATTCATGAAGTTTTAATCATTTTAAATAAAAAAGGAACAACATTTTTATACTGTTCACCATGTCAGGCACCATGCTAAACAATTGACAAATCCTATCTCATTTTTATCTTACAACCTTGAAAATATGTACTCTTCTTATCCCCATTTCACAGTTGTGGAAACAAGCAGACAGAAATTAAGTGACTTCTCCAGGGTTACACAGCTAGTATCTCAGATCACATATATACTCAAATCTTCTTCACTGTAGGCTCAGATTTCTTTCCAGTGTCACCTAGCTATTTGAGAGAATAGATAATGCAAGCTTATGAAATGGGTAAATGGGCAAGGCTAAACAAAATTATAATATTGAACTATGTCCTTATAATAAGTGCCATATCACTCATTTTCTAGGATAGTTGTGTTGGAAAAGGCAAATATATGTAACTTACGTCAACTGAAATATTCATTAAATATCTACTATAAGCAAGATACTTTAATAGATGGTAAATCATTAAACAATATTTTATAAAATGATTTATTATAAAATTTTAATAATAAATACATTTAAATTATGTTTGCATTGCTGATATTTACATTAAATAAATAAACTTAACTCATACAACATGGCAACATTTTGGTTATTTTATCCAATTTTCTATAAGATTTCTTTGTCTACTGATTCTCATTTGGTTTTCCTTTTATGTGGGTATATTTAGTGCATAAGGTTTTTCTAGTTCTGCATTTAACAAAAATTCACATTTCATAAAGTGTTAAGAGAGTTTTTATTAATTTCTATCTTTTTCTACTTAAGAGGCAAAGGAGTAATGAGATTTCTTAATAAGAGACCTCCTGCTGCGCCACTTGTCAGTTGGTGACCCCCTGCTATGCAGGTTGGCTGTTGGTGATGGTTAGAAAGGTCTGGCTGAGTGTGGTTTGTAAGTTGCAGGCCATTGGAAAGGGCTTTTTGTCTCTGGGTCCCCTGGAGAGAGGACTGTCTGTGGCTTGCTTTCTCTGGGACTGTGAGGAGACTGAGAAATGGATTTAAGGTCTTATTGATTATCAGTTAACTTGAGTAGATAAGGTAGATAGATGGTGGTTATATTATTAGATAGTGAGACTAGGAGAGTAGGCAAGGGCTTTGGCTTTGCAGAAGATACTGCCCTCTGAGGCAGATAGATGTAGGGTTTTCTAGAAAAATTTAGTTAGGATTGGGATCTTGGGTAGAGTTATAATCTATTATAATATTATTTTCACTTTCCTCCTTCCTATTTCCTATCCATATTTCCTAATAATAAACTAAGTGTTTTGCATTTAATAAACTGTGTACTGCCTCTTGATCAAACTCCTGCTCCCCAAAATTTAACCCTTCACAAAAGGTATTTTGTATTTTACAAAATTCATCATAATTATTTATCTTATTTACATTTGGTTATTCTTTTACATGAATGTATAATAGTTCATTAGTATATCACTTTAACATTTTTGCAATGACAAAGATTACTACAATTATCAAATTTTACTACAATGTGGTGTATGGGATAGTGTATACCATTTTGTTCTTGTTCTTTAATTATTTTTCCTGATAACATGTTAATATGATTTTCACTGTTATAGAAGGAACTGGTAGCGTCTGAATGCAATTTGAAGCATCTCATTTTTTATTTTATCTCCTCAATTTTTGTCTATTATCAGTGATGTATGTGTCTTCTTATGCAACAAATTAATATGGAAATGTGTATTGAATAATAACACATGTACAACTTATATCATATTATCTGCTATCTTAGGAAAAAGGGAGCGGTGGAAGGGAGGGAGAGGACAGAGTTCACAAAATGTCAGAAAATTATTATTGAAAATTGTATTAACATGTGATTTGGGGTGGGGGAGGAGTACAAGAACAAAATGTTCTATTCCATAGCATATTCTATACTGCAGTACAATTTGATGAGGATAGTTTCTTGAAAATTTGCAAAATACACTGAAACCAAAATTAAAAGGAAAGTAGAAAGCTGGGGAAAACTTGTAAAAGAGTGTTTGATAAAGACCTCATTTCTTAAATATATAGGAAATTGAGATGAATTTAGAATAACATGATTATTATTAATCAATTGATAAATTATAAATGCATATGAACAGGCATTTTTCAGGTGAAGAAATCAGAGCTACCTATAGTCATAAATAAATTGCTCTAAATCACTATTAAGTAGATAAATGCATTTTCCCTTTTTATTAATTTTCTTTTCTTCCAGATTAGGAGGAATTCAATTTTAAAATATTTTTTAAAAAATATTTTACAGGGGGGCAGCTGGGTAGCTCAGTGGATTGAGAGTCAGGTCTAGAGACAGGAGGTCCTAGGTTCAAATCTGGCCTCAGACACTTCCCAGTTGTGTGACCCTGGGCAAGTCACTTGACCCCCATTGCCCACCCTTACTACTCTTCCACCTATGAGCCAATACACAGAAGTTAAGGGTTTTAAAAAATATATATATTTTACAATATATGTTCTTTCTCTCTCTCCCACCCTTCCCTTTTCACTTAGAATACAGATAACACGATATAGGTGTACTTATATTATCATATAATACATATGTCTATGGTTGTCTTGTGAAAGAAAACACATATTGCTTACACTGGAGAAAAATTCAATGAAAAATAAAGAATGGTATATTTCAATTTGTGTTCAGACTCTTTATCTATTCCTTATATGTCAATGGATATCCTTTTTTTCATAAGTCTTTTGGAGTTGTACTGGATCCTTGTCTTATTGATGATAGGTTATTCACAGTTGACCCATCATGCATTATTGTTGTTACTGCGTGTAACACATTTTCCCCATTCTGCTCACAGTATTTTTGTTATCATCTTGTTTATCATTTGATATGGCAAAATTGCATTCCAATATAAATGTATACCCCAACTTGTTCAACCATTCCCCAACTGATTGGCTTTCATTCAGTTTCCAGTTCTTTGCCACCACAAAAATAGCTGCCAGAAACAGTTTTGTATAATAGGTTCTTTTCCCCTAACTTTAATCTCTTTGAGACATAGATCTAAAAGTGATATTGCTTGGTCAGAGGTTATGAATAGCTTGATGGCCCTTTGAGCATGGTTCCAAATTGCTCTCCAATAGTGGTTGTTTCAGTTCACAACTCCATCAACAATGCATTAATGTCTTAATTTTTCCATATCTTATCCAACATTTATCATTTTCACTTTTGTCATATCAGGCAGTCTGATGGATGTGAGATCATACTTCAGAGTTGTTTTAATTTGAATTTCTCTTTCAATGGTGATTTGGAGTGCTTTTTCATATAAATAAAGATACTTTTAATTTCTTCATCTGAGAATTGCCTTTTCATAGCCTTTGACCATTTGTTAATTGGGGAATGTTTTATATTCTCATAGACTAGATATAGTTCTTCACATATTTGAGAAAGGAAGTCTTTGTCAAGAAAGATTTGCCATAATTTTTCCCCAGGTGACTCTCTGCCTTTTAATTTTGGTTGCATTACTCTTGTTTGTGTAGAAATTTTTTTAAATTTAATGTACTCCAAGTTATCTATTTTATATCTCACAATGATCTTTATCCCTTGTATTGACCTAAATTTTCCCTTATCTATAGATCTGACAGGTAAACTTGGCTATGGAGTAATGCAAATTAAGACAACTCTCACATACCATTTCACACCTGTCAAACTGACTACTATGACAGAAATGGAAAGCTGTAATATTTGGAGGGAATGTGAGAAAAATAAGACCCTAATGCACTATTTGTGGAGTTATGAACTGATCTTCTTTTTCTGGAGAACAATTTGTAATTATAATCAAAGGGCTATAAAACTTTGCATACCCTTTCATCCAATAGTATGACCAGGTATTGTATAATAAAAATATCTGTATAAGGAAGAGATTTTAAAAATAGGAAAAAGGACCATTTTACACGAAAATATCCAAAACAGTTATTTTTCTTGTTGCAAAGAAGTTGAAAGTGAGGGGATATCAATCAACTGGAAAATAACTGAACACGTTATAATGGAATACTGCTGCCAAGTACAATGATTCCAGAAAAAAAACTACACATGTATTTATGAGTCCTTACTTTCCATCTTAGAATCAATTCTTTGTATTGGTTCAAAGGCAGAAGAACAGTGAGGACTAATCAATGTGGCTTTTTACTCAGGGCTACACAGGGTTTACTCAGGATTACACAGCTAGAAAATGTCTGAGGCCAGATTTAAACCCAGGACCTTCCATCTTTAGGCTTGACCTTAATCCACTGGACCACCTAACTGCCCCCTCATCCACTATATTTTCCATTTAAACTGATCCATTTGCTTTTTCTTACTTATGACATTTCACTCCTTGCCTCTTTTCCTTGGCACTACCTTTTACCAAAATTGTTTTCCATCTTGTCCTTTTACGCCAGGAATATCTAATTTCATTCAAGGCTCAGTTCAACTGTTTCCTCCTACATGAATGAAGCCTTTCCTAAATGTCTAGTTTGTTAGAGCACAACCCCCTCTAAAATATGTTGTATTTTCTATATATTCACATTTAGTTAAGTGTGTACATATGAAATATATTGAATTGTAATCTCTTTGAAAGCAGGAACAGTTTCATTTCTGTCTATCTTCAGAACTAGGGATGCTTTATACATGATAAAGACAATAAATGCTTATTGAGTTGAATTAAATTAAAACGAGCCATTTTCATATTCATTTAGTTAAATATGTTCTTTCCTCATCTATTTAAGCATATCTTAACTATCACTTCAGTAATTAGTTCTTTCCATTAACATTTAATGCTTCTACAAATTCATACTTTAAGAGCTAATTATATTGTAAATGTGACCCTAGTTTCTTAAAAGTGGCACCAGAAAAAGCAGAGAATTTGACAAGTTCTACAATGCTTGAAAGGTTCCCAGTATTGTCTGAGAACAGATTATGTCTACTTTCTGAGGACAAGTCTAGCTAAGTACTGAGAAACTCATCACCAATAGTCAATTTGGCTGTGAAAGACTATGATTCAGTCTTGCAATCTTCATTAAGTGCTTACTATATGTCAAGCACTATATAAAGCAGTGATGATACAAAAAGAAGAGGCAAAAATATCCGTGAATGTTAAGACCTCATAATCTAATGAGACAGAATACACAAATATGTATGAACAAACATTATAAAGGATAATAAGGAAATAAATAAATAGAAAGCACTAAAATTAAGAAAAATTGGGGAAATAATAATTTCTATATTATCTATAATGTAGTGGTAACTATATGCTAAGTGCTTTAAAATATCTCTTGATCTTCAGAGCAACTCTGGAAGGTTGGTGCTATTATTTTCCCCATTTACAATGGGGAAAATAGAGGCAAACAGGAGGACGTGGTTTGACTGGATCCTGCAAGTGTCTGGGGATGAAATTGAAACTGAAATCTTCCTACTGCCAGGCCAATGGTCTTTCCACTCCACCAGTTATCTGTTCTCCCTCATAAGTTACTTCTTTACCACACTTTTTCCACTTGAAAATTGGCTCTCGAGAGGAGCAGAGCCAAGATGTAGGAGTAGATTACTCAGATAGGTCTATAAGGTTGTGGTATCTTTTCTGGGCAAATTGATTAACGAGGCTCCTAGAAACTGACTCTTGATAGTCAGACTATATCTTTTTTGTAACTGTCTCCTTTCTTGGAAGACTTTTCCTATCTCTATATCTATATGAAGGTGTATTAGAAAATGTGGGACTGAGCAAAAGCTGGGTCAGTGTTTGGGGGTAAGTGACAATATGAAAGCGGGGCAAGAGATTCAACAAAGGACGATAAAGACAGTGTAGAGTAAAATTCATTCACCAAAGAGCCAAGATGAGTACAAGAAAAGATAGTGGATAGTACAGGGCGATGACCTGAGAGAGATTTAAGGGATCAAGGGATTAGAGCTCACAGTGTGGATAAAGAGATGGGTTTCTTTAAAAACAAAACAAACAAAAACAAACAAACAAAAACCATAAAGAAATAAAATAGATGATGGCCAAATAAGGGGATTTTGGAATCCTTGAACTTAGAGGTGGTACATTTGTGGAGGATGGCATTATAAAGGCTGTGAACACCTTTATGTTTAGCTGGGGTGGAGTGGAGGAATATCTTATGTGAAGTGTTTGAGGAAATGAGTCCTTGTGATGCTTCAAGGACATTCAATATATGTGATTGAAGTCAAAGAAGAGCAAGAATTGGGGAAGAGAGAAATATTATGAGCCTCGAATTGAGCTCATTGAAGAAGGAAGGAAAGTAAACTGGAGGTCTGCAGATAATAGCTACTGAGTGGTAGATATGAATAATATAAAAGTCAAAATAAAAGAGGTAACTGAGTGATGAGTGTTTCAATTCCCCTACTTTAACAAGTACACTAAAGGAAATGAGTGAAACTGTAGATAATAATGGAAAGTGTAGCCAGTGATGACTGTGTCATCAGATTTTCAGTAACAACTAATAGATAGAGTGGGTGTGAAAAACATTTAAAATGAAGTTTATTACTTATAGAATAGGCTTTCCCAAGGGTATAACAGAAGGACTAACTTGTGTTGGGTTGAGACTTTGAAGTATGAGAAAGGGGGGGTGAGAATAAGGAATTTGGTGATAGTGGTTGGGAATTAGGGTTTAAATGATGATTTATAAGGTTTTAGTAACTCTGGGATCCAAAGAGTATGCTTTTTCACCATTGTGTAGAGGGCATTATTCTTCCCAGCAGAAGTTGGAGATTGAGCTGGAAGCAAGTAGAGTAAATAGATGAGTCATAATCAGATGGCCAGATGGGATGGCTTTGCTTTAATACTTGTCTGTTCTTTAAAGTGTTGAGATTTGGTAGGAAATGGAGTTGGAAGTGGAACCTGCACAAAAGAGTGGGGGAAAATAAAAAGTGGAATTCCCGACTAACTTTCTTGTTTTTCTTCCCTCAAATAACAGGCACAACAGAAGATCGAAGGTCTGAGGTCAAAGGGTAGATTATACTCCTTTGTACTGTAATTTCTCCATATTTTAGTTGGGAGATCAGACTGACAGCAGGAGGTGGAAGTTGCCTTCTGTCAAAACAGATGAAAGTCATCACTTTGGGGCAGAAAGAAGACATCTTGATAGTCCCTTTGTTACATTCCCTCAGGGGATATCCTGTGCCCAGCAAAAGGTGGAAGACTCATGGTTAGAGGAAATTTCTCTAAATTATTTTTGTCCGGTTTTATTCCCATAAAAATTATTTCGTACTTCCATGTGTTGATCAGTAGAATTCCATGTGTTTTGTACATTGTACAGTTACTTTAAAATTAAATTTCTTTCTCTTTTTTCCTGCTATATTTTGTCAAACATGCAGAATGCTGATGATTTATATTTAGTATTTTTATTCTCTAACTTTGCTGAAGTTATTTTCTTAAACCATTTATAAATATTGAATTATTTTTTGACATTCGAAACATGAGATCTTTTGAAATGACCTACAACTGGACTGACTACCAGAGGAACTGAATTATGTTAATCTTGACAGCTGCATGATAAATGAAACCAGAAGACAAAAGGAAGTTGCAGTTAAATGAAGGGATTGCTCACAGGTATTCCTTGGGGAGTCAAGCAAAAAGCTTCCTGGCATCCGTCCAGATTGCAATGTCTTTTCATGGGACACTAGGAAATATCACATTATAGTGCTCACAAATGATAAGCATTTGCAAAAATACCACACCACACAATGAAAATGAATAGAAGTATACCACATGGGCCAAAATTGGTTTCAAGGATAAGAAAGAAACAAAATCCAATACTTTTTCAGTGATATTGTATTACTAGAAGTCATGGAATATCATTGGCCCCAAAGAATTAAGATTGAGCGTCATACAAAGAGGAGAGAAGAGGCACAATTGGTGAGGAATTGTAGGATATAACACATTAAGGAGAATTCATCAGAAAATAAATGATAAAAAATTGATTTTGTCAGGCAGCAAGAAAAAGGGGGGGATAACTAATGGATAAGATATGGCTTTTCTGGTATCTATGCCAATAAAGGAAATCTGCAACATGGTGGGCCCTGCAGTGAATTTATAGGGGAATGCAAATAGGATTTACAAAAGATGGGCAAGCTTGAATAGATTCTGAGCAACATTTTTGTAAGGAGTATTCTCCTTGAGGAGATCTCAGATCCATAAAATATCAAAGCAACATCAAATCACTGGAAAATAAAAGTTTAAGCTTCACTTAGATGAATTTATTATTTATAAACCTTAAAGAACACAATACATGTGAGCTATTAGTATTGCTGCTATGATTACTATTGGCAAAAAATAGTTGTTCATACTGTTACATTAAACAGGCAGGAATGGTAGTTAATTAATGCAATTAAAGGAACCTTCCCATGACAAAAATTCCCAATTTAATTTGATGACATTTATCTGTCCTTTGAATCTTGAGAACTTTAAGTTATCAATTTACCCTACATATGACTAACATAGTTGAACTCAAACAAAAGCTTGTGGTATGTCACTAATTAGGAACCATGGATGGGTCAGGAGAAGCATGTGAATGAAAAGGGAATTCTTTCTATAAGGATTTGTGTCTTTTATGTGCCAGATACCTTCCAAAGCAATGATAATACAAAGAAAGGCAAAAACATCATTCCCAAACTTAAGCATCTCACATTTCTATCTTATATCATATACATGTAAAACCCAGTGGAATTGCACATTGGCTATGGGAATGTGGGGAGGGGATTTGGGAGGGAGGGAAAGAACATGAATCATGTAACCATGGAAAAATATTCTAAAAAATAAAAAATATATATTTCATATCATAATAAATTTAATATTTTAAATCCTTTACTTTTTACAATTACATGCAAAGATAATTAACATTTCTTTTTTTAAAATTTGAGTTTCGAATTCTCTCCATCCTTCCCTGTATCTTTCCCTTTCTTGTTTTAGATGAGGCACATAATTTGATATAGGTTACATGTGTGTAGTCATGCAAAACATATTTCCATATTAATCATGTTGTGAAAGAAAACATGGGCCTAAAAATGAAAAATAATTAAGAATCAAAAAACCATGCTTTGATTTATATTCAGTCTCTAATAGTTCTTTCTCTTGAGATGGATAGCATTTTTCATTAGTAGTCCTTCAAAACTGATATTTACATTTATTGTTCATCATCATATGATATTGCTGTCTATATTGTTTCTACAAAGTTCTCCAGATTCTACTTACCTCACTTTGCATGAGTTCATATAAATATTTCAAGGTTTTTCTTAAAAAAATCCTGTTTATCATTTCTTACAGCACATATATGTTTTTTTTTCTAGTTTTATAAAAGAATTTTTGGTAGTTTTACTTGTATAGCATTGGAAAAGTAAATTAATTTAGATAGAATTGTTTTTATTATCTTGGCTTGGTCCACCCATCAGCAATTAATGTTTTTAATTCTATAGCCCTGACACTATTTGTGTGAAAAATGTTTTGTAATCATGTTCTTATAATGCCTGATTTGTTTTATCAGGTAGACTCTCAACTATTTTATATTTTCTACTATTATTTTTTAAAAACTCTTACCATCCATCTTGGAATCAATACTGTGTATTGGTTCCAAGGTAGAAGAGTGGTAGGGGCTACTCAATGGGAGTCAAGTGACTTGCCCAGGGCCACACACCGGGGAAGTGTCTGAGGCCAGATTTGAACCCAGGACCTCCCATCTCTAGGTCTGGCTTTCAATCCACTGAGCTACCCAGCTGCCCTCTTTACTATTACTTTTAATAGAATTTCTCTTTCTATCTCTTCCTGATGAAATCTTCCTCTTTTAATGAGAAAATTATAGATGAGGAAAAAGCTGCCTATAATCATTGCCACTATTTTCTCTCCTTTCACTCATACCTCAACAATGTTATTTTTAGAATTTATTTAGCATTCTTTGGGAACAGATTTCAGATCAGAGAAAAGGTTTGTCCACTTTTACACTGTCCCCTTTAAGAAAGGAGACAGAAAAAAGTTGCTGTGGGCTTTCTAGAAAATTCTGGGCCTAGTCTCTTAGATTTTCTTTTGAGAGCAGGTAGCTGAGCCTTTCCTTCTGAGATGAAAAGAAGATTTGTTCTTTATTTTGAGAGAGTTTTATTTGAGATTTGGAATTTTAGATTCATACTAAACAGAGAAGAAACAAATTTACTAAGAGCTTTACCCCTTTGAGCCACAGGGGGAGCTGAAGGGCAGTTCTGTGGGAACAGAGCTGACAGTGTGACCAGTGGAGCTGAGACAAGAAGAAACAGTGAAAAGGCCCATTTCTTTGCCTTCTCTGAAGAGAGAGAGAGAAACTGATTCAACTTCTCTCTCAAGATTTTACAATTACTATAAGTTACTTCAGGTTTATTATATATTTAGAGTTCATCAATTTAGCAGAGCTTAATAAGATAGAAATTAATATTTTAGACAGAGACTATAGATCAGAGCAGGTTCACCTTGGTGAACATGAAGACACTGTGAGAAGTTGAGGGGGGGAGTTGTGAATTTAGGAATCTTAGTGTTAGACTTAAGAGATTCCTATCCTATTTTTAAATCCTCTCTCCTGCCCCTGCCTCTCCTCATAGAAGATAAATAAATTTAGGTTGGATCAAATTACTTCCTGAGGTCCATCAACTACCAGTAACAGCTTGGCTCATACTAGGTTCAGTTTACTTATTACAGTCCTTGATTATACAAGATTTATTTTACCTATAACAGTTGACCACCTATGAGTTTTATTTCATTTATTACAGTGAACTATTTAGTTTGATTATTACAACACTTTGAGCTTCTGACTTAATTCACTTGGAATTGCTCACTCCAAATTTCCTAACACTCTCTTAATTCCCACATGAGATAGTCTTTTCTTAGTATTCATCCTTCTTGTTCTCTCTTCTACTTGTGATACTGTCGCTCAGCTACTCCTGGGCATTCACTCTGGTTTTATTTTTTTTAACACTACTATCTGTTGCTCCTCCATTTACATTTCTGTCCATTTTATTTCTGTGTCCTTTTATTATTTTCATCCATACCATGAGCCTAACTGGAAGTTCTTGAAGGCTTTGCCATGTTCCCTCTTCTCTAAACTCTCTCCAAAAGATGTAATTATTATTTCTAAGCCAATGAATCTCAGATCTATATCTAGCTCTTGTCTCTCCCCAATTGTCAATCTTATATCATCAGTTCATTGTATGCTTTTTGAATATTGATCCTGCAGTGTCAAGGTTCAATTTAGCAACTTGCTAAAATTAAAATTCCAATATCTTTAAACATAGCAAACTGTGTTTATAATTTACAAATATGTTACTAAACAAACAGTTCAATATACAACACTTTTGTGAGAAAATAGAAATGAATAGCTCTCTAAAGTCGGGCCCAGTCTATTAAAAATTTCTCTTGAAATATCCTCTTTTATGATTCAAGGTAGATCTGCCTAAGCAATGTGTATACACATATATATTCCAGAGTGAAATCCATCCTGCAAACAGAAATCATGAAACATTTTTCCTAAAAAGGCACATCCTTTCTGTGTCATGTATTGAACAATTGATGCCAGCAGATAATACAGAATTAATAGCTCTCATTAAAAACATTGAGAGGATTTCACTGATATCACGACTGAGGGCCACCTGATATGGTCAAGTGAAAATCAAAGTTCTATAATTAATTTTTGCTTTTAAATGTTGTTTAAAGTGTTTTTTTAAATATCTAAAGATCAAATTATTATACCATACTATTGTATAAGGCAGTAATTCCCAAAGTGGGTGCTACTGCCCCCTGGTGGGTGTTGCAGCGATCCAGGGGGTACAGTGATGGCTACAGGTGCATTTATCTTTCCTATTAATTGCTATTAAAATTTTAAAAAATTAATTTCCAGGAGGCTAAGAAATATTTTTTTCTGGAAAGAGGGCGGTAGGCCAAAAAAGTTTGGGAAACACTGGTATAAGGCATTCAGGTTGTTAATTCTATTCTTTTCCTTGGCTGAGAGAAAGTAATTTTGAGAATAAGTCATAGAACTATAGAAAAAAACAGAAGTAAATTATAATTTAAAATACAAATTTCTTATCTCAACTACATGATCCATAGTATTAAGTCATATGCATTTATCATTTTTAAGGTTTGTAAAACACTTTGATTTCAAAAATCTAGTAAGGAATGTACAACTTGCACTTAATAAAATGTGTAACACAGTTAATTCCTGTTCAAAGCTTGTTGAATGAATAATGATAATACCTGTAGAGAAAAAAGCAAGTTACTTGCTTATTGATAGATGTCACTAGATAGGAATGAAAAGGAAGAAAAAAAAGTTGATGACCCAGGACATTTCACAGAGTTTGTAATCATGATTGCATATCATATCATAATGTCTGGAACACAACATAGTGTCCCTGTCTCTCAGTTGAGTTGTTTGTTTGTTTTGGGATTTTTTGAGCAGAGTCCCTGAAATATTGGACTAATTGCCATGCTATCAGGGATTTCAACAGCTGAAGGAAACTTTTTGAACTAAGTCATATATTTATCTTGGACCAATATAAGAACCATGTAAACAATATCAAAGGCATCATCATAAAGATATCTCCAACTATATTTTTCTTGTTTTTCAAGATCTATACTTTTATGAACTTCCATAGCAGAAGACATATATATATGTATATATATATGCACATATATATATATATGTTACATGAAGAAAGCTATTGGATATTGGCAGAACTCATTTGTTTTTTTCTCTGTTTTTATGCATTTCCATATCAAGTTTGATCAGCTTGGCCAACCTATGATAGTGGTGTAATTGAATAGCTTCATAGTCTGAAAAACGCAGATTGGGTTTTTCTTTTTCATTTTCCATCTTTCTACATCCTTAACACTGATTTCCAGAAGCTTCATTTATTCACAGTCTTCCCCCCTCTTTCTTTTCTTCAACTTGTAATTCCCATTCCAAATGAGGGTTATGGAGCTATCCTATTCTGTCCCCTCATTTGGTGTCCAAAAAAAAAAAAAAGCCAACAGAATGCTCTTGGACAGGATTATCTACATTTTTCATGAAAAAAAAAGTTACATCTGGCACCTAGAAACTGCTTTGGTATTATTAACACTTTCTTCATTCACAAAAAAATGAGACAAAGGTACATGAATTCTAAAACAACCAAAAGGTAATTAAATTTGATTAGAATATTTAGATAATTGGAGAATTTTACAAACTAACGATAAGTAATGGTCTTTTTAAATTAACTATTTAAATTGATGCAAGTGCATTTTGAAATTGGAAACCTTGCTATAAATTATATGAGACTTCTATACTTTCTGTAATTTGCTTACATTTGAATTTTACTAAATGTCTTCCTCATGACAAAAAAGAGAAGCTTTTCAATGGTATAGTAGGGGCAAGCCAAGTCCTTCTGAGAATTCCTAGATAAGTGAGTTGTGATAGCTTGGGGAAAAATACTACCTGTTCCATTACTGAGTGATGAGACTTAGTAAGGACTAGAGAATCATAGGAAAAAAGAGATAAATTTGTAATTATTGTATGGAAAATTTTAAATGAAAAACCACATGAAATCCCCATTATTTGTAAACTTGCAAGGATTCTTGAAACCATCTCTGTGGGCTAGGTCATTTGCCCTGTGAATAGAGTTTTCTTGGTTTATAAAAGTTCTAAACATTGAAACTGGATTACTAAGAATTTAAAAATTTGTATGTAATATAAAAATCATTTCTAATCATTGATCTTCATACCAAGAAAAATCTAAATTTGAGAAGAAGAAAAGAGGAAGAAATGAAAATATTAATTAAAATCTTTCATATGTGTGTTCAGGTCCTGGTAAATATGTGGCTTATTGTGCCTTCATGAGATTAAAATTAATTGCATACAGCCCTAACTAAGTTGTGATCAGTGAAACTTGCCATTTGAGGTAAAAGCTCTTGATTCTGTTACTGATGTTTTATGAGTTTTTAGTTCAGGTATTGTGTCTGATAACTCATTTAAGATAGTAATCCACCATTTGTGAGAAATGCCATTAGCTATTCAAGTAAGCGTGACCTTCATCTGGGAAAGGTGGAGGTCTTTATCTGGGACAGACTTGAGGGAATGGCCTGGATATGGCTAAAGGTAGGAGCCTTTTGGCTTGGTTTCCCTGTTGTATTATTTTCTTTTGAACAAAATTGTTTTCCATTAGGTTATTTCTGATTCTGGCAGTGAGGCAAAATTGCTACTTCATGACTGCTTGTCAACTGTGACTCTTATCTATAGTCAAACACAGTTAAAGACACATGATAATTATGTCCTTGCTCTTTACTTTTGTAGCAATTTTCTATAGTCGAAGCAATTGGTCAATAGAAGATATGAGCAAAATGCAAGTATATAAGTTGTTGCAATTTTCAATCTGAATGTGTAGTCATTCCATATCCCAAACTCAGTAAATCAGTACTTTTATTTTTCATCTTCTTGTTAATACTTACATTGACTGATATAATTAAGACCATGAGATATTTATTCTTTCAGCATGAAAACAATGCTTGTGTAATATCTCTTCCATTTGCATGTGGTTAACAACTGAACATGTTTAATACGGGCAACTCATTTGATATACACTTTTGTCTTTGTACAGTTGAGAATTATTACTTAAGTGTATTCATAAATCTTATTCGTCTTTTGGTTCAATGGGAGTAAAGTCAGCCTTTGGCTAAGTACATTCATTTGTGTAAATATTGAACTTATTGGTAAAAAGCCTCCACCTACCAAAAGTGTTGTTACCTATAATTTCATTTATAGGACTAGATTATATTAGGATTAAGATAGATTTGGGGTTAATTTTGGGGTTTAGTGGTTAATGATAGAGTGAAGAACCTGTCTTAGTAACTTAGAGGCCTAAATGGAATCTTGAGGCAGAATTCCTAAAGGGAATTCTGAGAATTCTGGGAAGCTTGAAGTTGGTTGGTTTTCCAACTGTCAAACTCTCTCTGGGATTTAACTTTTGCTCAGAGAGGCTGGTTGGCTCCTGCTTTCTGGATTTACACTGGAAAACTAGGAAAACCATACTAGCAGTTAAGAGTGGAAGCAAGTTGGAGTTGGGACTTAAGTTGGTGAAGAAGACCAGAAGAGAAAAAGGAAGAAAAGACTGTTTATCATATGTGTGGTTCCAGAGTGGAGGCAGGCTTTTGAGGCCTTCTAGGTCTAGAAACCTGACTAGGCCAAGAAAGAACTAAAGTTGGGGAAATGAACTGAAAGAATCAAAGGAGACAGTTACTTAAGATATATAAAAGGATTATAACTAGCATAGAGTATTTAGCATAGATTTGGTGGTTTTTGTGGTAGATTTAAGGAAATCAGAGGAGGCCTGGACCCAAGCAGTAGAAATTCCATGAGGAGTCCTATTTTGGGAGTGGGATAAGTTAGAACCCCTGTTAGATTTAGGGAATCAATCCTATCCTCAACCTTTATTACCTATCCTTACCTATCCTTAAACCTTCTAAACTTTATTAAATAAAGGTTTTTGTTTGTCTCCAAGTTGTTCACTTAGTTTGCATAGACCCAAAACAGAGTTACATTGAACCTCAGCTCACAATAGCTCAAACTTAACTGTCAGTCAGCTTTCCTTATACCAACAATGACAACAGCAATGACTATAAAGGAGATAGAGTGTATCCCATTTTTTTAATTTACAGTTTATGGCCAGGTAAAAGGAAACAATGAACCTAGAGAAAAAGATATAATCCAGACTGTTGAAAAACACAAGCCTAGCTGAATTTAAAAAGGCAGCTCTTTTCCTCTGCACTACCAGTTAAACTGTCCATAGGTGGGACAACTAGGCTCAGTTAGCCCACCATAACCAAAGTGAAGACAACTGCTTTTATAGGCAGGTGGTACTTTCAAAGCCTGTCAGATAAGGTCCTGCATTTTAGAGGCAGGCTTAATAGAGCACAATGTGGCTTAGTGCTATGAATTTGGGAGCTATTCCCACACTTTTTATTTATATAATTCCCATTTATATCAAGGGAATAGTGTTACCTAATTATGTGATGACTATATTGTCCATCGCATTACTGGATTTTATTTCTTATCTGCTTTTAGGGGTATGTTTACTACTATTCATGTTTCTGGTGAAGATGATGTTTAGCTTCATCTTCAACTAACAGAAAGGACTAATACTGAGGCAAATCACATTCAAAGGACTAAAACTTAAAGTTAACTATCTGGAGAATAGGCTAATGAGTATAGAGGCAGAGAAAAATGAAATAGAAAAGCAAGTGGGCACAACAAAACTAGAGAGGCAAATAGCTGCTTTAGAAAACACTGTAGGAAATTTGTTTCTCCTATGTGAAATACCCATGATCACTCCTGATAATGAGAGAGTAAATATAAGACTGCACAATGGATTTACCCAGAATGATATAGACTCGTTTAAGAAGGGAACTCCCTCATTTGACAATGAACCAATGGTAGTGGTGAAGAAATTTAGAGAAATAATTCGATCTTAGCTACACCAATTTTGATTCTTTTGTTTTGGGGCCAGGAGGACCCCTTTGACTGAGAGCAAGAGAATGTGGAAAGAGTTTGGATTTTAATGTTGTATTTGAGCTGCCTTCTTCCCACATATCCAGGAGAAAGAGAATTCCATAACCATTGAATGAGATGAGGAAGAACTGTTTGATACAATGGCAACACTTGAGAAAGTCCCTGGCTGACCCTAGGCACTAAGCCAATTCATCCAGCCTCAAATGTTTCTCTTTATACTGTCTCTGAGTTATAGTCTCAGAGTCATTTCTCACCATTATCCTGTCTTTTGTGGTTTAGACTTTTCAAAACATCTGTGGTTGCACTGTTAAGAGTACCAGGGACACAAGCATGTATGCATTGGGCTTACCTACCCTTTTTACCTTGGAAATTCATGATATATTTTGACAATATTGGAGAAATTAAGACTAATAATTCTTTATTACTATGAGAAGTACAAGTTAATATATTGTACTATAACTGACTACTATGACATATAATCTATCAACTTTAGCCACCAGGACCCCTATTTGCTTAACTGTACAAGGATAAGTGTCAAAACTTTGTTTAAAGCTGTTCCCTAAGGCAAAATGAGTCAGTGATAGAAGAACTGAGGATGGAATATGCAGGATGATCTAGAAATTTTCTGTTAGAGGGTATGGGTAGATTTTTTTCTGCCATACTCCATTCTCTAACTATTGGAGATATACTAAGAGATTCTTGGAACATGGCACTCCAGTATCATTTCAATCGACATACAAGATTTATTTGCAGTAACACATTTTGTTGAAGACAGCAAATCTCTTAATGAAAACCTGAAAGAAATAGCAGATTATGTACTCAATATTTTTAAATCTCTTAGCCATTTTGGAAATCTATCTCAGATTTTAGTATAAAGTATTCCTGGTTTTGTTATCATTTTTCTATGTATAATTTTTTCTTATTCTGATTTATTATACTCAATGTTAACAATATTAAGAAATTATCTATTTCAGCATGTGAAATAAAGCTTTTGAATAAAAAATTAATAAAATATTATATATTATATGTATATATAAAATAATAAAAATTTAATTTAAAATTTTAATTTAAAAATGGAATACATAGAGGTACCCAGGATAAATTACTGAACACTGAAGAAAAGCAGCCTTACTTGTAAGTTTGCTTGAGATTTCGGGCAAGGTCCAAATCTTTCACATAAAGGCACTTCTGCTCTTGGCCAAAGGTCATGTACAAAGCTGAGCTAGCATGGCAAACTATTACAAGTGTCTTAGGTGAGGAAATGTTCAGTGTGAAATATTTTCATAAGCCTCTAAGAAATGTTTATTTCTGTTCCTGGGAAAGATTTAGACTTCTTGTACCAACTGCCCACAAGGAATTTTATGTCATTTCATAGACAAATGTCTCACTAATATATGTATACCTTGATGTATGAATAATTACTTAACAGAACTCTCTCATTATAAAAGTTTGTCTTTTTTCATAATAAATGGAGTTCATTGAGATCATGCGTCCTCTGTCTGGTCCTTGCTTTGTATATCTCTCTATCCCTCTCTAGCTCTCTTTACTTTTTCTCTCCACATCAGAACCCTGGCACTCAACACCTAGTGCCTCCAACAAAATAGATAAAACAGGTAAAAGGATTTATGAACTTTAATGTGATATATACACACTAGTTACTATTATTGCTATAACTAATACATATCCTGTTAAATTGGTAAAAATTAACACAACGTTTGAGCTTCTAAGCTACACAGCTTTATATAGATTCTGACTCATAGAATCCCTTAATCCTAGACATGAGAGAGAAGTCCTTCTGAGATAGCCTTTACTCAAATATTTTCTGGTAGTTTAGGTTCAATATTGAAACAAATGAGATAATTATAAATCATTCACCTATTAACAAAAGATTGTTTTAGCTGTGACAGAAGAATATTCTATGAAGACAGATACTAAGAACATTTTGAATGAATAAAGATCTAATGAATCACCAGGTATAAGTCTAAAGACTCTCCTTCTGTAACCAGGTCAATGCTGTCAGTTTAAGCCCTTAGTTTCCTAGGCCAACAAGGTATTAGGGACTATCTCAGGACTTTTAAGGAGGAAAAAAAAATATTTTAAGAGAGATTATGAAATTGCTTCTTCTAAAAGGCTTTACATGTTAAAGGAAAACATTATGATACATAACCATAATAATGACATCTTATATTTATATTATTATAGTAACACTATTATAGTAACACTATTCTATACTGAGTCTAAGGGACTCAGAGGTCAAGTATATTTTCTCTGTGTTTTATATATGAGGGCAATGAGCCCCAGAAAGGATTAGTGAATTGCCCAAGATGATATAACTATTAAATGTTTGAGGGGCTTTTCACATCTGTTACAAAAGATTTCTTGTATGTTGCCTCATTCAGTCTCACTGAGGTAGCTACAAAGCTACTGAGGTAGATACAAAAACTTCTTTAGTCAAACATTTTGATAAATGATATTAAATGGATAGTGTAACTGAGTTTCTCCCTTTCTAATTGATTAGTATGATTCCATTTAAATATTATCACCTAGGAGTCATTGGCCCAAAAAAGCACACAGAGAAATATTTATAATTAAATATAATTGGCTGTGGTAAGCTGTTATTGTTTCATAGACCTTTTTGGATCAAAGCTGACATTTAGCTGGATAACTTACTTATTCTTCAATCAGTTATACCAGAAGCTGAACAAATTCTAAATAAAACACCTATTTAGAAATATATAAATTTCTGGACATCTCTATAGAGAAATATATAGACTTCAGAGGAAGCTGAGTGGTTCAGATATTATGTTATTCTATAGTTTGAGTTTTGAATTATTTTCAAAATTGCTTCAAAACTTTTTTGATCATTCTCTTTTTCCATTTTGATTTTTATTGTGATATCTATTGTTAGAAATTAAGTTTTTGGTTCATCAATATAATTAAAACTTTAGTGTTTTTTTTAATTTCCTTTAATTCATTCCATTTTCAAAAACTTAACTATTTTACTTATGAAGAAAATTTCTTAAATTTGTTTTACATTAGGATAATAACAATAACACTGAAGTAGCACTTTTATGTGCTAGCAACTATGCTAAATGCTTTATGATTATTTCATTTGATCATTAAAATAACCTTATGATATAGGTGATATTATTATATTCATTTTATAGATAAGGAAATTTAGGCAAAGAGGTTAAATGACTGCCCAGGATCACACAGATAATGTGTCTGATGTTATATTTCACCTGAGGTTTTCCCAACTTCAGATCTGTCCTATATCCACTCTGCTTCTTACTGTCACTAGATCATTTTATCATCTTACATTCTATATGTTAAAACTGTAGTTAAAATGATCTACTTCATGTTCACAAAAATCACATAACTTCAGAATTTAAAGGGACGTTCTGATCTAATGCTAATTGCTAACTGATCTAACTGATAAAAATCTGAATGGATCCCAACTCTAACATATCCAATAAGTAGTCATTTAGCCTTCACTTGAAAATCTCCAAAGAGATGGGACCCATCAATTTCCTAGAAAGCCTAGTACTTTGATAATAGTACTGATTATTAGTTCATCCTTCTTATTTAAGTAATTATGATTATCTATTTCCTTATAATTATTTTTTTTCAAATATCAAATTTTATTTTATTTACATTAAACAGAAGTAGTAATTGAAATGTACTAACTAAAAATAAAAACTAACTAAATTTATTGCACTTGGAGAATTAAGTCAAAATTATTTTATTTTACCTTATTTGTATTCAAAATCAAAATTTGCTTTTCCCTCATATATAGAGGTCAAACAACAAAGTTGTTTAATCTTTTATATATTTGTAATCTCTAATTTTTAATAAATTAACTAAAACATCTCATCTTTATTTATGACTGATGGCATTTTCTGTGTACATTGGTCATTCTTATTTTTTAAATTTTAATAATTTGGTTGAGGTGGCTGAGGGTAGGCATATAAAAGTTAATCAACTCATTCATTGACCCCAGTGCATTGTACATAATTATTTATATCTATAATTCTAAATATGAGATACTATTTATATGTATATCTATACTGATGCTACTTGTCCCTAAATAGTAATACATGTGCTTAGTGTTGTCCCCTTCTCGTATCTCTCAGGTGTTGTAGATTTGAAGTCATTAAGCCATAATCTTCCTTCTTTTCTCAAGAACAGACATTTAGGGATAAATGAGTAGTCAGAGGCCATTAAATGGGACCTACCTATTCCATGCAGGCATCAAACTTTCAAGTTTGTCCTGGTTAGCATTCTACTCAAAAGTACTGAGAGAGTTTTACATAGATGCCCTCTTTTTTAGGATTAGAAATAACTACAGGCTTGTAAAAGCAAAGGCCAAATCCCAGGAGGTTTATAGGTTTAAATGCACCAAAAGTTTGTTCTTGCTTATTAAAACTCACCAAACCTCTTAGGTCTGCAAAATATTCCTAGAAACCTAGCCTCTTAAATATAAGCTTTCTTATTATATTGCTGGTACATCCTTCTTCCCTCCAGGCCAAAAACACTGTTAGAGACAGCCTTTCTAATGGCATAACTTCTATTTCTGAGACCTAAGAATTGCAGACATACATGAAAATAGAAGAACCTATAAACTGCTACAAGTTAAGAAGTTTTGTGCAATTTTGCTCTAAAGCCTAAAGTTAAAACAATTCCTTTTTAAAAGAACAGTCTTATTCCCACTTTTCTGTATTAATTCCGAGGTGTGATTTAAAATGATCAAGTATAAACAGTTCCTCCTCTTGACTTGTAGTAAATAAATTTATTTTATGAAGGGCTATTAATTTCTCTAAATCCCATATTGGGAAATATAAAAAAATATGAATAATTTCCTGAGCTAGAATAAAATCAGAAATTTTATTCAGAGATGATCTCTAGTTGAGTAAGTTAAATGTGAAGCTTCTCAGAAAGAGAAGTGGGGATAATATGGCAAAGTAAAGGCAGGGAATCACCTGAGCTCTCCTAAATTCCACTCCTAAAAACATTAAAATAATGACTCAAAATGAATTCTGAAACAGCAGAACCAATAAAAGAAATGGGGACTAAAATAATTTTCCTGTGCAAAAAAACTTAGAAGTTCGGTAAGAAAAGTCAAAGCAGAATATGCCAGTATACCAGTGCAGGCTGAGATCAACAAACAAGAGTCAGTCCTTGGGGGTGAATGAAATGAGCAGTGGCAGTGGTGGTTTACAGAGCTCTCAGTCCACATAAAGGGTTTAAATAGCTCATCAGAAAGAGATTACAGGAGACTTTATGCTGGCATTGGGTGCAAGGCTGTAGCTTTGCCCACATAGGTCACAGTCCCAGGGTAAGGAGTAGAACTAGCAGGAATGATGACCCTAATCACATTTCCAAGGCAGAAAAGAGTGCTTGTAAAGACACACAGAACTTAGAAAGTACTTGTGGTCACACACAGACCTTGGCAAAGGCTAAGGTCATATTCACCACTCCTCTCCTTAGATAATACCACCTCGAAAGAATTGAAACTTAAAAATCTCCCCAAAACTAGCTCTGACCACAGCAAAACATGAAAAACCTGAAGCTTAGAACAATGCCTTATCCACCCAAGGAGCAAAGGCCAACTTTAATAAAGTTAAAAGTCAAGAAAGAGGCTGGAAAAAATGAACAAACATCAAGAAAAGAACTTGATCATATAAAGTTACTATGTTGACAGGGAAGAGCAAAATACAAACTCAAAAGAAGGCAAGGAGACCAAAGCAGCTACAATGAAAAGCCTCAAAGAAAATTGTAATTTCATCTCATGACCTAGAAAAAATTAAAAATATTTTAGAAATCACATAATAGAAGAAGAACAAAAATGAGGAAAAGGAATGAAAATGACTCAAGAAAAAGCCAATAGGATGGTATAGAGCAACGGTCAGCAACTTTTTTGCCTGTGAGAGCCATAAACACCTGGGAAAGGAGGAGGATGGAGGCAGAAGCCACTGGAATATGGGGCGGGGGCTGAAGGGCCCCCTGGGGCACATCCTGGGGCTCTGCACAGACTGGCCGGTCAGGAGGTGGAGCCAGATATGGCTGAGAGCCATACATTGCCCACCCCTGTTATAGAGAGTACAAAAATGTTGAAGAAAATAGTATGTTGCAAAAAAAAAAAAAAGGCCAACTTTATAAAGAGGCACAAAAATCCACTGAAAAGAATTCTTTAAAAGAATTTGCAAAATGTGAATGAGGTGTAAAAATTAACTGAGAGCAGAATTGGGCAAAAGGAAAAGGAGGTACAAAAGCACACTTAAGAAAATAATTCTTTAAAAATTACAATTGGGCAAGTGGAAGCTTAAGAACTCCATGAGAAATCAAGAAACAATTAAAAAATCAAAAGATTGAAAAAATAGAAAAAATGTGAAATATGTCTTCCAAAAAAAGGAACTGACATAGAAAATAAATCAAGGTAACTTAATTTAAGAATTATTAGACTACCTGAAAGCCATGATTAAAAAGCCTAGATATCATATTGCGAGAAATTATTGATAAAAATACTTCCCTTATGTTCTTGAACAAGGGGGCAAAAAAATGAAAAGGATCCACTGATTGCTTCCTAAAAAGAGTCCCAAAACAAAAACTCCCAGGAATATTATAGTGAAATTCCAGAGTTCCCAGATCAATGAGAAAAGATTATAGCATCCATGGAGAAAAAAATCAAATATCAGAGTAATAGGCAGATTCATACAAATATTTTTAGCTTCTACCTTAAAGAATCCGAAAGCTTGGAATGTGATAATATAAATATTGAAGATGCTAGGACTGCAATGGAGTTAGGATTGCAATAATCTATCCAATAAAACTAAGTAAATTCTTCAGGGGAAAACTGGATATTTATTAAACTGAGAATTCTGAAGCATTAATGAAAAAAGGGCAGATTTCAATAGAAAGTTTGATATTTGAGAATAAAACTTAAGAGAAGCTTTAAAAAAGGTGAACAGGAAAAAGAAATAAAAGATATTTAAGATCAAAATATTTATCTTTTATATGGGAAAATGATACTTGTAATACATAAGAATTTTTTATTTACAAGGACTGTAAGGAGGAGTGTATGTGGATATCAGGCATGGGTGTGAGTTGTCTATGACTGGATGATATCCCAAAATAAAAAAAGAAAAAGAAATACCCTTGGAGAAGAGAGAAGAGAAAGATACAATTGATAAATTATGCCATATAAAAATTACATGAAATAATTTTTACAGTGGAAAGCAAAATCTACCAGGTGGAAGGCAATGTTGGACCTGAAACTCATTAGAATTGACTCTATTAGGGAATAATATGCACTATTATTTGGTTATAGAAATATATTTTATTTTACAAGTGTTGTGTGCAGATGCAAAGCATGGAATCCCTGCAAAGGTACAGGGAGAGCCTCACCCAGAATTCCAGGGCACCCCCCCTGGAGAACTTTGGGTGAGGGGCAGTTGAGAAGGGTTGAAGACAGTTAATTTGTGGGATTGGATGTGAGCAGATACTCTGCTTGTTTCTCCTGACTTGGGGTTTCTCCTGAGAAACCATTGTAGCTTAAGCCAGTAGTTTCTACTCATAGAGTTAGCCTATTTGTCACTTCTATTCTTCATTACTATAATTATATAATTATTTAGTAATTAGAGAGTAAGATATTTATCTATAGCAAGAGAGCCAGTTTTAGTTAAGTGCTTCATCCCTCCAGGGAGGAGGGGGAAGGGGGCATCAATTTAACAGTTTAGGGTCACCTTTCATTTATCCTAAACCCTTCATGGATTTATATAATTTTCCTTGTTAATTCCTAATATAACTTTTTATCTTCAAATCTGTGCCTGATAATCATTTGGAAGATACTTACAATTCAGTCTGAACTTCTAGATTGAGTCCTGTTGGCTGCCAGTTTAAGATCTCCTCTGTCCTCAACAGTTAGATAAATAATTTTTATATATCTCCTCTAACTGACCTGAGAGGAATATAAATTTAAGAAAGGAACATTATTGGGGTTTCAGCCATAAGAGAAACTTACCGGAAGAATCCTATTCCTGTCTTCATTACCAACTGAAGCAGAAGCAGTTAGAGGGGGAGGGGTTTGAGAGCCAGGAGTGTTTTACCCCCTCCTTTCCTCACTGTAGCCTGTCAATCTCTGGCTCTTAACTTAAAGTGCTATTTGGCCCTGAAACATTTATCTGTTTCTCCAAACTATCTGTTATTATCATCATAACACAAGGAAGGGGGCAAGGGAATATAATATAAAGTGAGGATTAATAGATGTAAATAAATAATTGATTAATTTGCTTACAAAAAGAAGAAAACTAATTTACCAGTAAATCTGATGTTTTTAATGAAATAGATGATCTAAGAAAATAAAACAAAAATGGTCCAAATTAACAGAAGTATTAGGATACTTAACAATCTCATGTTAGAAAAAGAAATTGAATAAGCCATCAATTAATTCCTTAAGAAAAAAGTACCAGGAAAAGATGAATGGAAAAGTGAATTCTAACAAACATTTAAATACCAATTAGTTCCAATATGCTATCAACCCTTCAGAAAAATAGCTAACAAAAGAATTCTCCAAAATTGCTTTTGTGACAACTATGATATGAAACCTAAATAAGGAAGACCAAAATGGATAAAGAAAAGTATAGATCAATATTCATAATGTATATTGATGTCAAAAATCTTAAACAAAATACTAGCAAGGAGATTACAGGAAAAAAATACACTATGGCCAGGAATGCAGAAAACTATAAGTATAATCGATGATATCAATAACAAAACAAACAGAAACCCTATGATCATTTAAATAGATACAGAAAAAGGTTGTCAAAGTATAAAAGCCATTTCTATTAAATATACTAAAGGCAATTCAAATAAATGGAGCATTCCACAAAATGAGAAATGGCATCTAAACCCATCAGCAAAAATTATCTGAAATAAGGATAAACTTGAAGCTTTTACAATAAAATCAGGAGTTAAATAAGGATGTCCATTAACACCACTACTATTCATTATTGTTCTAGAAATGCTAGTTATAGAAACAAAGGGAGAATAAGAAGTTGAAGGAATTAGAATAGGCATTGATGAAATAAAACTATCACTCTGCAGATGATATGATCGTATATCTAGAGAGAATCCACGCAAAAACTAATTGAAACAATTAACAATTTTAGCAAAGTTGCAGGATATAAAAAAAAACCCATGTAAATCATTAGCATTTCTCTCCTACATGAAATAATCTACTTATTCAATGACTTCCCAATTTAAGAAAAGGATTTAGTTGTAAATATATATATATATATATATATGCATGTATATATATATATATATTTTTATATAGATATAAAACAGTTTTTTTCATGGTGACAAAATTTAGGAAATTGAGCAGATGCCTATCAGAGGAGAAATGGCTGAACACGTTATGGTATACGATTAAAATAATATAATAGTGTGTGCTATAAGAAATGATGAGTGAAACTCTTTCTGTTAAATGTGGGAAAACTTACATAAACTTATGCAATGTGAAATAAGTGGAAACAAGAGATTATTGAACATGGTATTAGCAATGTTTTATAATGATCAACAATGAGATTGAGGTATTTTCAGCAATACATTGATTCAAAACTATTCCAAAGGACTCATGATGAAAAAATGCTTTCCACCTTGAAAGAAAGAACTGACAGATTCTGAATGTAGTTTGAAGTATACTATTTTTCACTTTATTTTTTGTCTATTTTCTTTATAACATGATTAATGTGGAAATATGTTTTGCATGCCTGCACATGTGTAACCAATGTCAAATTACTTTCTGTCTCAGGGAAGGGTGACAGGGAGGGAGATAATTTGGAACTCAAAAAATTTATCTTTAAAAGGTTAAAACTTCTGTTTACATCTAACTGGAAAAATTAAAATATTTAAAAGTTTCAAGAAAAGGAGGGGAGAAATGAATCTCCTCATCTGGTACAATTTTTGTAGCAGTCTGGTGTTTATTTGTTCATTGAATTGTTCTTATAAAATCTGAATTCCACTGGACTTTGACTTAGCAAGCAGAATGTTTCACATGCAGTCCAGAATAGCTTCACATGAGGAGTGTTAGCCAGGGAAGCAGAATAAAGATCACAATTTTAATGCCTGTCTCACAGAAATAACATGATATTCAAACCTGAGAACAAACACACATTCACTAATTAGCCTGAAATCTCCTGTGGTAGATGAGCACCAAAGAGACAGCCCAGAATATGGTTACCTTGTTCAAATGTGGACCTTAATCTCAGGTAAAGGCTTATTGGAAACCTTTAAGAGGTTGGCAATTCAGCAAAGTTCTACTGAATGATTTTAGAAGACAGATATAGAAGAGTTTCTTCATAGCCAGATGGGTCAATGGAGAGAGTTGTGAGGCTGGATTGAGGAAGACCTCAATTTAGTAAAGGCATTAAACATTTACTCGCTAGTTGTTTGGCTCTAGAATAGTCATAGTAACATCTACCTCTCAGGGTTGTTGTGAAAATCGGTTAAGATAATATTTGTAATGTGCTTAGCACAGTATCCGTCATAGCATAATAAATGTCTGTTTCTTTCCTTCTTTCCCCACGTAGGGGTGAATGAGAAAAAAAAATCTTCTAAAAAATCTATTTCAACTTACAAGAGCTTTAGGATCCTCATATAAGTAAAATTATTAGTTTTAGGAAAGCCAACTTCTCACATTGTCCTTTTCAACCATCTCATGAAGGGAGAATATAAGCAAATGTAGGAATAGAGAACAGAAGTATTAGAAACAGAAGCTTAAAAAAATATCACTTTTGAAGCAATTTAATCAATTTCCTTCTCGATTGGGGCCATGTAGGCTAAATGTAATGTGGAAATGCTTTTCTTCTATCACTAATAGAATAAAAAGACTTTCTCATTTCATCATTATAAAGAGAACAGGATTTTGAATGTCAGAAGAAATCTCCCCCAAGGAAAAGTGATATAATTGCACTCCCTCTAAAATGACACATTTTATAATTCCTTCTACTTATTACCTCCTTATTTATTCATCTGTTTGCAAACATCTTGTTAAGAGTTTAATGTTTCTTTAACTGTTTGGAGTAGTTTTTTATGTTACTATGATGACTAAAGGAGCCTATTCAGTCTAATTATTTTCATTTTTTTGTGAAAGAAAAAGAAGAGAATAAACTTTCCCCTAAAAATGTTAGGACTAAAGGACCTTCTTTCTTTTAACTGATTTTATTTAGTTGTGTTCAACAGTCATGAAGATCTCTGTCCCATCAATTAGAGAACTTACCTTTAAATTCATCCTCATGTTCACTACTAAGGAAATTGAAGGAATTGAAGGAATTAAGACAAGTGGTTAATTGTAGGAACTGGGTGAATCACACTGGCTCATCTTGTGTCTCCATTCTGGAGCTAGCATAGTTTCTATTTCAATTATGTGTTTCGTCTGAATTCTGTCCTGTGAGAAAACTCCATTCACTTGTGGGGATTGGGAGAAAACCTTATTACATTGTTCAAACCTAGCCCTGTGTGCCTGGGAAATTGAACCACTTCTTCCTGTGCTGCTTAAAGACCCTTAACCAAGGACTTCTGTTGACCAGAAATTCAATCACATTCTATTAATGATGCAGGGAATTTTTCTTACAATTATTTATCTCAAGAAAGCTATCTTTCTTATTTGAAAACTGACCCTGTACTGATCAATCAGTTATTGTTTCCATGTTCCTGCCACTATTTATAGACCCTTGGGGAGAATGGGACACTTCCTCTTCTGAATTCAAGTAATTATACTTTTTCCCCTCTCCCTCTCCTAATTTGGAAAACCCCTAATCTTTCCTCCAATTAGAAGTCAGATCACTTAATTTTGTAACATTTCTTTTAATTAATTGATCATATTTGATTGTTTTTAATGTATAAAAACCTGGCTCTCCCTGTATTCAAAGTTTAGTGCTAAGCTGAGGAAGGGACTTGGTACCCATTTGTTGAGCAACTGGCATGAATTTCTTTTAAAAAAATCAAAATTTTCAGAAGCTCAAACCTTGATTTCCTCAGTAATTTCATCTTTCACCCACTATACTATCTGTATGAATGACCTTGGGAATGGAAGGTAAATTCTCTAAGTCTCTGTTTCCTCATTTTTAATATGTGAGGTTAATACTAAACACATTTTTAAAATGTGGATTTAATACCAATTATCTTCTGATGTTCCTTCCAGCTCTAAATCTGATTTTAACTCTGAACATTTAGTATGTTAAAAAAAGAATAAAAAGACCTCTTTTAGTAATTATTTTGGTGATATTGGAAACAATAATGAAAACTAAAAGTATTCTAGCTGTGCAAGAAAATACTTTGTTCTTTCAAGTCCCTTTTGAGGATAGATAAAGTATATGTAATAAGCACATATACCAACTGATTAGAGTGTCACAAAGCAGAATGGATTGTTTCTAGAGGCTTTCCTCTCATTGCAAGTCTTCATATAAAAACTACATCACTATAGTTGTTGGATATTATGAAAAGTGGATTTGTTGGGATTGGGAAGCAATGGGCAGGACTCGTTGACCCCTGAGGAGCCTCTCTCATTTAATATTCCGAGTCCATTAAAAATGTGTTTATAGCTTTTAAAGGAAAGGACCCTGCAAATTACAATAAAAGCAATTTTATATACAATAAAGCATCACAAACTCTCTTCCCTTTTTTAAATGAAATTGATGAATAACTTTACTATCTCAACTACAAACCCCATTTTTTCAAATGTGAAGAAAGATCAGAACAATTCAAATGATAGTATGAGATGAATAGTCTTCTGTGATAGGGCAGAGACTATAGAATACATTAGTTTTTCTCCTTTTCACCTTTAGGAAGACTACAGAAGTACTCTTTCATAGTTTAAAATAAATAGATGTTGTAAATATTGACTTAAGCAATCACTAATTTTGCATAATGTGGAAAGGGAAAAGACTTAGCCCATAATCCATGTAAACAAAGCTTGACAAATATATTGACATCAAGACAAAGAAAAATTATCATTTTTGAGTTTTGTAACTGAAAGATTAATATCCATGAACATTTTTGAAGCATACCTCAAAAATATCCCTTTTGTGAAATTTTGGTATTTTTCTTTTCTTTACATCAATCTTATTTCCAGTCTTGCTCTTTGAGGATATTTTTCTATCAGGGATTACATGTCTTTTGTCAGTTTAGTCTAGGCCTTTTTGTTCTCATTCTTCTTTTCTTTGGTCTTTTCTCACAGATCCTAAAAGATTGGGTTCTTTTAACTTATCATGTAAGCTATAAAAAATCTTTCCGTTAAATATGTCTTCATATTGAAAAAGAAACTAAGTGAAACATGATAAATCTCTTCTATAAACACTACAAATCATTTTAGAGAAAGGTAAAATGAGAGTTTAATGACAGTTGATGATATGGTAAAATTTGACCATATTTTACTAATAAGTTTATTTTCAAATGACATTTATTATGTTAAGTCTATTACTTGTTCAATTTGTCTATCTTCTCATTTTGTTATATAGGAATAATAGTATTCCTAAGTAGTGATATTAAAACAAATGATAATAGTCTATTAAGATTGAAGGAAAAAATGTATTATCAGTATTAGTGAAAAGGGCCTGCCAATTTTACTTGACCAACATGGGTTGAAAGGAAAATCTGAATAAGGAAAGAAAAATTGTCATTCTTACTAAGGCCTGTAATCACAACTTGCTACAGGTAAGTTATTACTTCATTTAAGGATATCCAAGGTTCAAGGCAAAACTATTACTGATCCCTCTCATTCATCACCTTTATATAATGTTTTTCTATTTAAGAACTATTAAGAAATTATCTAATCTAAATGCATCATTTTGCAGAAGAAATAAAGATGCAGAAAGAGTTAATGGTTTTGGAATTAGTGCTTATTACAATGCCTTAGATATAATAAGCATTTATTAAATATTTATTTAAATTACTTAATTAGTCATGATGGTTAAAGAGTACAAAACTTATCCAAGCTGTTGGTAGAGACTATCTTTGCTTACTGGATTGCTCTTTAGAAAGCTGATATAAACTGTCTTTTTAAATTGGCAGAAAATTGGACACTGGAATAGTCCTGAGATCCCAATGTCACCCCTGCAATTAATGCTATGGTGGAATATTTCATTTTCAGAGGGAAAAATGAGTTTTAGAAAAATGATATGATATGATATGATATAATATAACATAACATAACATAACATAATATAATATAATCATATATAATATA
>NC_058132.1:232643270-232676359 GCF_016433145.1 Gracilinanus agilis | reverse complement strand
ACTGGGAAAGGATGATAAATGATAATCATAGAGGTATAAGAGGAAATAGTAGAGGTTCATAATCTAAGGTTAGTAAACTTATTTTCTTTTTAAATTGATCACTATTTTAATATAATTGGTTTCCTTTATGAGCCCATGACTTTATGCATTAAAAAACATTATTCAGAGGAGAAGTTAATAGACTTTACCAATTCCCAAAAGAATCCATGACACACAAATGGTTAAAAATGCTTTTCTAAGGTATTCTTTTTGTAGTTCAAGGACATTGTTGTGTTACTGGTACAATGAATCAACAGAAATGTGTATCCTTCTTCCTAAATTTTAATTAAAAATATAATTAAATTTAGGAAGAAGGATACACATATATAATTTTTAATTAAAATTTAGGAAGAAGGATACACATTTCTGTTGATTCATTGTACCAGTAACACAACAATGTCCTTGAACTACAAAAAGAATACCTTAGAAAAGCATTTTTAACCATTTGTGTGTCATGGATTCTTTTGGGAATTGGTAAAGTCTATTAACTTCTCCTCTGAATAATGTTTTTTAATGCATAAAGTCATGGGCTCATAAAGGAAACCAATTATATTAAAATAGTGATCAATTTAAAAAGAAAATAAGTTTACTAACCTTAGATTATGAACCTCTACTATTTCCTCTTATACCTCTATGATTATCATTTATCATCCTTTCCCAGTTCTCAATATTCAATGCTTCAATTTCTAATGTAATGACAATTAACAATTCTGATATATAAATTGTATATGATACATAAAATGGACTTATTCAGTATTATAGTAAATTTCCCATCTTTCTGGTGTGTTCTTAGAAGTAATTGGGAGAATCTATCTGGCATCAAAAAATATATAGAATAACATGTACCTCTTAAAACATTTCTATTCTAATCATAAAAGATACTTTATTACCTTAAAAACTGTGGATCACAGTTTAGTTCAAGTCCAGGAGTCATTTTTCACACATGTGAGTTGGGAGTAGACTAGTCCTTGTACATAGTGGCCTTCCCAAGCCATTAGGTAAAGAGGGAAACTTTTGTGGGTAGAACATGGTCACTATATGTATGTATGTCTGAGTCCACTTATCCATGAAATGACTAGGCATGTTGAAGTAGAGATGAAAAACTACTGATTGCTCATGCTGTTTTCCAAGGTCTCGTTAAAATTCTAGCAACCTTCAAGAACCTTGGAGAATGTAAAAAGAATCTATATATCATCCTCTGAATTGAAAAGAAAGAAATTAAATTCAATGATTCATTTTTCTTATCCTATATTCTTATAAATAAGGAGATGCATATATTTATGCATGCATTATTTCATAAAAATCTCTTAAAACAAATTCCTGGCTGATTGTAAATATTTTATATTATTCTATAAAATACTTGTAAATATAAGTTGTTGTTTCACGCCAGGCTCCTTTAGGTATAGTTATTTGGGTACCTCTTCATTCAAATTCAAGTGATTTCTAGGTGAGCTGGGAACAATATATTGAAGGGTTGTAACAACCTCATTACTTAAATATGAGCCAAAAATCTTTTCAATGTTTTCTTTATACAATAGGATTTAAAATCAGCAAGCTTTCATAATAGTAAGTGTTTTCAGATGTCAGAAATATCATCATCACACTATGCTTCTTAAAAGCTATGAATAATTTATATCTACTCAAAAGGGAATCAGATTTTCTGATTCTCTTCAAAGGTTTCAGACATATATTCTTTCAGGGAAACTAGACACTATAAAGGAAGGGGGTGGAGGATGTGGATGAGATATATTATTCTGTCCTTATACTATTTAATGTCTTGAAATTTTGAAGAAAAAAAATGACAATGTCTTTTGTTTGTGGTTTCTTCAATAAAGGATAAGTAATAGGAAATGAAACAGGCCTCTACACTGTGATTTCTTCCCACTTCTAAACCAACAGAATTTGTTGTAGGCTCAAGAATTCTATATTATGCCTCTGCTTAATAGTAATTTATCAAGAAATTAATAAAATTCCATCTAGGTTAGGCAAGTAGACCTTTAAAGTCATATATCTGGCTCCATTCAAAGTACCTATAAAATGGAAGGTCTTTCTATCTCAAGAAGCAATGTATTAAACTTTAGAACAACTCTAATTATTGGTATGCCTTTCATTATATTGACTTAAAAGATTCTTTGCCAAATCTATTTCCCTGAGCAATTTCTGCTCCCTCGGAACAAGGAGAAATCAAATACCCCTTCCTAATTAAGAGTTCTTTAAATCCTTGAAAATATCTATCATAGCTCCTGGCTATAAGGTTCCAGTTTCTTTAACTCATTTTTCACATAGCTCTCTATCCTGTTTACTTCCCTTTTGAATCTCTATCTTATCAGTATCTTCATAAAAAGGGACTAACAAAACACCAGATGATTGCTTACAATGCAATGGATATCTTCTGTTACTATTCATAATTTTAACCCTAATATAATACTTAGGCTACTCTTTTTTTCTTTGTACGTGATTGTTCCCTCCTTTACCAGACACTCATGGTTTAAAAGAATTGAATTCACTTTTTTTCATTGAGAGATATATAGATATAGATATAGATAAACATATGTACAAATATATATATATGTATATATATTCTTTATTTGTTAACACAATCTTGTAGCCTGATATGGGTTCTTTAGAATAACTTTGGTGTTTCCTATGATATGATAAACTTTTCCTGATTTCTGATATAGAACATTGCCCCGGGAGTCAGAAAAAGGACTCTTGTCCCAGTTATGCCAACATCATCACCAAAAATGCATTCAATATCTACAATGTGCCAGGCATTATACTAAAAGCTAGTGATACAAAGAAAGTTAAAAAACAAACAAACAAATATTGCCTTCTTTCAAGGAGCTCATAGTATAAACAGAGAGATGGTATATAACTCTCACAGTCTTCATTGACATTCTAATTAAGCCACCCATAGAATGATCAGAGTTTGGGATTCACCATTTTAATAAACTCTCCACCCCCAAGGCACAAAACTGATTACTTTCTTAACCTCTTACATCTCTCCTTTATCTCAGTTCTCTTAGAACTGATGAACTTCATCTTGACTTTTAAGTTTCTCTGTCCATTTCTTTTTTTCCATTCCATTATTCCTGTTCTGATTTCATTTTTTTTTCTCTTCACCATTTAAATTCTACAGTCAGCCATTTCATCTGGTTGCTATCATAAATGTAGTGCCTTAAGGAATCTTAAAAGCCATTTTTATAAACTCCTTTTATAAAAAAGAAAGTTATGGCCCACAAAAGCTAAGATATTTGTCAGACATTGTAAAAGTAATGATAGATGTTAAATTTAAATGTAGTCTTGAATTCCTTGCCCCTTTGTTCCTTAATCATATCTGATCAGCACTGCTGGAGAAATTCACAAGCATGTATTAACTGTGTCAATTATAAATTCAAGTCATCTAACCTCAACAGTGCCCAAAGAGGACATAACCATCCTTTAATTCATCTCTGACTGATTCATATTACATCACATATTGGCTATTTCAAATCTTCATCTTCTTCCAACTCTCTCCCATAATCCATAACTATTTTTCAGCACATCATGGTACCCTCTTGCCTGCTACCTTACTAGAAAAGCTATCTTTGTTAACTGATCTCTTGTCCTCTGCTCCACAATTCAGAGCCTTCCTTTAGCCTCACTTAACCTGTCCTTTTTCTCTCCCTTTACAGAGAGAGTTGTTTAGTCATCTCTTTTTTAAAAAGTTACTCCTCCAAATAGGCTGGGCTCCTTAATCCTTTCCCTTCTTAATTCTATAGTCATTCTCTTCATCCTTATTCAAGGATTTCTCAATCCTCATTCTCTTTGATCTTTCTGAAGCATTTTATTTATCCCTCTTCCTTTACATGTTCCCACACCCAATTTTTCATTTTGCTGCTTTGTCTATTTTTATTGCATGTAATAGCATTACTTCTCATCTCAATGGAAGGTCCACTTTCCTCCTTCCTCCATAGATGTATAATGGCTACCTATCCTGAAATTTCTAAATTTTATCCTCCTTTGTCTTCTCTTGGGTACTTTTCATTAGTCTTCATTACTTGCCACTTTCCTCCACTTAGATAATATAATTTCTTAATGTTATGTGGATAATTCTTAAACCTATGTATTAAGGACCACTTTTTCCCTGAAATTCAATCCTTCAGTTCCTATTGGATATTTTTTCACCTAGAGTATAGAATCATGTCTTTAGAACCAAAGGGGTCCTTAGAAATTAAACTCTTAACTTTTTAGAAATTAAGAAACTGTTATAAAATATTTGAGAATCTATTTGCCAAGACAAACTTAGAAATTATATGAACATGACTAAGAAACACTCTTCACATAAATAAAACTAGATCTAAACAACTGAAAAATCATTAATTGCTCATGGGTAGGATGAGCTAATATAATAAAAATGACAATTCTATGCTCACCTAATTTACTTATAATTTCCAATTCCAATAGTTAAATTATTTATTCAATGCCTACCTATCAAACTATCAAGAAACTTTTTCATAGTTAGAAAAAAATTATAACAAAGTTCATCTGAAAGAACAAAAGATCAAGAATATCAAGGGAACTAATGAAAAAAATGTCAAGGTTAGTGACCTAGCAGTACCAGATCTTAAACTGTACAATAAAGTAGTGACCATCAAAACATTATGGTACTGGCTAAGAGATAAAAGAGTAGATCAATGGAATAGACTTGGGGTAAATGGTATCAGTAAGCCAGTGTTTGATAGATCCAAAGATTCCTGCTTTGGGGACAAGAACCCCCTATATTTGACATAAATGCTGGGAAAAATGGAAAATAGTATGGAAAAAATTAGATCAACATATCACACCCTATACCAAGATAAATTCAAAATGGATAAATTACTTAAAGAGGGAAATTATAAGTAAATTAGGTGAACATAGAATAGTATACCTGTCAGATCTATGAGAAAGGGAAGAAATTAATACCAAACAAGAGATGAACAACATTACAAGATGAAAAATGTATAAGTTTGATTATGTTAAACTAAAAAGAATTTGTATAAACAAAACTAATGCAACCAAAATTAGAAGGGAAGTAACAAACTGAGAAAAAAAGTTTTATAACAGAATTCTCTGACAAGGAAATAATTTCCCAACTATATAAGGAACAAAGTCAAATATACAAGAAATCAAGGCATTCATCAATTGACAAATGTTCAAGGGATATGAATAGGCAGTTGTCAGGTGAAGAAATCAAAACTATCAATAATCACATGAAAAAGTGTTCTAAATCCCTCCTAATAACGAAATGCAAATCAAAACAACTCTGAGGTATAACCTCACACCTAGCAGATTGACCAATATGAAAGTAAAGGAAAATAATAAATGCTGTAGGAGATGTGGCAAAATTGAGACACTGATGCATTGGTGGTAGATTTGTGAATTAATCCAAAAATTCTGGAAGGCAGTTTGGAATCATGCCCAAAGGGTTTTAAAAGAATGCATACCCTTTGGTCAAGCAATACCACGACTAAGATTGTATCACAAAGAGAAAATAAGGAAAATTTTCATACAAAATATTCATAGACATGCTCTTCTTGGTGTCAAAAAATTGTAAAATGAAGGGTTGTCCCTTGATTGAGAAATAATTAAACAAATTCAGGAATATGATGGTGATGGATTATTATTGTTCTATAAGGAATGATGAACTGCTTGATTTCTATATGAACTGCAAATATTTCCATTAACTGATATGGAGTGAAATAAGCAGAACCAGGAGAACATTTTACACAATAATTGAAACATTGTGGGACTATCAATGTAATTTGCTGCTACTAATAGCAACACAATGATCCAAGACAATCCCAAGGGACTTATGAGAAAGAATGCTATTCACCTGGAGAGAAAGAACTGTGGGAGTAGGAATACAGAAAAAAACATTCTATCACTTGTTCATATGGGTATATTATTTGGAATTTTGGGTTTAATAGATTACTCTAGTCTATAACAAAACTGAATAATATGGAAATAAGTATTGAGTGATAATATATGTATAACCCAATGGAATTTAATGTCAGTTCCAGGAGGGGAGAGGGGAGAGTGACAGGAGAGAATGTGAACCATGTAACAATGGAAAAGGAAAAAAAAGAAATGATGAAACTGAAGCCTAGAAATGATAAGTAATTTTCCCAAATCCATTTTTTTTTGCTTTGTGATAAGCCTTCAAATTTAACCATTCAAAATCTTTGTCTTATTTCCAAAACCTTGCCACCCTCTATTAATGAAAGAAGCATCCTAACATACCCAGATTTTTAAAATTGAGCATTTTGATTTTTTTCAAAATTTGATCCTTTGTCATGTCCAAGTGGTATCCATAATTTGTTTATTCTGTCTATAGAGTATCTTGTTCCATAATTCTCCAAATTCTTGCCAGCAGTTACCCAACTAGATATGGTATTGTCCTACTTTCTGCACCTCTGATTGATGAGTCTTTATCCCAGTTTGTATTCTATTCTCTTCTATTGTTCAAACCCTGAAAGGTTTCAGTCCTATTTCACATGTAGCTCAACTTCCTCTCTGGATTTCTCTATTATTATACCAATATCATTAATCTCTTGGTTATTCTCTCCTCCTCCCCAATCTCAATTTCTAGATGACTTTTATGTATTTCTCTTTTTTACATTAAAATCTATATCATATATTAAAAATATTAAAATACTTTCCCATATTAAAAGATACTTCAATTGTTGTATTATCCACTTTCCTTATAATTTTATCTATGGCATTTATCAGAGCCTGACGCATCATAAGTATTCTATCTATTTATCATTTGTCCCCTTTTCATATGTCTCTTCCTTTCTACTCAAATTGCTAACTACTCTAATTCTAGTCTAATTTTCTAATGGCTGGTATATCGTAATTGCTTCTCAACTGATTTTTCCTATTTCTACTTTTTCCTTTTTCTAGCCCATCCTTCAGCTGTCAAAATAATCTGCCTAATTTATAAATCTAATCATGTCTCATGTATGCTCAAAAAACTTCAATCCTTCTATATTATTACCTTAGAACAGGTTGAGAGCTCAAGGTACAAAAACAGCCATATTCCTTTGTGATCTAATTATATCCTGACCTTATTAAGAACACACAAACAAGTGCTTATCCTAAGGCAACATGTTTTCTGTTTACCATCACCCTTAGAGCCCATTTATGGCATTATTTTGAGAAATCACAAATAAACCCATCAATGTAATTATAATTTATGAAATTTGATCTGTCCTAGTTGGGTTTGATATGTTTAATTTGGAATCTAAGACTACACATATTGAGTCATCGGCCATTCATTTATTACTATCAACATGTTCCACTTATCTGTTGATAGAAGAAGAATCTAGCTATATTTCATTATTTGCCTAAAAGAGAAAAAAGAGAAAACTTTTCACAGTCTGGCATTCAAGGCTCTACCCAGTCTCCTAATTTCCTTTCCAGCTTTATTTCATTCTATCCTGATCTATGTAGATGACTTTTTAGCCAAATTGGACTATTAACTACTTTCTTTGTTTGTTTCATCAAAATTCCCATATATCTCCTTCCCTCCCCTCCGTGTACTAGAGGTGGACATAAACATTAATTCTCTGACTGTAAATAAAATTCTCTTGCATTTATTCATTTCATGTTTTTTCATATATGCTCTGTTGAGTTTTGTTTTTTTTTTTAAGAAATCAACTTGCTCATCATTTCTTATTTGAGGCAATAATATTCCATCACAAGCATATGCAACTATTTGTTAAGCCATTCCCCAATTAATGGATATTCCCTCAACTTCCAGTTCTTTTCCAAAATAAGGAGAAATGGAATAAATATTTTAGAATATATGGATTATTTTCCCTTTTCCCCTTATCACTTTGGGATACAGACCCAATAGTGATATTGCTAAATTGAAGGGTATACACCATTTTATAGTTCTCTGGTCATAATTCAGTGCTCTTCTGCAAAATGGGTGGATAGTTCACAATTTCACAAACAATATATTGGTTTGCACTACTTACTCGTTGTTAATTGATCTTGCCCTGCTCCCTCTCGGATTCAAATATCTATTCAGATTATCTCTCATGTCTGACAACAATCCTTCCATATTTCTATCTGCTGAACTTTTTCATTTGTTAAGCCCTAGCTCACTTGCTTCCTCCCCTAGAGAATCTTCCAAGTTTCATCCATTTGAAAGTATTTTATTAGAAAATCTTCGAATACAATGAACAATCAAAGCAATGGTGGGAGGGAAGGCTAGACACATGGGTGTTATGCTGGAGCCGATTGGAGCTTGTGAGAATTCATTATTAAATTTTCATTCTAATTATTTCACCTAGAAATCATCAAAGACTACTAATTAGATTTAATTTAGAGTTTTATTGATTATCTAGATTTAAAAAGGTGTTTAAAATGCAGATTAAGCATAAATTTAAAAAATTCCTTCAATTAGTTTTTTGTTTGATTCTATAGGATTTTCTAGATATAGAATCATATTGCCAAAGAGTAGAAGATTTATTTCCTCATTGCTTATCCTAATTCATTTAAGTTTTTCTTTCTTATTTTTATATTTGACATTTCTAGTAAAATAATGAAGAGTCGTGGTAATATTGAGCATCTTTTTTTCACTCCTCATATTTTTGGGAAGGCTTCTAGTTTATCCGCAGTACATATAATGTTTGTTGTTGGGTTTAGATAGAGGCTATTGATCATTTTGGGAAACATTCCATTTGTTTCAACGTTCTTTAGTGTTTTCAATAGAAATGAGTGTTGTTTTGTTTTGTTTTTTGTCAAAAGCTTTTTTTGTGTCTATAGAAGTAATAAGATGGATAGATTTTCTTATTGATATGGTCAATTATGTTGATAGCTTTCCCATTATTGAACCATCCTGGCATTCCTGGTATAAAATCTACCTGATCATATTCTATGATCCTTGTGATATGTTGCTGTGCTATTGTTAGCATTTTGCTTACTACTACTACTACTACTATTACTACTGCTATTACTTATACTAACAACAACTAGTATTTATGTAGTACTTCTACATTGGCAAAGTTTTTCATTTGTTATTTCTCTTTTCTTTCTTTTTTCCTATCCCTTTTCAACATTTGTGTTTCTTTCTGATTCCTTTTTTTCCCCACCAGAAGTCATCCCAAAGCCCAATCTCCACTGCATTAAAATAATACAGTTTTTATAATTATTTCCATTATAACTTTCCACTCAGTGTAGTATTTCTTAGCAGGAGATACATACTCTTTGTCACACAATATGTCTTCTATCTGAGCTACATGACATAACTGCCTCAGAATTTGAATAATCCCTCCTAGAGGGAATCATTTTCTTTACATATATTCAAATTTGAACATAATATCAATTAAACAAAACCCAAGAGCATTCTTAGCACATCTGGAATATACCTACATATTAATATGTGCTTACATATGTTAGAGTTTTCAAGGAAATTTGAAATTCACACTTTACTTTGCGTTCACCAAATGCTTTCACAAAAATTAATGCTAGTATTTATTTTAAAAATTTTTAACAGAATACAATGTTACAGTTCCCTGACTTTGTCTCTCACTAAATGGGAAATATCCACCAAATTCAAATTGTTTTACAACATGCATTTCTGAATGATAATCTACTAATATTTTTTCTTCCCTTAAGTGAATTTGAGTTTAGAAAATTTTGTCATTAATCATTGCTAGAAGATTACAAATTGTTGAGCAAACAATGTTGATGAGACTTTTCTTACATGTTGATCAGGGATGAAAAGATTGCTGTCACAAAAACTGATAATATATATGTATATAAATATATGTATACATATATAACTAAGTAGGCTGCTATGACCCATATTCTCACATCCAGAGAACTGTAATTCCACTGTTATATCCCCATTCCAATTCCATCCATTGTCTTGTTCAAAGCTACTGTCATCATTTTTCCCCACCTCAGAGAATGATTTTGTTGCTATGGTAACTCATTATTTGGCCCACTATGTGCCTATTATTGTGGTTGGGCAAAGTTGAGGCTGAGGGTACAATAGCATTCCCACTTAAGATACATGTGTATGTGAAGTCAGAGAAGTTATTAATGTTCTCTGTGTAGGAACTTACACATGATTCTGTTTAGATTCATATTTTAACATTCTCTACTGAAGTTGGATTTGGCTTGTGTTTAGTTTGTAAACATCCTCCTCTCTATCACCCCACTCCCAATGAATTCTCCCAGAAAGAATTCCTGATTGTTATAGAATTAGTCATAAAATAAAACTAGACTACTAAATGCTTTAAATAGTTAAATTATGAAAAATATAACTGTTTATCATTTTTGGAAGAGGGGCAGCAACTAAACATAATTCAAAGAAATCTATCAGTATAGCCAAATTGATTAGTGAAAAAAGAAAGTGATACATATATATAAGTACTATTGACTTCAGTTGTCCTTACAAAACCTATTCCAGTATAGAACAGAGTGGTCATTTGCTTCCAACAATGTCATTAAGCTGAAAATTGATACTTGCCATCAATTAGGTTTATTTCATTTTAGTTCTATTCTGAGTCCTCTGGTTATAAAAATCAAATCTTTTGACAGGTTTCTAAAATATTTTTCTCCTTTTCTTTTATCTCTCCACATGTTTTGGATCTTTGAGTCTTGCTTCTCTGAAACTGTTATCTTGCTTGTCTTTTCTTATTAGCCAAACATACTTTTTAAAGTAGGCTAGAAGTAAATTGTAAATAAAAACTTTTCACTGCTATAATTTAGCATCATCTAATGAGACAGCCAAAGTCCCATATATCTGACAGATGATCTCCCTTAAACATCAGTCAGAGTAGTTCATCAAAGCCATTTTAGCAATAATGTCTACAACTGAGACCATTCAAAAGCCTCTGTTACCTCACAGTAAGTCATAGCAAATCAATATTCCTTTTCCACCATTCCCCCTCCCCTCCATTAAACACTATGTCTCAGCAAATGTAGTCTTGTATATAGAAAGACACTCTAACATCAGAATATATATCTTCAATTAACGACTGATCTGATTCTTTAAATAAATATCAGCATAGCATGCTTTGATACAGTGGGGCAGCAACAGTGTGAGTTAAAGAGTGCCTGGTACAAATCACAGTTTGCATTCTTCTAGTCACTTTAAGGCTGATTGTCTTTTATATTTTTGCTCTATATTTTGGTGAGAGACTGTTTCCTTCACTTGACCAGCCTTTTGTACTAAGTCTGTGGGTTCTCAAGCAAAAACTAAAATTTTTTTATAACTAATAATGTGTAAAGGACAACACAGAAACTATTAGCTTCTATCTATATCCACAATTTTGTCTTTTCCAATTTTGTTATTCCTTTCTTCTTCACTGTTTCTCCCACTTTCTTATCCCTCCATTTCCCATTCCTCTATTTTCAGCCAGTTATCCAGTCTATAACATTTATTGAATATCTATTGTGCAGATTGTTCTCTAAAGCTCAGGAGAGGAGACAAAAGAAAGGCATACTTCATGCCCTGACAGATTTGACAATTTATTTGGAAGAGGATTCATACATGAAGCAGATGAACATGTTCAAAAATAGAAAAACTATATATGAGAACAAATCAAATTTGAATTAAATATCTGATTGTTAAAGACAGGAAAAGTAATAGGCACACAATAGGCTTCTGGTGAATTTCAAAGAGAGTGAAGGTTATTAGTCAACAGAAATAAAGAAAAGAGGGGCATTCTTAGTTGGAAAAAGTGATATATGGGAAAAGGCAGACCCCATTGTCCAGCTGAACCACAGGTTCTCTTAACTAAAAAGGAAACTAAAGGCCATTTAGTTCAACTTTCAAACGACAAATTGTTGTCCAATCTCTTCCTTAAAGATTCTATGCTGTCAAGAACTCACTACCTCCCAAAATACTCCATTCAATTTGTGGACAACAGCAACTGTTACATAATTTTGATTTTAGTTTTCCAATAAAATATGCACAAACCTATCATTATGCTATTTCTAAAAATTTCTCCTTGCTTAACCCATAGGGATGCACAAAATAAATATAATCTTTCTACTATATTACAGCCCTTCAAATACTTGAAGACAATTATTGTGTTCTCCATGAACATAAATATTCACCAGCCTAACCCTCCCCAGAACTTCCAACTATTCTTTACATGAAATGACCCTTAAGCTCACCATTATATTATCTTCCTGTGGATAGACTTTAGTTTAGTCCCTCATTCATCCAACAAATATGTATTAAGTACATATTTTGTAATCTGTAGTACAGTAAGTTGCTAGGGTGATTACAACAAAATACAGACTTTACCTATCCCTTCAAGAATTGTCTAGCCTAGTTGGGAAGGTGAGCCATCTTCCCTTTATCTTCTTTCAAACTTAGGTGCTATTTTAATAATGTAGACACAGGTATGAATGAGAAGCAACATGCAGTAAAAGATAGAGAGTTGATCTTTCTTCAGGAAGAGCTGGTTCAGGTCCCAATACTAAAATATTGAATCCGTGTGCGTGAACCAGTAAGGCAAATGCTTCACATCCACATTGACTCCACATTTTAAAATCACATTCAATCAATCAACAATTCTCTCCCTCCTTCTCTGTGTCTGTCTGTCTGTCTCTGTCTGTCTCTGTCTCTGTCTCTGTCTCTCTCTCTCTCTCTCTCTCTCTCTCTCTCTCTCTCTCTCTCTTTCTCTCTCAAGAGAGAGAAACAAGAGCTTTTCTTCCTTAGATTTTCCCTTATATTAGAGTTCTATGCAAGGAATCGGTGAAGAGTTCAATTTTATTTCATTTCCTCTCTCAGAAACTGAAGAAAAGGGTACTAGACTCCCAGTGCTCCAGTGGTCAGCCTAACTATTCCCCTCTCCCCAGTTAATTTACCAGAGGTATATACATGTTTTTCCCTCCTTTATGCAACTGTGGCCTGGATCTATCCATGTAAAATCATTAGCTACATTCTTACATTTAGACAAATTTAGTGGATATATATCTAATGTGGGCCCATACACATCTTGGACATGGAAAATTGTATAGAGTCAGGTGGTGAAAGTCTTTAAATGTTAAACAGAGAATTTTATATAATTTTGGAATAACTGCTCATCTTGTAGGTGGGAAAGGAAGTTCTTCGTGGTAGCTTCCTACATTAATAAAAACACAGATCAATTTTAATAAAGGTATAATTGTGACATTGATAGTATTTGTCATATCCTCTTACATATCTATTCTTTCTCATACTCAGTATGAAATATAAGATAAACTACTCCTTTATTATACTCTTAATACAGACTTTTTTTTACACACTCATACCTTTCTAAATTCACAAAAACATGTGCACCATCCCACACAGCAAGGCATGGGCGTCTAGAAATTGGCCTGTAACCTCTCTCTTTCGCATTTAATAACCAAAAGTCATGGGTATTTGGCTAAATCTTAAAATATCTGGCACACAGCTTCCTTCATGGTAGAACCAAGAAAATTTGGTCCCTCCTGAAGTATGTCCAATCATTACACTACACATAGTTCAACTTCACACTTGAAAATTTAAAAATCAGATTATTCTATGGTTTGGAGTGATGATGGCAGAGAAGATACACAGATCCACCTGTCAACCAAATTACCCTCGAAATAACTAGGCTGTAACACCTAAAAATGAGTTCTGGAGAAGCATAAGCCACCAAAAAATGGGTTGAAATAATTTTTTTCAGCCCAAATCAACTTAGAAGACCTGCACTAAAGATCTAGTGCATTTGGGTGGAAGTGGAACAGTTCTTTGGTACAGCCTCTGGGTGAGGAGGAACATTAATATAAACCAATGCCTGTGGCCACAGGCGAACAAGGGACTCTGGTCACTGATCCAAGAAGGAAAAGAATGCTTGTGGTTACTCATAGACCAGAACATAGTCAGGAGATTATTAAATATACCTCTCCTCAGATCATACCACCTTAGAAGAACTGCAAATTTATATCCAGAACATTCTCTGAAGGAAATTACACAAAGAACCTGAAGTCTGGAAGAATGCTGCCTTCACCACATGTATAAGATACAACTTTATTTTTTTCTTTATAAAAAGAAAAGAAAAAGGCTAGAAAATGAGCAAACAACAACAACAACAAAGAAACTCAACAAAGAAAGATATTTTGGTGATGGTAAAACAGCAATACAATTACTATGTTTGTATCCCAAAGATATAAAAACCAAAAAGGAGAAGGTTGTATTTGTGAAAATATTTAAACTTATGAAATAAATAAAATCTTTAAAACAACTTTTTTGTGGGGGCAAAGAATTAGAAATTAAGAGGATACCCATTATTTGTGAAATGGCTGAAAAAATTATATTATAATGGAATTGCATTGTAATGGAACGTAATGGATTGTAATGGAATATTATTGTAGTGTTAGAAATGATGAACAGGAGGAGATCGGAAAAACCCAGAAAAGCTTACACAAACTGAAGCAGAGTGAAATGAACATAAGCTGAAGAACATCATACAGAGTGACAGAAATACTGACAAAGAACAACTATGAATGACTTTGCTGTTCTCAGCAATACAATGATCCAAAACAATCCCAAAGGCCTCACAATAAATTTTTAAAAAGTTGCCTATATTTGTAGAGAAGGAACTGTTGCAGTTTGAATTCACACCAAAACAAACATTTTTCGCTTTCTTATTTTTTTCTGTTCAATTTCTACAAAATGATTAATATGGGAAAATGTTTTATATGATTTCACATGTAAGATCTATATGAGCCTGCTTACCATCTTGTTTGTGTAATTTTAAAGGTTTGGCTCTTAGGGAATACATCAGAAGGGATGCTATTTTTAAAATGAAGTCAAAACTTTATTCATCTATTTTTTGAAGTACATTTAATAACATTAGGTAAGATCTATTAAAATTATTTTTCTTTCTTCCATCTTTATTTTAATAATCAGCTTAGGCCCAACTAATGAATGCAACATCATGCTTTCTCCATCTCACCAGATGGTAATTTTTTTCTTCCTCTGCTTTGTCTCTGTTGCAATTATTTTCCTTTTGTGCTGTGAACTGCACAAAAGATGATAAAGTCCTCTCTGGGCCATCTAAGGGTCATATCCACTTTGAAATTAGCCTTGCTCATCTGTTTTCTTTCTCCTCCCTCCTTCTGGCCACCTTTTGGCCATATCATCATTCATGAGCATCTCCTTCAGAGGAAAATTGTGGAAGAGGAAAGGAAGAGAAATTCAAATCCTTTCCTAAATATCAGCAGAAGCTACACAAGTTGGACAGAGAAGGAGACTAAAATGACATGGTTATAACTCTATAACTATCTCGACATGCTTCTCCTGCCAGAACTAAAACTTGGACTCGGGAATACACAAACAAGGGCGACATCTAAAGCAATATGTTAGTGGCCTTGGTGGGGAGACAAGGACACTCACTTTATCCATCATCTGCTTGAATGTTTGTCTCAGCACTATTCATGTAACTACAACCTCTTTCTAATTTATTAATCCCTTGGGCACCTTGGCTAATTTCCACAAGCAGAGCAATAAACATCTTTGATTAAGCTCAAATAATCACACATTTTCTTTTCATAGAATCTTGATAAAGAACTATGTTTATATAAACACACTACCACTAGGCAATAAATCCTGACCCCTCCCTCCAGGAAATAAAATGGAATTGTATTCATCTTAACTTAATTTTTTTATTACTTTGCGGTGAGAATAGATGCTTTTCCTATTTAAAATTGATTTTAAGTATATATTTGTATGTTGAAAAAAGGCTTCATTTAGAAGTTATCAATTTTGCTAGATATATAATGATGTCCTTTTTCATAATCGACATCATGTATTGTTCTGATATAGACATAGAAAGGTTCAGAATACCCTAAATTTAGTACAGAAAAATATGGACCTAGCAACAACAACAGTTTCATTAAGGAGAGATAAAAAATGAATACCATTAAAGTAGAATGATGGAAACAGGTCAAGTTTACTGCTTGAGGCCAGGGTGAAATTAGATACTTGAGCCCAAGAGTGAATAGAGCTCCCTGTCCCAAACCACTGAAGTCTAGTGGAGAGGGAAGAGAATAAGCATTTATATAACACCTCCTATATTTCAGGCACTGTATTTACCATTTTTACTAATACTACTTCATTTGGTCCTCCTAACAACCTTATGAGCTAGGTGCTCTTATTATCCCCATTTTAGAATTGAAGAAATGGAGGCAAACAGAAGTGATTTGCCTAGGATCTCCTAGCTTCTAAGTATCTGAGGTCAAATTTGAACCAAGTTCATTCTGACTTTAGACTTTGCTCTTTTCTAGTCCATCCCCTCCCCCCTCCTCCCATCATTTAGGTAAAGGAACCAGGAACCTGCATCTGGGTAATCATGGAGGGGGAAGATTCAGAGAATCAGAGAGAAGCAAGTGATTGTGAATCCTTAACTGCTGGTCTTGTTCTGACAGCCTCCCTGTTAGGGCTTTTTCAACTATCCTAAGACTTCTTTTGGCAGATTGGGAAACCACTACATTATATATATATATATATTCTATTAAATTTAAACTACTTACAAGTAGAAATTATTTAATTTTAAATAGTGCCCATCAGGCATATAATAACCACATAATAAATGTTTATTTTTTTAAAACACTTCACAAGGTTGGCATATTCACCAATTCTGTCTCCATTAGAACAGCTTAGTCATAAGCCTGCCATGCTTGCTCATGTTATTTCATTAGTTGTTGGAACCCGATGTCACTGCTTAGTGACCAGCTTTCGGTAATGGAACTCTCCAAGCGTAAGCTAGGCTAGTGTTCTGGTGACAGACACATAATCTAGGCCCATGTTGGCTACCCTATGGCACAGGTACCAGAGGGATCTGTTCTCCTCCCCCTCTCCATTTTGCCTGAGGACATTTCTCACATGACCCGCCCCTCTGCCTAGTAGCCCAATGGGAATGCTTCTTCCCCTCCCCCTTACCACCACACCTGAGGACATTTCTTATATGACCCACCCCTCTGCCCAGTAGCCCAATGGGAATGCTTCTTCCCCTCCCCCTCCCCCCATGCCTGAGGATATTTCTTACATGACCCCCCCCTCTGCCCAGTAGCCCAGTGGGAGCTCTTCCTCCCTCCCCTATCTGGGGTAAGGGGTCAGCTCACATGCAGTCTTGCAGTTTGGGCACTCAGTCTTTAAAACGTTCACCATCACTGATCTAGGTCAATCTCAATACTGTAGCAAATAAAAATTTATCTGGGTACTCAACACCAGAGTTATAAGCATTTATTAGTGGACAGCTAGAGAGTTTGATAAAGGAAGAGAGAGGTTTCAGCATTTCTGACTTAAGGTAAGATCAGGTCCTAGATTTTAGCCCAGCGTGGTCCCCTCCACGCTTCACCGCTTCTTACCAAGCACCAGCCCAGGGAGTCAGTCTGTACATTCCTATCCCAATTAATCTTGCCCCTTCAAGACAGAAGATGCTGAGAAGAACAGAGAATTCTTTCCATGGCTCCTCTCTCCTCCCCTCTCTCTCATTTTAAACCCCACTAGCTCCTCCCTCCCTGGGAACATTGAACATTGATGCTCACGCTGACACCAAGGGATGCGGGACAGTTAGATGTGAAGTTACTCTGCACCACCCACTGCTGGAACTCCAAGGGATGGAGGTATTTTACATCACACCACACTGAAGCATTTCTTGCCTAGGAGGATTTGACAAGAGGTTTCAATCTGCTAACAGACCTGTCAAGAACTCTGTGTCAGATGAAACACTGGTATGGGACGTAGCAGAAGTACATTACACATTTGCACCAAATCTGTGACTTCACACTTAGGAAACTCTCAGGAAGAAAACTCTTTCTACCAATTCAGTTCAGCAAATGCATTGCAGCTTAGAGACCTAATGATTGGCCTAAAGCACCAAAAGGGTGAGTCACTTAACCAGGGTCATATAACTTGTATATTTTAAAGACAAAATTGAGTCCTGGTTTTCCTGACTGAGGCTCTCTTCATCCACTAGTCCACATTTTGTCACAAGCAAAATAAAGCTGAGCTGTTTATAATATTTAGAGGATGTTTTAATTTAGCCTAGATAATTTGCTTAAAACATTGCTATAAAAGCAAATTTCTTCCCTGACTCTGCTCATCCACCACCAATCTAAGAAGAAAATACATTTAAAATGTTTTGCTATGTGGTTTTACTGATTTTGTTTCATGTTTAATAAAATAAACATATATAACACTGTCAGAGAATTTATCTAGATTCAATTTAATAGTATCAAAACAATAGCATACGCCAAGCCTGTGATATAGAGATCTCATTGTCTATTATTGTATTCAGCACATGCTTCAGCAGCTAGGTGGCACAATGGATTGAGCACTGGGACTAGAATCAGGAAGACTCATTTTCATGAGTTCTTATCTGGCCTCAGATACTTACTAGCTATGTGACCCAGGGCAAGTCACTTGACCTTTGTTACTTTAGTTTTTCAACAGTAAAATAAACTGAATAAGGAAATGACAAATCACATCAGCATATTGAGCAAGAAAAAACCAAATGGGGGTCACAAAGATTTGGACACAAATGAAATGACTGAACAAAACAGGACTTGAAATGTCCAAGAGCAGGCTAATTCCTCAAGAGCTAGAAAGTATCCATGACTACTTTCTAAGTAATGGAACTAACAATGTATTATACATATCAGTAATAGAAAGAAGCTGGAAAACTTCATAAATGCAAAAACTAGATAGCATAGAATGAACAAATCAGAAGTAAAGCAGGAAAAGATGGGTCTGACTTCTTTTTTTGCCTAACCTAAAGCCTATATACCTGTTGAATTATACAGAGTGATTTATCAGTCACTCTGGCTTTTTCTCTCTGGTTGTTCCTTCTCTTCCCTACAGGAGGAAGGGAACTAGTCTACCTTATTCTCTCAATTACTTCCATCCCTTTCCGTCCTTCCCTCTCTCTCTCTGTGAAGACATATACCACTTACAAAAAAAAAAAAAAAGGCTTCTCTAAATGAAAAGTTTTTGTATTTACCAGGGAAGAAAACATTTAAAAAACAGTAGCATTTGGGGCAGCTGGGTAGCTTAGGGGAGTGAGAGTCAGGCCTAGAGACAGGAGGTCCTAGGTTCAAACCCGGCCTCAGCCACTTCCCAGCTGTGTGACCCTGGGCAAGTCACTTGACCCCCATTGCCCACCCTTACCACTCTTCCACCTATGAGACAATACACCGAAGTACAAGGGTTTAAAAAAAAAACAGTAGCATTTAACTATTTATTATGACTTAGCATGGAGAATTGTCTCCTACCAGGCAAATGTTTTCCTTTTGCATTGAGATTCCCTTTGTTTCCTTTTACTTTCCTTTTTTTGTTCTGTCATTTCAGGCCTGTTCAACTCTTTGAAACCCTGTTTGGGGTTGTCTTGGGAAAGGTAGTGGAATGCATCACATTTTCTTCTCCAGCTCATTTTACAAATAAAGAAACTGAGGTAAACAGGGTTAAATGACCTCCCCAGGACCACATAGCCAGTAAGTGTCTTAGGACATATTTGAACTCAGGAAGATGAATCTTCCTGACTTTAGGCCCAGCACTCTATCCACTGTGCCATCTAGTTGCCCTCCCACTATTCCCCTACTTGCTCCTTCAAAAGTCCAAGTGTGTTAGTGTCCCTTTATGCTCACCCTCTTAGGAAAGATCTACACAATGAATGGAGGCTAGAGTACCTGCAGGGTTTTTCTTGAGTATACCAAAAATACTTGAGTATCAATCCTGAATATTGAAAAGGAAAAAATAAAGGGAAATAGTTGTTGTTTTTTTCTTTTTGTTAAATCTGATCACTTTCAAGTGGTCTTTTGTCTATCCCTGTATTTTGAAATTCTGTTTTGTAAATAAGACTTCATTGTGAAGTTTATGGCTTATTTAGCCCTCAAAGGTTTGCAAATACTTCCTCACAACAACCCAAAGAGTAAGGTGGTATTATTATTATCTCTATTTTACGGATGAGGAAATTGAGGGAGACAAAGTTTAGATGACTTGCTCAGGGTCAAAGGTAAACCAGGAAGTGTTTGTGGCTGAATTTGAACTAATGTCTTCCTCCCTAATTCCAGGTCCAACTCTCTACTTTATCAACATAGCTGCCTGAAGGAAAGAAGAAAAATCTGAACAAACTATTTTACACAAATATAATGGAATATTGCTATTCAGTAACAAATGAGGAATTTGAATTCATAGAAATGTAGGAAAACTCAAATGAAATAAAAACCAGGAGAACACTGTATGCTATAACTATGTAATGTGACTAGAAAGACTTAAAAGGACCCAGAACTGAATAACTGAAATGATTAATTTTGGTCTGAGAAAAAAGAAAATGAAACACAACTTCATTCTCTTAGCAGAGAGAGAAGTGGTGAGTGAAGGGACCGTGAGGACAGTGGGAGGCACTAAGGCTCAAATAACTACTCCCCTCCCCATTTGCAGAGAAAATGTATGATTAAATATGTACTCAAGATCGTCCTCTGAATCCAAATGGGAAAACTTAAAACCTTTTGGTTTCTTTGCAGTTCTCTGAATTACATTCTACCACTTTGTAAATGATTTATTATGCAAAAGAATGCAGTCACTTATGAATTTCATTATAACAGCAAAGTCATATTGCCTCTTAAACCAATAACAAGGCCATTAAAATGAAATTGGCATATTACCCTATCCTGCCCAAATGTACCTTATCCTTCCCAGCAAGACACATACACAATAACAACTGGATAAGGCAAAGACAATACAAAGAACTATTTACCTGAACTTCCAAGTCTATTTTTAACTATAGAGTCGATACTTTTAATCTAATTGAACTCACTCATTTGAAAAAAGCACTTGAAAACCAATGAGCTTAATATTTGAGGATGAACTGGGTTTGAAAGAAAAACCAAATGTTGGTTAAAATGTCGTAATGCAAATAACTGCATTAAAACGTTTTACTACAACTTAAAAAAGTGACTAGCAAAAAGACATACTTAAAATATGTAAAATGGTACAAAAAACTCAACTTTTCACTAATTTTTACTATTTTTTTTTACTATTTTTACTAATTAAAACCAAATGATTAAAAAACACAATAAAATAGCCTTTTGCTCTGTCTGTCTTTTCAGGCAGACAAGACAGGTTCTGCTACTTCTGACTGTGTTCTCTCTGTCTATGTCTCTGCATCTTTCCTCTCCCATTCTATTCCTGTTTTCTCCTGTCTCTATCTCCCTGCCTCTGTCTGTCTCTGTCTCTGTCTCTGTCTCTGTCTCTGTCTCTGTCTCTGTCTCTGTCTCTGTCTCTCTCTCTCTCTCTCTCTCTCTTTCTCTCTCTCTCTATCTTTCTCTCATTTCTCTCACATAGTTGCAGAAATAATATTTTAAAGGAATTTTACCAAGTAAAAGTTGTTTTACTCAATACTACATATTTATTTGCTTTTATTTTTGCAGTTAAAGAATAAAAAGGGTGTCTGCTGAAAGGAATGAGACCATATACACATGAGAGATTTTTTTTGGGTGGGGGGCAGATAAGAAAGAGGTGTAGGTGCACATGTGTGTGTGTGTGTGTGTGTGTTTGTGTTTTTAGTGAAACAAGAAATAGTGCTAAAATGCTGTGTCAACACATTCAAGATTGCTGCAGTACTGGCATAATAGAAAGGGACACCTAGTGAGTTTAAACACTGCCACTCAAACCTCCATACCCTGAGGTATGCATGCAGTGATGCCCATGATTGCCCTGGCATTTAAGGATTCTATACAGAATGCCTATTAGTGTGTTAAAAATCTATTTTAGGAAATGACCTAGTATTTCTGAAGCCCAAATCCCCAAAGATAGGGATTTGCTCTACTCTAAAATAGCAACATGAGATAAAGGGAGCAATGTCATATTGCTAAATTGCTCAGTACTCCTATAGGTTGCAAAATAGATTAATATAATAATGGTAACGTTTCATTCTTATTTATTATGTTCTGTCCCTAAAAGTGCATAGTCCTTTGCAATACAATTATCCAATTAATTCTCACAATGTTCCGGTGATGAAAGTAGCATGGTCAGCAATGGGCATTTTGCCTAGTTTTAAATTTGCAGGATTGCTGACTCTCAGCAATTGCTATTGACTGCTGGGCACCTGAGGGAGTCTTGTGCATGGTGTTGGAAGGTGCCTGGGCCTGAGAGGCACTGTCCAATACACATAGATGCTGGTAAAAACATTATCCTTTGCAGGTCAAGTTCCATTTTAACAAATAAGAAATTGGATAACCTTTGACAACCAAGACTTTAACGAGAGCCACTTCCATTGGCACTGTTGATGCTTGTTGGTCCTGGAAATCTAGTTCCTATAGATGATCAAAGGCCAAAAATGACATCTCTTTGTGGTTGTGAAATGATATGGTATTTGTTAGCCAGTGGTCACTTACAGGCAAATAGCAATTTCTCAGTGAAGGAATTAGAGCTTAGACAAATCCATTAATACAAGTTATCTTTTCCAAATAATAACCAAATACCTTTTTTTTTTAAATTTATTCTCTCTGTGTGTGCTGTAATGGAAAGAACACTAGATTTTGATGCAGAGGATATGAATTCTATTGTTAATTCATCTGTGTGACATGAAGTCATTTCCTCTCACTGATTCTCATTTTTCCATAAGTAGAATGATAAAAAAAGATTATACAAGATAACTTGAAAAGTAATTTCCATCAATATATCAGATTTCTCACAATATATGACCTGATGCCTAAAAGCAAGGTCAGCCCTAAGGCAAATTGCAAAGTCATAAAATTAAATATTTAGAGCTAGAAGGATCTTGATGAATTTGTCTAGGCCAACTCTCTCATTTTACTTGGTAAAGACACAGGCTTAAAGCAGATGAATGACTTACCCATGGTCATAAGATAATAAATGGCAGAGCCAAAATTCAGACTGAGATCCTCTGTGTCCAAATTTAATGTGCTTGAATTACACTTAGATAATTTGTTTTTAGTGACTGTATTAATCCCTAGTTCATAACTCTCATAACATACTGGTGTAGAGAGTAAAAAGGGGTTGCCACAATTTAAAGGGGGAAAATTATGGTTTGGTTGGACTGAATATTAAAAGGGGTGGTCACCAAGAATTGAATAAATATCAATTCTAAAATGATTTTTAGCAATTTTTATTTATAAAATATAGGAGAGAGTGAAAGTAGAGAAATGAGAAGAGAGTAAAGTAAGAGATCTAGCTTAATGAATTAGATTATGTGTTCAAGTCGTGGCTTTACTCCAGCAGGGCTCCAGAGGCCCAGCCAGAAAACCTAAAAGTCAATTAACAAAGGTTTTAGCCATGGGGCCTTCTCCCAATCAAGGGCCCCTCAGAGGCTAGTACCTCCAGAAAAACTAAGGGAGTCAGCCTTTTTCACTCACCACATGTAGTTCTAAGGGAGAGATTTAAGAACAGTCTCACCAAGTCAAAGGTCCCAGCCAGAGCTCCCTCAGGTCCAATTTCAGACTGAAGAGAGAGAAGAACTGACTCACAGGAAGTTGTAACTCCCTTTTAAAAGGTATACTTTTGCATCACTTCCTGTGTATTTCTCCCACTTTACATGTACCAATCAAAACAAAGGCTTTGCTTAGGACTTCCCAGGGGGCAGTCAGTCAATTCTGATTCGTCACCTACTCTTGCACAAGTGGGTCACAGACCTCCCTCACTTGAGAATTAAGTGGTGGTGTTTACACCTTTGGTGATTAAATCTTAAAATAATCAGGGTAGGATTAATCCCATCTTCACACTGGCAGGCCAGAACTTCAAAGTTTTTTGAAACAAATTTCCTGTACAGTCCTAAATAATGTTACTTTTTATTCCCTAAGTTTGTGTAAATATTGAGATCAACTATGGCATTAAATGGTCTTCAATATACTTGAAAGTCATATCTGCAGATGTCATTTTTAAAAATATTCTACGGCCTTCAATCACCACAGTTCAACTTTCATAATTAAGGAATACTAAAAGTATTATGCAATTCTACAGAATTTTAACTTATTACCATTTCCTTAACATTAAGGCGACCTTTGGGAACTAAGTCCCATTTCATCTCAGATTATAAAATGTCCCATTTGACCTCTGGCTGACCTTCCTACCAATTGTCCAAGGGCATACAACACAAAAAGGATTGGTTCAATAGGATATTTGTTTCTCCAAATGCTATTCTTTCTGAACTCTGTTCCAGAATCTCTGATGTCACAGATTTCCTTCAGTCTTTTTATGGAGATTGCTAAGTTTTCTGACACTCCATCCCAGTGATGGGCAATCTATTCCCCTCGGGTCAGATCCAGGCCATAGTTTGCAAACATGGGCAAACTATGGCCTGGATCTGGCCCAAGGGAAATAGTTTGCCCATCACTGCTCTATCCTATAAGTCTGTTTATATGTGTAAATGTTGGTTTTCCATTACTGATTATCTAAATTTATGATGATCTCACATTCGGCCAGGGCAACTTCCCATTTCTTGATGATGGTATCCAATTTAGAGCTTCTCACAGCTGATTAATCATATATACTTGGAACTAAACCCTATATATAGACTTGGAGCTTTTCAATTGCAGATCATTTTAAAGTCAGGAATTCTAATTTGTGGATGGAATTGTGTTTCATTTTCAGTGAATCTTCTAATAGTAAGTTCAATAGACTTCCTATGCCTATCACTAACACCTGATCTTTTAAGTTGTTGTAGCTACAATCACTAATTATATTGTATAACACAATCACATTCAGTAAGTAAATGCTAATATTGGTGAATGCAAACAAAAGGGAAACTACCATTCTCTAATATTCATTTTGTCCATTATGCAACTCAAAATCAAAAGACTTCTAGCTGCCCAGTGCAGGGTAACTATAACTCATGGTAGGACACACTAATCCATCTTTGTCCCATTATTAAGATTCTGATGCTTCACAAATATTGCAGTCTTTGCAGTCTTCCTTCATGCCACCACAATGGGCAAGGCATGCAAGTGTCCTGAGAACTTCCAAGTTTAGCTAAAGTTAAATTAGTACCACATGTAAGATAGCATGTTGTGGCTAATGATCCAACTTCAAAACAAGAAAGTCCTGTATTTAAGTTTTGCCTTAGACATATATTAACTGTGTGATTGAACAAATTATTTAGCCTATCAGTACTGTAGGCCAGTGGTGTCAAACACAGGTTGCAACTTTCCCAAATCCAACTAAACCAGATTAAAAAGTAATTGAAACGCACTTTATAAAAGAAATAAAAATATAATGATGTTAATATGGGGTTTCATGTCAGTATGCCATCTACAGGATCCTTATAACTGATTTTGTGGCTCATGTTTCTATTTGAGTTTTATCTCATCATCTAATTTTCCTATTTTATAAGTCTAAATTTCAGACAAGGTGCCATCTTGCATTTGTAGAGAGTTTCTTCATGGGCATATCTCATTACTAATGAAATAATAGGTCTGGTTGTCCCTAAAAGATGAAGGTGAGTCATGAATCAACAAAGTTGACTTAATTAACTATTCAGTTGAGCCAGAACTTCAAACTAAGGTGATAAGGGAAAAAATATCCCTTAATGACTATAACTTCATATCTGATTCCCAGTGGGGAAATCTAAGAAAATGTTTTTTGCAAGACTAACACACCTGAGATAGAGAAGTTTTAATCTCTCTCTCTTCTTCTCTTTTAGACTAGAAACAAAGTCATAAAGGACCTAATCCTTTGGCCCAGGAAACACCAAAGGCAATGGGCCTACTGCATTAATTAATGAGGTCCTCAGTCACCCCCATCTAGGCTTGTACCCTTGCATATTTCACTTTACTACAAGGGAATCTCTAGATTTGCTTGAAAGTCAAGTACATAATTTCTCTATGGTTTCACTAACTACCTTTATTGTTTCATAAAACAAAATATTTTTGTCTCCCCAGTAGAATGTAATCTTGTCTTTGTGTTTGTATTTGCAGTGCTTAGTGGCAATTGACACAAAATAAATATTTTTTTCATTCATTTATTTTCTTGATCTTTCTTGAATATGATTGTTTGAGGTTTATCATATTCAAAAGACTACTTACTATAGGTCCAATAATTCTCTTTTTCTTTCTCTTTCTCTATATCTGTCTTTTTGTCTTTCTCTTTTTGTCTATCCCTGCCTTTTCTTGTCTCTGTCTCTTTATTGCTCCACTCCTGTCTGTCTGTATGTGTCTGTCTCTGTCTGTGTCTCCGTCTCTGTCTGCCTATCTGTCTGTCTGTCTCACTCCTTCCTCTTACTGACATCTATAGTCCAGCTAGTTTCTCTTAGATAACCTAAGCAGCTTACTTTAGTAGCTTAACCAAATGAAATCACAAGCATATTTGGGTCTATTTCCTCTTTCCTAAATAAAGCTAGTTCTACCTGAAATCACCTTATTCCATTCATTCTTAAGAAACTTATCTCTCTACTTCTCAATCTTTCTTTAATTCAGAAAGTGGTGTTAAGCTCTTTTCCCATTAAAATCCAATGAAAATTCAACACTTCCATCAAACCCATGCCAGAAGTGAAGAGGTAAAATTCAATCAAATACCAATCTTTCTTCAAAAATTGCAGATTTTATTAATATTTTCATCTTTAATTAGTTATTTTAAATTGTTTTCTCTGTTGTTTCCTTTGAGATTGATTTGCATGTATTCTCTTTTGGTAAAATTACCTCTGGGATAAAATTTCCTCTTTTACCCTTAAGGATAAATTCAAAAATTATATGAGGTATTTTTTTAACTGCCCAGCAGAGAGCCAAGAGAAAGGAGTTACATAATGAATAAAGTCCTTGTTTCACTTTAATCTTTAATAACTTTGTATGTACAAATAATGGAAGTTGAATGTAAATTATATGATTCATCAAATTTTAGCACAGTACAAGGCAAATTTTTAGCCTTTAAGTACTACCTTTGGTGATACATTTCATTTCAATTTATTTTTTTTCTTTTAAGATATTGCTGGAACATGCAATTTCTTAATTGCTTAGAAGTTGTAATAATATTTTCCTGGGCATAAAAACCATGATTAATGGCATTTAGTGTTACTGTATATGATGCATAAACAAGGGAGCTGCAGGATAAAGTCTACAAGAAATTATAGTTAAGGTAGCCTGGGCTACCTTGGAGCTGGTTCAAAATATAATAGGATTATACTGTAAATCCCTCCATAGGTGCTTGGCAGTGTTTGGACTGACAGATAGAGAAGGAAACTTTGGCAGTGACCTTGAGAATTGACTGGGATGTGTAGAGCTGCAAATAGGGAGTCTGGCTGAGAGAGACACACACACACACAGAGGCAGAGAGAGACAGAGACTGAGAGACAGAGAGAGACACAAAGAGGGAGGGGCAGAGACAAAAAGAGAAAGGGCAGAGAGACAGAGAGAGAGAGAGAGACAGAGTATTTCTCTAGGTGAAAGTCAAAAATTGTGGAAAATATGTGAAAGGAAATTTAAAAGAACATGCCAATAGCCTGGGTTTGTAGGAGTAAATTTTTTCTCTAGAGGAATGTTGATTTGATATTTGGAAGCTAAAAATAGTGAATGTTAAAGGACAGAATCAATAACCCTCCTTAATTATTAATCATCAATATGTTTATATTCTCATGAAGTTTGAGGAATTGGAAAGTTCCATGGACTGGGGTTCTAGTTCTATCATTGTATTAATGCTGTGTGACCTTGAGAATTTTTCTTTACCTCTCTGAGCCTAAGCTCTAAAAAAAGAATATTGGCTAAATTGTGGATTGTCTTTCATACCTACATTCTAAGAACACTATGAAATTCAAATTTATTTTATTTTCCCTATTAAAAAACAAACCTGACATATATATTTAACAAAAAGGGGGGAAAGTCTTATCTGTGCCTTATTATGGCCTCAGTTTCACTTCTGGCATAAGTTGATTGAAGGCTGTTTTGTTGTGTAATCAATGAGTTTGTTTTTTTTTTTAAAGGCCATAAGACTGAGCATGTAGGAAATAGTCAAATTCTCTTTAAATACTGGGAAAGACCTATCGCCTCTTAAAAAAACATTCCTTTTCTAGTCAATTCTATCACATATAAACAAATCGTAACGAAGTAGACCATCCATAGAGATATACCACCATTTTAATCCCTGATGCATAAGTAAATTTTATATCCATTATACAATAGAGAGTGTCATATAATATTTTCCTCCTTTTGTATGTAAAACATTGCAATTAAGTGTGTGTTCAAATCATTACCTACTCTGTAGTTTTTAGGTATAATATCAATATTTATAAAGCCACTTAAGCACACAATATACTTAGATTTTACAAGAAAAAAGAAATGATGGTACTTCAAGTGAAGCAACCTTCTGGTACTGAAGGAGAAAACCCTAGTTGCATAGGGATTTTAAATCCCCTCTCTAGAAACTTTTTTACATGGACATTTGTATAACACAAAAGAGCATTAATCACATTTTTAAACAGTCAGCTTAAAATTATTATTATAACTTCCAAGTAATTAAGAATTTGCATGCTGAAGCAATAACTTTCAAGAGAAGATAATTTGATAACAGTATCATATTAATAAATTATCTTCTTTGGCTTCAATTTTTAAATGTATAGATGATGCCTAAATAGCTTTCAGAGGAAATTTTTCATTATAGATAGGAATTTTTTCTGGGTCATAGAATTATTTCCTCACCCATATGCTTAATAATTAATCATCTTCTTCCCTATTGATGTGAAATGTAAGTTGCTTTATCCTCCTACCTTATATTTTGACTATCATCCAATGATATTTGTGTGTCAATATTTATTGAACATCTGTCTGTGCAGAGAACAGTTTTAGGTCCTTTGGAAGAATACACAGAAATTAGTGAACCTGAAAAAGCCTCTTAAAAGAAATTATAGGAAGACAGAACATTTATTAAGCCCTCACTATATGCTAGGTCCTTTGTTAAATTCTGCAGATATGAATACAAGCAAATGAGACAGAGGCCATTCTAAAGAAGCTTACATAGTAGCAAGATAAGGCAACACCTAAAGTGAGCAGGATCAGGAGGATAAAGAGAAGGAAGAAAAGAAGTGTACCTGTGTGGGAATAAGGCTATTGTTGATGAGGTAGAGAAGTCAGATGAGTTGAGCTAAGATGGAACTTTTTCTCAGAAAGCAGCAATTGGGAGAGGTGGAAGAAATAAGAATATAGCACCAACTGTGACTTATGTTCTGAGTAGTTTTAAGTTCTAAATTGGTAAGTTGTATTCTCCTTCAAAAGACGTTTTCAGTCTTCACAGTGGGAAAACATGTTTAAATTTTTTGACTGCAAGACGTCATTCTTGGGCTTTGATTGTTAACTTTGTCATTCTCAGGATCCATACTCCCCTATTATCCCCAAAGTGACATCAGATGGAATCTCTCTCTCGGAGAGTAGATTCATCTCTCACTATAACTGTATCAGGGGTCATGCTGTCTTCTGTTCTGCCAACCCATCTCCCACCACCAAATCATTTTTTGTGCTGCCATTACACATCCTGTTTAGTTTATGGGAGATCCTAAGAGAAAAATTTAAATAATGATTTTTTATAAATTAATTTTATAAATTTTATTGTATAGAACTGTATCCTTACCAGTAGAAAGATCCCTTCAATGTAACTAAATGTTCATTTCATTCACATAAACATTTTTCTTTAATAAAAAAAAAACCTGAAAAAGAAGCAATGGATATAGTTGCCAGTAAAAGGTGACAAAAATAATTTATTAATAACACATGAATAGCATGTCCCTGGGCCCATATATTAATGTGTATGAGTTTTGCTCATTGAAAAATTGATGTTCAAGTCAGAACTGGCTTTGCCTCCTGAGTTCCCTATTTCTGCAATGCTAATCATATTTCCTTGACACGCAGATAACAACGGTTAAGAATTATCTTTTACTCAATCGTCTCCCCTTTGCACCTATATTCATATTTTATGTTTTCATTTTTCCTTTACAGTGTTTCTTTGTTCAATTCCCATTGCTATTACATTACTATGGCCTAATAACTGGACTATCACAAATATTTATCAACTCTCCTCTAGGTTTTTTTAATCCTCAATCCATTTTGTCCAATTTTTCTTCAAACATCACTTCAGAAATTTACTTCCTCCCTCCCCTTTCCCCCTACATACCAACTAACCATAATTCAAAGTTGATTATATTATATTTCATTTTTTTCTTTTCCTTTCTTAATTACCTTTTGGTAATTATCTTGAGATCTGTGTTTGGGCATCAAAATTTCTATTTAAGTCTGGTCTTTTCTTTATGAATGCTTGGAATTCTTCTATTTTATTAAATGACCATACTTTCCCTTGCAGTTTTGCTGGGTAGTTGATTCTTGGTTGTAGACTCAATTCCCTTATTTTCTGGAATATCATATTCCATGTCTCCTGGTCCTTCAGTGTGGATGCAGCCAGGTATTATGTTATCCTGACTGTGGTTCCATGATATCTGAATGACTTATTCTTAGCAACTTGTAATATTTTTTCCTTGTTCCGGTAGTTCTTGAATTTGGCTATAACATTCCTGGGTGTTGTCAATTGGGAAATAAATGCAGGAAGTGATCTGTGGATTCTTTCAATTTCCACTTTTCCCTCTTATTCAAGAATGTTGGGGCAGTTTTTTTGGATAATTTCCTGTGTAATGACGTCCAGGATTTTTATTTTGTCATGATCTTCTGGTAGCCTAATAATTCTTAAATTCTCTCTCCTGAATATATTTTCTAGGTCTGTAGTTTGGTCAATGAGGTGTTTCATATTTTCCTCATTTTTTTTCATTCTTTTGATTTTGTTTTATAGACTCTTGCTACCTTGTGAAATTATTTGCTTCCAGTTGTTGGATTCTAATTTTTAAAGATTGAATTTCATCCCTAGATTTTTGGTCATCCTTCTCCTTCTTGTCTGATTTTCTTTGTGTCATCTTTCACCTTCTTTGCCTCATTTTCAAGCTTGTCAATTCTGGCTTTCAAGACACTATTTTCTTCTTTTAGTTCATGTGACTCTATTTCCAGATGACTTATTTTGCTTTTTTTTAACATTTAATAATTTTTTATTTTTAGAAAATTTTTTCATGGTTACATAATTCATGTTTTTACTTTACCCTTTACCCCCTCAATCCCTACCCCTGCCATAGCTAACTCACATTTCCACTGGTTTTAACATGTGTGGTCAATCAAGACTTATTTACATATTATTGATAGTTACATTGGTGTGGTCTTTTTTGGTCTACATCCCCAATCATGTCCTCATCAACCCAAGTGTTCAAGCAATTGCTTTTCTTTTGTGTTTCCTCTCCTGTAGTTCTTCCTCTGAATGTGGGTACTGTCCTTTTCCATAAATCCCTCAGAATTGTCTTGGGTCATTGCATTGCTGCTAGTATAGAAGTCCATTACTTTTGACTTTACCACAGTGTATCAGTCTCTGTTTAAAATGTTCTTCTGGCTCTGCCCCTTTCACTCTGCATCAATTCCTGGAGGTCTTTCCAGTTCACATGGAATTCCCCGAGTTTATTATTCCTTTGAGCATAATAATATTCCATCACCAACATATACCACAATTTGTTCAGCCATTCCCCAATTGAAGGGCATACCCTTGCTTTCCAGTTTTTTGCCACCACAAAGAGTGCAGCTATAAATATTTTTGTGCAAGTCTGTTTATCTATGATTTCTTTGGGGTACAATCCCAGCAATGGTATGGCTGGATCAAAGGGCAGGCATTCTTTTATCGCTCTTTGGGCATAATTCCAAATTGCCATCCAGAATGGTTTTTAAGTTCTTTTTCCAGTTGTCTTCAGTCTCTCTTATTTGTTTTTGTTTTGTTTTTTTTTAAAACCCTTACCTTCTGTCTTGGAGTCAATACTGTGTATTGGTTCCAAGGCAGAAGAGTGGTAAGGGTAGGCAATGGGGGTCAAGTGACTTGCCTAGGGTCACACAGCTGGGAAGTGTCTGAGGCCAGATTTGAACCTAGGACCTCCCGGCTCTAGGCCTGGCTCTCAATCCAGTAAGCTACCTAGCTGCCCCCTCTCTTATTTGTTTTTTGAATTATATTTTGAGTTCTTCCAAAGCCTGAGTCCAATTCACTGAAGTTTCTGTGTTTTCTCTTGGTGTTCCTTGGTCCTACGCTGTTCCATTTGCTTTGTTCATACCTGGATAGAAGTTGTCAATTGTAGTTTCATTTTTCTTTTTCTGTTGTTTACTTATACTGCTTATACTCTTCTAATATGATTTAATTTTTTTTAAACCCTTGTACTTTCGGTGTATTGTCTCATAGGTGGAAGAGTAGTAAGGGTGGGCAATGGGGGTCAAGTGGCCTGCTCAGGGTCACACAGCTGGGAAGTGGCTGAGGCCAGGTTTGAACCTAGGACCTCCTGTCTCTAGGCCTGACATGATTTAATTTTAATATAGGGGGAAATTAAATGTTCTAACAGATAGAGGGACAAACTTGGAGTCAGGAAGTATTGACTCAAGACCTAATTTGAAGTCTAGCTCTAACAATTATTCACTATGTGACCCTGCAAAGTTCCTTGAACTCTTATTTGCTTTACTTTTTTTTCTTTTGTAACACAGGGTTAATGATACTTATCTGCCAGAGTTGTTATGACAATAAAATAGAATCATATTTATAAAAGACTTTGCAAACATAAACAAATTTTTTGTTAATGCTAGTTATCATCATCATCATCATCATCATCATCATCATCACCATCATTTATCCCTAACAGATAGATTCTAAACTAATATGTATGACATTCAAAGCCCCCCAATAATATGTCCTCAACTATCCTTTTATAACTTTGTCATCTTTTATCTTTAATTCAATTCAATTTTATTTTTAGTTCTAACTTCTGTACCTTTATTCATCCATTGAAAAAGCAATTATATACATATGTATGTATATGCACATACCCATGCATATACATTATATATGTGTATATATATATATTTACATATATATTTACATCCATATACAGACACGATGTAATAAAAAATACCTCATTAACCATCCCAGAAGAAAGGAAGGTAGGGAAGAAGGGAGGTAGAAAGGAAGGAAGGAAGGAAGGAAGGAAGGAAGGAAG